>NC_073394.1:15692289-16001113 GCF_028641065.1 Leucoraja erinaceus
TTCTCCAACGTTTCAGACTATTGGCCCAGCAAGCAGTACTAGTATAAAAAATAAATCCTTCAAGTAAATAGTAAGAAGATTACGATGGTCCTCATCCAAATTTTGCTTTACTATCAATAGCACTTTTATACCTTTGATCCAACCAAAGACATATATGTTGTTCCAACCAAAGACATTGCTTGCGGTTTGTCCATGATTGCCCTTTAGTCGATAGAGGAGTGTTGCATAAATAAGTACTGCAACTTCTGTGGTAACGGCTCTTCCATTGGGCTGTCAGGAAAAGTATTCTGTATTAGCCAGTAATGATGATGGAATTTTGAAAAGGTTTCAAGTTCGAGTTGGCATATGACTTGGATGGGGTCTTAGAGAGTGCAAAATTACCATAAAACTGGTGCCCGAGATTGCAGGATTTGGACGTTTTATGGATGTCACTGAAGGTTTCTTTAGTACATCTTGCAGATGGTATGCACTGGAAACTGTATTAATGCTAATGGAAGTGAATGCATGAGATGTTGCATGGAATGCAACTCAATCACCATGTGCTGACTAAGCTTCTCGTCATCTACTATGATACCTCCTCATGTTGCTCATGATATACTTTTGTTGCATATTCTGCCACAAAGTGGCAAGAATTTTCTTTGGCACATTTCCTTTGCTAAAGGAAAGTAATAATATTCGCTGGCTGCCAACATGTGATTTGAATGTATTAGTCAGGGTTTAAGTCTATTAATATAACCATTTATTCTAGTAATATAACCATTACCATGCTTAACACAGTAAAGAATAAAAGGAAGTATAAACCTGAAATGAGCCATATTTTTTCTGATCTGAGACTGAACTTGCATTGACTAACACACCTTTCAATTATCACTAGAAAACATTTTTCACAATATGACCGCTGTTCTCAATTGTTACACAACAATGTTATTTGCACCACCAGTAGCTTCTATCAGGGAAAAGTGACTAACTGACTAATAGCATTCAGCACAACTCCCCTAACCTGGTGAAAGATGACATCAGAAACCTCAAGTTGAACAGATAAGGCAGCAAAACAGAAAATAATTATACTTGTTCTTTGCAGTCCTGTGCAATTATGCTAACCGTATGACCTTTGGTTCCATACAGTTATTGTGATTTTTTTCCCCTTGCTTTCTTTAGTCTGTCCTCATTTGTTTAAATACCCAGAAGATGAATTTAAACACACAATTTACTTACATGCAAAAAACGCAAGTAGTCTGCTTGGGAGACAACATAAATATTCAAATCAGATGTTGGCTGTCCTCAGCGTTGTCATAAATATATTAAAATATTTTGTGGACTTTAATGTTTAGCTGTTTTGCAGTGTTTGCTATGCAAGGATTCACAATGATGCTCCTTCTCATGTTTCTACTTCCTCACGCTTTATCCACACCAGGGGGTGACATTCAAATGTGTTCCCATTGATGCACTTCACAACATTAAGCAGAGAGTGAAGACACATTCCGCATTATCCAGCATCCCTACAAAATCTGGACTTAGTCATCATACCGTCCCTTCATTGCTACGTGCACAGTGAATGCAAAAATATTCTGCCATCATTGATCTTACATTTCTCTTCAGAACAATAGCAACCGGAGAAAGCCTATGGGGTCGTGGGTAGAACATACAAACTCCATACAGACAGCACCCGTAGTCAGGATCGAACTCAGGTCTCTGGTGCTGTAGGGCAGCAATAGGTGATGTTTCGGGATGACCCTTCTTCAGACTGAGAGCCAGGGGAAAGGGGAAAGGGGAACGAGAGATATAGACGGTACTTAGAAGATATGAATGGAAAATATGCAAAAATCAACAATAATCAAGGAAATGTGGGGCACACAATAGGCCATTGTTGGCTGCGGGATATGTGATAACAAATATTCAGACAGGAGAACTCAACAGGATGAAGGTAAAACTTGTACAACGACTGGGTGGGAGAGGGATGGAAGAGGGGGAATACAAGGGTTACTTGAAGTTAGCGAAATCAATACTCATGTAAAATATGAGATGCTGTTCCTCAAATTGACTTTAGCCCCTCTGTTTAGTTTAGTTTAGTTTAGTTTTGAGTTACAGTGCAGATACAGGCCCTTTGGCCCAAATGCATTGACTAACGACCCCCCCCCACCTGTAAACTAACACTAACTCTACACACTAGGGACAATTTACAAATTTACAAGCCAATTAATCTACAAACCTGCACATCTTTGGAATGTGGGAGGAAAACAGAGCAACCGGAGAAAGCCTATGGGGTCGTGGGTAGAACATACAAACTCCATACAGACAGCACCCGTAGTCAGGATCAAACTCAGGTCTCTGGTGCTGTAAGGCAGCAACTCTTCTGCTGTGCCACTGTACCATGTCGATATGAAATGTCAGCATAATTTGATGCAAGTGCTTATGTGTGCGAGGCGATTTATTGGTATTTTACACATATAGTTTCACAAATGTATTTGTGTAGATATAATACATATTTCTGGATGATTCCTTTATTCATTCTTCTCTCTATTAACCCCAAGAGTTGCATCTCCTGGCTGAGGCATGGGTCTTACGACATGAACTGTCTTATGGTACTTCATCCAAGTGCATTAATTTATATGGAAACCTGGCCAGTTTTATCAACTATATTAACTAACAGAAAGCAGAAAGTCAGAATAAGTGGGTTGGTAATTCATAATTAATGAATGCAGAGAATCAGCGCTAGGGTCTCAGCAATTTACAATTTATGTTAATAACTTGGATGAAGGGAGTAAGTGCACAGTAACTTCATTTGCTGATGACTCAAAGGTTAGTGTGAGGAGGGCACACAGATTTGCAAAAGATTAAGTGAGTGGGCAAAAAATTGGCAGAAGTAGTATAATGTGTGAAAATAATAATAAAGATGATAATAATTACAGGGAATGATGAGTCAGCCTATTGGAGGGAGATCAGTCATCTGAATGATGTTGCCAGAACAACAACAACTTTGCTTTCAATGTCAGTAAAATTAAGGAGCTGAATGCTGACTTGAGGAAGGCCGAAAATCAACAAACCTGTCTTCATTGACGAGTTGGTGGTTGAGAGAGTCAACAAATTCATGTACCTGGGCGTGCATATCTCTGGACCCAACACATTGATGCCATCATAAAGAAAGTCCATCAATGCCATCTACTTACAAAGAGAATTAAGGAGATTCAGTATATCAATGAATACTATGATAAACATCTACAGATGTACAGTAGAGAGCATATTGACTGCTTGCATCATGGCCTCGTTTGGCAACTCGAGTGCCCAGGAATGGAGATTATGAAAAGTGAACACTGCCTGGTCCATCACGGGTATTTGACCTCCTCGCCTTCAAAGGGATCTATTGGAGGGACTGTCTCAAAAAGACAGCCAGCGTCATCAAGGACCCACATCATCTTGGCCACACTCTGATTTCACATCTGCGACCAGGAAGAATGTTTGAGTCTGAAAACTGTAACATCCAGGTTCAGGCCCAGCTTCTTCCCAACAATCATCAAGCTATTGAACACTATGAACTAAACTATGAACTGCCTTGGTTGCACTAATGACTTTGGCCTATGTTTTGCATTGCAATATATAGTTGTTGTTTTCTTTATTGAACTTAGTTTTGTTTGTTCATTATGCTATCTATGGAGCACTATGTTTACAAACCTGTTGTGATGCTACAAATAGGGATGTCATTGGTCTGCTTCACTACATGTGACAAAAATAAAACACCTTTTGACTGTTGACTCTTCAGGATGCAAGATTATCCACTTTTTTGGTTAGAAAGGAAAAACAACTTATTCCATAACTGCCATAACTTATTTAAATGGAACAACAATACGAAATGTAGAAGTACAAAGGAATGGGGACTCTGGTGACCAAAACGCACCAAGTGTTACCATGCAGTTGCAACAAAGAATCAGGAATGTTAATGAAATGTAGCCTTATGGGCCTGTCCCACTTAGACAATTTTTCAGGGGACTGCCGGCGATTATCAAGTCGCCAGCAGTCGCCTGAAAAACTGGCAAATAGAATGGCGACTGTCAGAGTGGAACACACACAAGCACATCACAGGCTGGGGACAGGGCAAGCGGGGGGAACGCTGTCTGAAATTCACACAGTGAAAACTACTGCTTACGTTTTTTTTCCCCAATGAGCCAATGAAATTCACTGGTCAGCACCAGCTACAACCTACAAAAACCTACGAGAATCTTTGACCACCTGGCAACCCACTAGAACCTCCTACCGATCCATCTACGGCATGAGAATTCTTGCTACTCTCCATCGCGGCTTCATTCTAGTCGCCGCCAATGTTTCAACATGTTGAAAAATTAGCAGCGACCATAATGAGGCTGCGATTAGTTCCCAGAATGCGGGAACTCTTCACGACCATGAAGGTGACTCCCCGACAACCACTCGCGAACATGTGGTGACCATGTGGCGACTGCATAGTGTTCTGCAGTCGCCTAAAAAGTCACCTAAGTGGGACAGGCCCATACATCAAAAAAGGTTATGGAGTATAATATTCAAGAAGCATTGGTGCATGTTTACTGGTGAGACATCTCATCTGAAGTATTGTATACAGTTTGGTTTCAACGTTTAAGAACATATATACTTACGCTTAAAGCTGAGTAAAGCAATACATCTATTAAATTCCTAAAATAAAGGATTTGCCTGTGCAAGGAGATTGAATCTATACTTAATGGAGTTTAGAAGAGTAAGAAGTGACCTTATTAAAATATATAAGATTCCAAGAAGATCCATATTATTGAGACATATGCACAAGTATCTAAAACTAAGGGGCAGAGTTTCCGAATAAGGGGTTGATAGGGATAAGGAGTTAGTAAGAATCTTTTACATCAGTGCTTCAGTGCATTTATTGTGCTAGTACACACCAGAAAGATGTACTGGCGCCTTTATCAAGTTAAACACTAGATTGGAGTACAGCAGCCAATATATTGACTTACGGGAATTGTTATATGCTTACCGACACATTAGCCTTTTGAAAAAAGAACTGCTTTACCCATGGGTAATCCAAAGTAGCCAACTAATCCTATCAATTCACCTGTCCTAGGCATCTGGAAGGGAAACCAATCTTGTACTCACAGGGCAAACCCATGTGGTAACGCTGCCTCGGCAAGGCCAGCAGCATAATCAAAGGTGAATTGCACCCTGGCCACTCCCTCTTCTCCCCTCTCCCATCAGGCCAAAGGTATAGAAGTGTGAAAACGTTCACTTCTAGATTCAGGGACAGTTTATTCCCAGCTGTTATCAGGCAACTAAATCATCCTACCACAACCAGAGAGCAGTGCTGAACTATTATCTACCTCTTTGGTGACCCTCGGACTATCCTTGATCGGACTTTGCTGGCTTTATCTTGCACAAAACGATATTACCTTATTATGTTCTATACACTGTAAATAGCATGTTTGTCATCATGTATTGTCTTTCTGCTGACTGGATAGCATGCAACAAAAGCTTTTCATTGTACATCGGTACACGTGACAATAAACCAAACTGAAACTGGAATTGTTCAAGAAGGAGCTGCAGATGCTGGAAAATCGAAGGTAGACAAAATTGCTGGAGAAACTCAGCGGGTGCAGCAGCATCTATGGAGCGAAGAATAGAATAGAATAGTTTCTTTATTGTCATTGTAACATGAGCCATGTACAACGAAATTTAAAAATGTCAGCCAGTCAGTGCACCATTTCAAACATTTCTAAAAGCTAACGATACATACAAGGTAAAATATTAAATGATAAACAACTAAATAAATATCACGAAAATAGCACGCACAAACACCCAACCCTCCATCCTTCTGTCGATTTCACAGTGTACCACAGTCCCTTAGTTTGTCTCGCCCCTGCGTTCCTTGGCGGCTACATTTAGTGCTTTTATAGCAGTGGGGTAAAAACTGTGTTTTAGTCTGTTCGTCCTTGTCCTTGTAGATCTGTACCGTCTGCCTGACGGCAACAGTTCAAACAGGGAGTGTCCGGGGTGGGAAATGTCCTTTATGATGCTCTGGGATTTTTTGGGAAGGAAACTGAAATTGGTCACAGACAAAGCCTGCAAACGCCACAAACCAAAACCTAATGTCAGATTGAATCTGGATCCTTTGAACTGTAAACAATGGTAAAATTCATCTCCAGCCTTTCAGACTGATGGTCTAATCATAAACTGCCTGGCATTAGACGTTACTCAGTTTTTATGTAATAAATAGAAGCTGCATTTATCCCAAATTCAGGGGATCTGAAGTGGAAAAGTATAAAGTATTAGGTTTTTAGGGTTTAGACGAAAGTCTAAGATGATGAATTTAGACAATATATTTATAGAAAAACCTTATCAGTCTGCTTCCCCCCCCCCCCCCCTGTCAGTGCATAAAGGTGCAACCTGTGCAATTCAAGATCACAGGAGCTTGTATAGGAGCTGCACATTTGTTGCTGTTGGGGATGATGAGAAATGAACCGGCTGTAACTTCTTTCTCCGTAAAAGCCACAGCAGCGGTACAGGTATGAAAATGAAGAGAAGGGTAATTGTGGGGAGAGAACATTGATCTTCACTGTGTCGAGCCACATCCTCCCCTACTCCGTGCCAACTAGCCCACGCATTCACTGCTCTTCGCTAAATGACCCTAAGCCTTTGTGAGGCAAAGAAATAAATTGCAGGCAAAGATCAGAACAATGTTCTCTGCAGCGAAAAGTTGCGGCAGGCAGGCAGACGCACAGAACAAATCCTGTGCATAGAAACATCAGTGATCTTTTGATCAGGCACAATACAGATCTAAAACATTAGCATCCCACTTTGTGGAGACACTATAATTGATTTTTGTCCAAACTGTGACCTATTATCTTCTGCAATCTTAAATACAGCCTGGCACTTTTGCCCCGACTACTATAGATATGAACAATTATATTATATAGTTGGAAACAAAAAGCTATAGTAACTCAGCGGGGCAGGCAGCATCTCTGGAGAAAAGGATGAGGTGACGTTTTGGGTCATGACCCTCTTCTGGCTGGTCAGTCATGATGCAGTGTTAGTTTTGAAAGAGAACACCCTTGTAACATCCTGCCAGAAATGCCAGTCTGGTTCTTGAAGAGAGTCTCCATAGTCCTCTTGTACAGAGAAACTGCAAGTTGTGTGCACTGTTCTTCACTGACTTGTACAGGTTCTGACCCCCTGCTTCCGGAGCCATAGACTGCGGATGTTTCAACTGCCCTGACCACGGGAGAATAAAGAGGAAAGATTACACTTTATTGCCTTCCATAACAGTGAGGAATGTGGGGAATCCGCTGTGGTGAATGTTTACGTTAGCTTTTATGTAGTTGTGTGTCTTGTTTCTTTTTCTAGTGTGGCTGTATGGTAAATTGAGTTTCACTGTACCTTAATTGGTACACGTGACAATAAAACACCTTTGACCCTTTGCTTGCATTGTGATATTGTCTTTTGAGTGTTGGTAACTTAAAATGTCGGAAGCTACCTACTCCTACCACCACCATATTCTTCATTGGAAACCTTCGAATTATCTTTAATCAGACTTTACTGGACTTTACCTTGCACAAAACATTATTCACATTTTCCTGTATGTTCACTGTAGATGGCTTGATTGTAATCATGTACTGTATAATCTTTTCACTGACTGTATAGCACACGCCAGAAAGGCTTTTCACTATATCTCAGTACACATGACAATAATAAACTGAGGAAATATTACAATCTGGTTTGGGAATTGCTCTGCCCAGGTCAAGAAGGCTCTGCAGAGAGTAGTGTGTGCGGCTGAACGCACTATGGGAACTTCACTCGCCCCCCTGCAGGAACTATACATCAGGAGGTGCAACTCCAGAGCCAATAAAATCATGGGAGACCCCTTCCACCCCTGCAACGGACTGTTCCAGCTGCTACGGTCAACACCTCCGTTGCCATGCTGTGAGAACAGAGAGCTTGAGAAGGAGTTTCTTCCCAGAGACCATTAGGACTGTAAACTCCTATCTCACCAGGAACTAACTTTTACTGTACCACTCTACAGCTTTTTTTTTAATTGCTCTTTTTTCCCCTTTTTCCTTCCGCCCACAATATTTAATATGTAAAAGAATATGTGATTCTGTTCCATTCTGTTTGTAGTTTGTTTGGTTGTTTGTGTGTTTGTCTTTTTGCACAAAGTCCGCGAGCATTGCCACTTTTTATTTCACTGTACATCTTGTATGTGTATGTGACGAATAAACTTGACTTGACTTGACGAGGTAAATTTAAACTAAACCCCAACACTTTGTGAAGCACTTAATGGAGGATTAGCTTTATGTGAACTCCACAAGCAAGGTCATGGTAATTCACAATGTGGTTCTAATGCCAATAAAATTGGTTGTAAGGCAAATGGGTTAACATTTTGCCAGGTGTCCGTATGGCATCAGTAACGGCTGAATTGTCTGATGTAAAATGAGGTGATTAAAAACAAATAATTCGACATTTAAAAAGATGATGGCTTTCAAAGTCATAGACAAAGCTATTTGTTTTCACCAAAGTTTACAGGTCAGCAAGAACTGACAAGGTTCTCAGCCCACACTTTGCTGAACTTTAAACAATGGGCATGCGTTATTTTAAATATGTCCATGTCACTTGCACATGATGTATATTCATAAGGTCATGGGAGTAGAATTAGGCCATTTGGCCCATCAAGTCTACTCTGCCATTAAATCATGGCTGATCTATCTCCCTCTCCTAACTCCATTCTCCTGCCTTCCCCCCATAACCTCTGATTTGTACTAACCAAGGATCTCTCTATCTCTTCCTTTAAATTATCCACAAATTTGACCTCCACAGCCTTCTGTCTCCTTCAGTAGAAAAACAAATCTGCTTCTGTGCACTTGTTAATTATTTTGCTTACTGTGGGGTGTGAAAAAGATAAAACTTTAATATATGACAATAGACAATAGACAATAGATAATAGGTGCAGGAGTATGCCATTTGGCCCTTCGAGCCAGCACCGCCATTCAATGTGATCATGGCTGATCATCCCCAATCAGTACCCCGCTCCTGCCTTCTCCCCATATCCCCCGACTCTGCTATTTTTAAGAGCCCTATCTAGCTCTCTCTTGAAAGCATCCAGAGAACCTGCTTCCATCACCCTCTGAGGCAGAGAATTCCACAGACACCACTCTCTGTGAGAAAAAGTGTTTCCTCATCTCCGTTCTAAATGGCTTACTCCTAATTTTTAAACTGTGGCCCCTGGTTCTGGACTGGACTCCCCCAACATCGGGAACATGTTCCATGCCTCTAGTGTGTCCAAGCCCTGAACAAACTTATATGTTTCAATGAGATATCCTCTCATCCTTCTAAACTCCAGAATGTACAAGCCCAGCTGCTCCATTCTCTCAGCATATGACAGTTCCGCCATCCCGGGAATTAACCTTGTAAACCTGCGCTGCACTCCCTCAATAGCAAGAATGTCCTTCCTCAAATTAGGGGACCAAAACTGCACACATTACTACAGGTGTGGCTTCACTAGGGCTCTGTACAACTACAGAAGGACCTCTTTGCTCCTATATTCGATTCCTCTTGTTATAAAGGCCAACATGCCATTCGTTTTCATCACTGCCTGCTGTACCTGCATGCTTACTTTCATAGACTGATGTACAAGGACCCCCCATATCCCGTTGTACTTCCCCTTTTCCCAACTTGACATCATTTAGATTGTAATCTGCCTTCCTGATTTTGCTACCAAAGTGGATAACTTCACATTTATCCGCATTAAACTTCATCTGCCATGCATCTGCTCACTCCCCCAACCTGTCCAAATCACCCTGCATTCTTATAGCATCCTCCTCATAGTTCACACTGCCACCCAGGTTTGTGTCATCTGCAAATTTGCTAATGTTACTTTGACTCCCTTCATCCAAATCATTGATGTATATTGTAAATAGCTGCCGTCCTAGCACTGAGCCTTGCGGTACCCACTAGTCACTGAAAGGGACCTGTTAATCCCTACTATTTGCTTCCTGTCTGCCAACCACTTCTCTATCCATGTCAGCACTCTACCCCCAATACCATGTGCCCTAATTTTGCCCAGTAATCTCCTATGTGGGACTTTATCTAATGCTTTCTGAAAGTCCAGGTACAGTACATCCACTGGCTCTCCCTTGTCCATTATTCTAGTTACATCTTCAAAAAATTCCAGAAGATTAGTCAAGCATGATTTCCCCTTCGTAAATCCATGCTGACTCGGACCGATCCTGTTACTGCTATCCAAATGTGCGGCTCTTTCATCTTTTATAATTGATTCCAGCATCTTCCCTACCACTGATGTCAGGCTAACATCTATAATTCCCTGTTTTCTCTCACCCGCCTTTCTTAAAAAGTGGGATAACATTAGCTATCCTCCAATCCACAGGAACTGATCCTGAGTCTATAGAACATTGGAAAATTATCACCAATGCATCCACAATTTCTAGAGCCACTTCCTTAAGTACCCTGGGATGCAGACCATCGGGCCTTGGGTATTTATCAGCCTTCAGTCCCATCAGTCTATCCAACACCATTTCCTGCTTAATGTGGATTTCCTTCAGTTCCTCTGTCACCCCAGATTCTCTGGCCACCACTGTATCAGGAAGATTGTTTATGTCCTCCTTAGTGATACGTTTGGAAGGGTAACAATTCAACAACACTGGGAGTGTAAAATTCCTTTAATCAGATCAGGCAGCCCTTTTGGGTGTATTTTTTAATTGACCAGAGCAAATTTGGGTGGCAACATAATGGACAACTGAAGCACTTATGACCTCCTTAAAATCATGTTAATGTTGAACTTCACTTTTAGTGATTTTGCAAAAGTATCTATTTAAGATAGGACCAGTAATTTCCCCTATTATTTATCTATTTATTTATTTATTTATTTGTGTGTGATTTATTTATTTAAATTATTTGACCATTTAAACATTTTCGGAATGCATCTGGCAGTGATACCTGTTTAAAATAGTTGCACGAACTTCCAAGACGTGGGCTGCTGTAAGTTTATCAATGAACCAGGGGCACTGCTTGAGAGTTAGTCCCAATGCATGTCCCAGCCCACTATCAGTATAGAGGGTCACCTCAGTTGGTCTTTTGGATCTGGAGTAGATTAGAGACCACTGTGTAGACAAGTTCAGACTGTGAATGGAATCCAGGACAATCCTATCCCATTTTTTCTACCTTCAGTGAGCTCTGCCACAGTGAGCATTACAGGCTCCTGCAAACTCAGCACAGTTTGCTTCTCATGTAATTAAATAGCATAACTTCAGCCCAGGACTGGGCACTAAGCCCAGCTTCAGATATTTGCCTGCATTACTGATGTAGTCTGGAGATTATAAATGTTCAAGACTAGTGGCAAATTGGCTTGTTGGATCAAAAACTGTGCAGGCAAAGGAACTGTAAGATAATGAAATAGCTGTTCATATAATTCAATTCCCCAAGGATATTTTCAGGGATCTCTTCTGGCTGACAATATTTGTAAGTGATATTGTAAAAGAGTGCAACAACAAATGGATATGCAGCTCTGAAATATGGCCTATGATAATCAAAGTCATTAACATTCAATACAATTGGACAAATTAGGCATATTCTAGATAGCTCCAAGATAGTTTAAACACAAATTGCTGGAGTAACTGAGCAGATCAGGCAATAACTGAGCAGATAAGGCAGCAACTGTACTGCGCCACCCATTTCTTTGGTTATGTTTTATGAGAGGGATTCCTGTGCTTAATGCTGCTCCACTCTCCAATAATGGAGAAGTGATTCATGATGCCAAATTGGACGAGTGCAGACATTAAACTGAGAAGGAGTTTATGGATTTGAAAACATGTATCAGGGGGGTTTTAAAAGGGGTGGCGACCTGAAACGTCACCCATCGAGTCTGAAGAAGGGCCTCGAACCGAAACGTCACACGTTCCATCTCTCCAGAAATGCTGCCTGTCCCGCTGAGTTACTCCAGAATTTGATGTCTATCTTCTGATTTTTGAATCACTGGGAAGCAGATTAAGTCAGCAGCCACAGAGATGACAGGTGAACAGGATTTTGCAAGTTAAGACAAGAACAGCAGAGATTTAAATGACCTTTAATTAAATAGGGATGCTTGGCATGAGTGCTTCAATAATCAGGTCTAGAGGAAAGTAAGTGATAGATGTGTTGTTCAGCCGGAGATGAGGTGAGGTGGAGACAGTGCCAGGAAATGTCACTGAGGATGAAATAGACAGTTGCGGTGATGGCATGGTTGGTTATGGGGTACGGAAATTAATTTGGGATCTAATACAATAACAAGACTTTGAATACGCTCAATTGGTGCATGACAATAAATGTCCTTTGTCCTTTGATTCAATTTCAGACAGATGACAGAAAAGGGGTTGGAGTCAGTGGCTATGAAATGACATTTATCATCATCCTAGTCCTTATTTAGCAGGATTAAATTTCAGCTTATTAATATCTGATTTCTGAGATTATGATAATTGAGTGGCAATCAAGAGAGGTGGCAGTTGGTTTAATAACAGTGTCAGCCCTGCACATGTGGAGACTTACTCAATACATTCAGAAGATATTGCTGTCAGGCAGCATGTGAGGAAGAGAAGAGAGGCTATTAGTTGTGATTCTCTGCCTACAAATTGAATAGGATTGTGTTTAGGGGCGGCACAGTGGCGCAGTGGTAGGGTTTCTGCCTCACAGTGCCAGAGACCCCGGTTCGATCCTGACTACAGGTGCTGTCTGTACGGAGTTTGTACATTCCTGTGTCTGTGTGGTTTTCTCCGGGTGCTCCAGTTTCTTCCCACAGTCCAAAGACGTATAGGTTTGTGGGTTAGTTAGCTTCTGTAAATTATAAATTGTCCCCTGTGGTGTAGGATAGCGCTAGGGTTGCACAGGGCGATCGCTGATTGGCGCGGACTCAGTGGGCCAAAGGCCTTTTTCCACGGTGTATCTAAAAAGTCTAAAAGCCTAAAAAAATAAAGAGTGAATGCAATTCCTCCCATTTTGGTGACAGCAAGCAGGGATTGAAAGATGGTAGAATGGTGCAGTCAACCATATCAAAGGCCACATGAGGGCCAAGTACAATAGAAAACAAGATAACATTTTTATAATCACGGTGGCTGAGTAATATTCTTACAGTCTAAAAGTGCCTAACTCAAGAGGGAACTAAAGAGTAATATTGAAATATTGTGCAAGATCTCTGATTTTTTTTTAAAGACTTAAAAGAGGGAAAAAAAGATTGGTTGATCATTCAAAGAGTTGCAAGAATAGTATTCATAAGATGTGAAGATTTTTTAAAGAGCAAGGTGATAAGACAGAGATTTGTCAAATCCATACCAGTTCGGCGTCGTCAAAATGTTAGGAAGGTGATAAATAAAGAGTTGGTGAATGAGTGAAATGATTTGTATTCATAAGAGAGTTAGATTTAGTAGACAGTCAAGTCAATGGTGCATCATACGAGACATGCAGTCAATGAAAGTGGCAATGCTCGCGGAACAACAAAACAACCAAACAAATTATAAACACAATCATAACACACATTTTTATATAATCAATATAGAAGGAAAAAACGTTCTGTACACAGTGAGAAAGGCGTTTACAAGTCCGAATTGCCTCTGGGAAACTCCTTCTCAACCTCTCCATTCTCACTGCGTGGCAACGGAGGCGTTTGCCTGACCGTAGCGGCTGGAACAGTCGTGAAAGTTGCATAGTGGTGGAAGAGGTCTCTCATGAGTTTTTGTTGCTCTGGAGTTGCACCTCCTGTTGTATTGACTCTCTGCTTGACGAGCCTTCTTGTTCTTGTCCTTGGCAGAGCAATTCCCAAAACCAGATGGTAATGTTCCCGGACAAGATGCTTTCCACCGCCGCTGCGTAGAAGCACTGGAGGAGTTTGCGGAGATGGATGGATTTCCTCAATTGCCTGAGGAAGGTGTAAAGGCGCTGATTGCCTTCACTCACCAGTAAGAGGCGTGTCAATGACCATGTAGATTTAGTCCTCAGAGATGTGGACTCAAGGGATATTTAAAACAGTTCACCCTGATCCACAGGATCAGCCATGATCATACTCAATGGTGGTGCACGCACAAAGGGTCGATGTGCCCTCCTAAAGTCCATGATCAGCTCCTTCTATTTTTTGATGTTCCAGAAGCAGGCTGTTCTACTGGTCCCACCAGTGATTTTGCTAGATCCTTGGTTCCAGAGCCTTTCTGGATTATCCATTTTGCTGGACCAACAGAGCTCCAGCTGGGCCGCAGTTCCAAAACCCAGTCGCAGGGGGCAAATTTGACCTGCCGCTCAGCACTGAAATCCCGATGAGGTTGAGATTGGCTGCCTCACCCCAGTTTAGGGAAAACACAGGGGACTTCCGGGGTGATTTTTAAATCAGCTCTGATCATGTTGTCCAGAAAAAGGTTCCACCAGTTGTTAAACAGGTCCACCAGTGATTTTCCAGCATCTTGGTTCCAGGAGTCTTTCTGGATTTATCCATTGTTGCTGAACCAATAGAGGCTCAAGTGGTCCGCAGTTCTGCAGTCATACAGCCACAGAAAAAAAAGACCCTGCTGCTCAACACTGAGTTTCCCAATGAGGTTGAGATTGGCGCCTCACCCAGCTGTGATGGAAGGCACTTAAAGGGGGGATCTCTGGGGTGATTTTCCCTGTCTCCCCCGATGTTGTCAATTTAAAGTTCCGCCAGTTGCCCAAGAAGATAGGTGGTGGATCTGTAATACCAATGTAGGAAGGATAGCTCCGTGGATAGATGCCTAACTCCGGGGAAGCCATGTCAGAATCATGGATAAAATGGATTGCAGAAGACATGACCAAAAATAGGAGAAAATGCCTTGTGCATGTCCAGAGGTAGTGGACAAAGTTTATCCAGTCAGCCAGTGAATGGAAGGGAAATAGCAGAGGCAACGGACTAGAATGTCCCAATCTAAGTGGTAAAGAAATTCATGAGAATGGGGGGAACAGCGTAGAGAGGTCTGAAATGATGGAGTTTTTAGATGGAGTTTGAAGATTATGCTTTCAGTTACTAATGGCCCTGACTCACGGTGCGAGTCCACCCATGAGTGATCCCGAGTTTAAAACAAATCAAACTCGTGGTAATCACGTGGTAACATAGTGGGAACGTCGGAACTCGTAACGCTAACGGCAGGTACTCTGGAAACTTGTTAACTCGTGAAAATCATTCAACATGATGAAGGATTTCCACGAGTCAAATTTACTCTTGAAGTAAAAATGTTAAACTTTTAAACTCGTTGTAAGAACGTAGTAGCCCGTGAGTTTACCATTGTGACTCGTGAGTCTACCGTGGGCACCGTTTAACTCAGCGGGACAGGCAGCATCTCTGGAGAGAAGGAATGGGTGACGGGATGACGTTTATAAAATTCTGCTCGTGATCACTCGTGGGTGGACTCGCACCGTGAGACAGGGGTTTAACATAGGGACACATTTAAAAAACTAAATGTAGGTTAGAGGAGGAGGCAGTAGGAAAGGCTAACTAACTGCAGGCATTTGTAGGTGTCGTGCAATTGCAACCTTTGTGCCTGTAATTCAAACACAGGGGAATAGCAATAACCTTTTACAGGAAAATAATGTTGTTTTTTTACACGGTTAAGAACATATGATGTAAACACATCTTAAGTTGCAGAGTGCAAAGTGGCTGCCTGTAATTGAGTAATGGTACAGAGAATGACACAAACGTTTCATCAGTAAACATGAAAAACAACAAATGATTAGCTCCCAGCAGTAACATGAGCCATAAAGCAACAAATTATCTGGCATTCTGTAAAACATTTGTGTTAATAATTCATGCCTTCATAAGCAAGGAGAATCTTCACATTAAAAATTCTGCGATAAAAATGCAAGGAGAAATTAAAGTGCAGTAAAATTAAAAAGATGACAGCTTTTGAAAGCATAGGAAAATGGTGTTACTCATGGCGACATACCAAGAGAAGGAATGAATTTGTCTGGGAGTTCCATGTGTGATGCTAATGACTGATGGAGCAAATAATTATATTTTGCAAGTCTCTGACTTTACTTTCATGGCTTGGAATTACTTTCGGAATTATTTTAAAATAGTTGCCATGGTGAGGATGAGAGCTTTACCCAAATGTTATTTCTGTTACATATAGCTTCTGTTAAGATTTAAGATTTCTTGCTTACACACGTGTTTGCTGGCTTATCGCTGTCCACTCATGGTACTTACATTATGCATTCATATATATTCATTTTTCTTTTATTGGTTTAAGTGCATCAACCTTTCCAAACTTCTTTATCCCCATCTCTTTTGTTTAGTTAGTCAGCTAGCTGTCCTGCTTATGTTTCCATTTTGGGGGAAATGTTCTTAAAAACGTCTCCCGGATGAAAGAGACATTTTACATAAAGCACTGGAGAATGATATTGAAATCTCCAATGCAGTGACTTGGAAAATGTGTTGAATCTTTTACAAATGAAGTTGGCGCCTTCATGACTGAATTTATAAAGCTGACAATATGTTGAAAGATTGTGGAACAATTGAAGACCTGGTCAGCCATACTTTAATAATGCAACTTGTTAGCAAAATTCATGTTATGATTAGAGACTTAAATGACATCATCAGTTTAGAGATAATGTGCGGAAACAGGCCCTTCGACCATCCGGGTCCATGCTGACCAGTGATCCCCGCACATTAACACTATCCTACACACACTAGGGACTAATTATTTACATTATCCAAGCTAATTTACCTACAAACCTGTACGTCTTTGGAGAGTGGAACGAAACCGAAGATCTCGGAGGAAACCCACGCGGTCACTGGGAGAACGTACAAACTCAGTACAGACAGTGGCTGTAGTTGGGATCGAACCCGGGTCTCCGGTGCTGCAAGAGCTGTAAGGCAGCAACACTACCATTGCGCCACCATGTCGTCCTCTCCTGCCACATTTCTGCAAAAACCTGCTTGTGTTCTGTTAATTAACTATCCCCATCATCTACATTTAGTTGAAACTTGAGGTATCCATCATTGCCTCCCAATGTACAGAAACAACATGCTCTTGGCCATAACCTATGCTATCTATATTACTAAAAGTCTGATCTTGACCACTTTCTGTGGTCCTGTATATTGAATTAAAAAAAAATGCTACACTTACGGCTGTGATTTTTGGCCATCTTACTCAGAGTCCCCCTCCGCTGCGCAGGACAAGAGGATTTTTCCCATCGATGGAAAATAAAAGAGTTATTAGTGTTTAACAAATGTTGAGATTCTCTCTCCTGAAGCCCACACCTCTTCCGAAGGGACTATAAAACCCGGAAGTGTTGAGTTCCTCAGTCAGTCTCTGCTAGATGGAGAGGGAGCGAGAAGGTCATGTCTCTCAGTCTGAGATGTGAATCACACTGAACACATGTCTACTAAGCTGTGAGTGGTTTTACTGACCTGTCAGTGCCCTTAATGTGATTTGAAAATATAGTTTGGAAATGCTAAAGATGTGTTGCCTTTGGTTTGGAAATGCTAAATCTGTGTTGCATTTGGTTTGGAAATGCTAAAGCTGTGTTGCCTTTGGTTTAGAAATGCTAAAGCAGTGTTGCCTTTGGTTTGGAAATGCTAAAGTTGTGCCTTGCCTAATTAAAGTTGCCTTGCCTAATTAAAGTTGCCTTGCCAAATTAAAGTTGCCTTGCCAAATTAAAGTTGCCTTGCCTAATTAAAGTTGCCTTGCCCAATTAAAGTTGCCCAATTAAAGTTGCCTTCTATATAATTAAACGTCTAATCTTGACCACTTCCTGTTTGCACTTTATATTGATTTTAGAAATAAAACGCTGCCACGTACCACTGTGATTTTTGGCCATCTTACTCAGAGTCCCCCTCCGCTTATCAGGTGCCGAGGATTTTTTCCCATCGATGAAAAATAAAGTCATTAAAAATGAGTTATTAGTGTTTTCAAAATGTTGAGATTCTCTCTCCGGACAATCACGCCATGAAGGCCACGCCCCTTCTGGTGGGAGGTGGGAGAGACTATAAAACCCAGAAGTGTGGGCATGGCTCTGCAAGATGGAGGATGGAGAGGTCACGACTTGCTGTCTTTAGTGGCCTTGCACCCTGCTTGAAATGGTATGAAACTGCACTTGAATTTGGTGGCCTTACACCCTACTTGAAGTGGTAAGAAACTGCATTTGAATTTGGTGATCTTGTGCCCTGCTTGAAATGGAATTTCAAGGAATAGCTGTGATTCAACTGCCAACCCACCTGGGCTGCCAGCACAACAGGCTTGAGTGACTGAGCCGCCAGCCCAAGAATCCATTCGGCACACAATGCCCATACTAGCCCTCTGGAAACCAGTCCCTTCAGCCCACAATGCCCATACTAGCACTCCAGAAAGCCCCCCACCCCCCCTTCCACAAGGTGGAATATTGCGTTGGGGGACCAGCCCTGTCATGTGATGCTGGGACCCAACGGGTCCCACTTAGTCTAGTTTAGATAATTGTTCTAACTCAGGTACTTAATTTCCACGAAGACCTCCTTGGTGGCTACCCTGGAGCTACCGCTATTGTAATTGGAAACATTCTTAGAGCTACCATGACTACCTTTACATGCATTGGCAAGAAAACTATTCCAGTTTTGTGATGATAATGAACTTATCTAAAGTGCTACACAAATCAGGTCTAACCTATTCAGTGGGGTTTAAATGCACTGTTGTCCTCCACTATGCTTTTATAGTATAATTATGCAAATTATCATTACAAACTATTTTCCTGTGTCTACTTCACCGCCTGCTATCACACTGCTTTGACTCCTACCTTTTGTGCTAATTCTCTTTCCTGTGCATTTTATGTAGTTCCATCTGATCGGTAGACTGATTCCCATGTTCATATTGAGACTACGGAATAGTTTATAGTTCCACTGAGAATAGGATTCACATTGTAATGCACTCATTGAGCTCCAGATTTACAAGTGTTAATGTCTTCTTCTGTCAGCTGCTCCTATTCCATTTTCTGGTGACTGACCACTCGATTCCTCCTTCAATATACCCTGTAAATTAAATTCAGTGCTGGTCCTAATCCTCATGCTTGCTAAATTCAGATTGTGCTGCCTCTTCAGGAAATACTCCTTTTCTGATTGCTTTATTATTCACCTTGAGCACTACTCACTACCCCACCATGAAGAGGAGTGGGCGGTGAGCCTCTAAGCACTGGAATTACCTCCCAAACCATTTCCACATTCTACCCATTCTCCTCTGCCACTTAACCAAATGCTTGGATAGTTATCCAGCTATCTCCTTGTGTCACAGATGAAATATCCTTCCCATGATGTGCTTTACTGCATGAAACACACTCATAAATGTAAATAGTTAGTTTTGCCGTCCAGTGCATCATATCCATGCTTTAATCTTTTTTGTCTCCTGTTTGCTTGTCTCCTCTAATTAATGTAGAAGGGACGTAAATTGTGTTACTAGTTACGGCTTGCTAATGGTAAAATGAAGTCAAGTCTATGTTTAAAGTTAATTTAAAAATGCTGGTTTAATAATTTCTGACAGTAACTAGCTAATTTGCTTTCCTGACTTGCATACTGATAACCCAACATGATTTTCACAGAATAGTTCACACGTAATGGAAACGATACAAAATAAATGTCAAAGCAGGTCATTCAAGTGATACAAAACATAATAAGAATGTTGTTAATGTTCACATTCAAGCAGGTCAGATAGTGATGAATGGTCAGTGTCCAAATCCTATGATTTGTAATGTGGCAGAAATGGCTTCTGCAAATGAAGAGACTAATTAGTTTTTTTTTATTATCCTCTTCCTTATTGTGTTTGCGAGATGAGCTATTCAACATTATTCCGACAAGTTATTCAGTAGCTGTCATTTTCCTGCATTGTGGTCCTATAATTAGTTTAAATCACTGACGACTGAATTTCTAATGTTTCTGTCTCATGACATCTTCAGATTATCAGTTGACATTCTGTAAAGGGCGGATGAATTCCTGCCAGGAAACTAAAAAAGCTGAATGAAACGATCACTTTTGTGTGGTTAACAATGTTCCTGTTTGGGAACTAGGAATGGAAGAGCTCGGGGAAAACAAGGCTTAAACAACGGTTTAATTTCTGGCTGGGGATTAACAGAGAGTGATGAGATAGCTGCAGACCCAGGGGCATAAATGTTTCCTCAGCATTGCAGTCTCCTGCTACATGAATGGTGCAGTGTTTGAACAGTGTTCTTATTTATTGGGACTGTTTCAGCCAAGTAATTTCTGTGTGAGTAAAATCAACAATTGGCACTGCTGAAAGGAGAGGCACTTTTAACACATAAACTGCCTACAGACAAGAAGAATCTGCCTACAGACAGGAAGTGACACAGCTGGCATCCTGGTGCCATCGCAACAACCTGGAGCTCAATGCTCTTATGACAGTGGAATTTATAGTAGACTTTAGGGAGCACCCCCACCCCCCACCATCAACAACACCACAGTCACATCTGTGGAGTCTTTTAAGTTTCTGGGAACCAAGCACGACATCCGGAAGCTGCAGCGAATCATCTGATCAGCTGAAAAGGTTTATTGGCTGCAACCTTCCCTCCATTGACGAACTGTACACTGCAAGGGCCAGGAAGCGAGTGGGTAAGATCATCTCTGACCCTCCTCACCCTGGCCACAAACTCTTTGAATCACTTCCCTGTGGAAGGCAACTACAGACTGTCAAAGCTACCACAGCCAGACATAAAAACAGCTTTTTTCCACGAATAGTAGCTCTACCCAATAACCAAAAATCTGTCGCCTCCTTTCGCTCTGGTATTTATTTAATTCGCATGTTTAATCAATAATATGTTATTATTAATGTTTAATGTTTTATGTGTCATTCCTAACTGTCACTGTATGTCATGTTGTTACTTGCGAGCGGAGCACCAAGGCAAATTCCTTGTATGTGAATACTTGCCCAATAAACTTATGCATTCATTCATTCATTCAAACCTTTAGTCACCAATCTTACATGCTTGTGCGTGTTTGATTGGCCTATATAAATATTGGGTCCTGCAGTGACTGTTAAAAGTGTTGTCCATGGCTCTCAGTTCAATAAATGGATGAGAAAACCTCCAGGCCACATGTAGTACAAGAATCTTAAGCGAACAGCAGTGATTAGCATCGTGGTGACACTCCCCTTTGGACAACAGCTGGAATGGAAGGAAGACATGAATCCAGACAGAATATCAAGAGAGAGAAGATGAGATGATTCTTTACCACAGAGTCTCATGCCCAGAGTGGGGGAGATCGAGAACCAGAGGACAGGGGTTTAAGGTGAGGGGATAAAATGTATTAGGAACCTGAGGGGCAATGTTTTTTTTTTAAAAAAAGGGTAGGAGATATATGGAACGAGCTGCCAGAAAAATACAATCAAAAAGTTCCATGTCATTTAAGTGGCATCTTTGATAGGAATAATATTTGTTTAACAGAGATATTTCCTAAAAATGTCCCATGTAGTAATGCACCAACCATGTTGAACCATATAAAGAAATAGCATCTTGTCGACAGCCAAAGAGGTGAGAATAAAAGTAGAGTGCCTGGGTTTAAGGTGAGACAGGAAAGCTTTAAAATGGAGCTGAGGGGCAACCTTTTCACCCACAGTGTGGGACATACATGGACCATGGTGCCAAAGGCAATGGTAAGGACATGTACAATTATCTTATATACGTGTGTGTGTGTGTGTGTGTGTGTGTGTGCGCGTACATCTTGTGTGTGTGTGTGTTGTGTGTTCCGATAGAGTATGTGGAGTCTGTCTGAATATGTGTGTTTTGTTTGTGAGTTATTTATGATAATGTGTCTGTGTGTTTGAAAATGCTATTTCACCGTGACGTCACAATGGATCTGCTTGCTGCCGCCTTGCTCTAGCTGCGAGTGTCTTGCTCGCGCTGCGAGTGACTTGCTCGTGCTGCGAGTGATGTCACCCCCCACACTTCTCCCTTTGAATATCTTCAGTTTTTATTTCCCCCCCCCCCCCCCCCCCCCCCCCCAATTCTGAAATATCTTTGAAAATAATCGCTGTATTTCACCGTTGACCGTCACAAGGATCTGCTGTCTAGCTGCGAGTGTCTTGCTCCCCCTGCGAGTGACCCTCTCTCGGCTCCTCTGCGAGTTTCTTGTCTCCCCCAGGGCTCTCTCTCTCTCGTGCTGCGAGTGACGTCCCCCCCCACCCAGAGTGTGACTTGCTCGTGCGCGATGCCGATTGCCCCCACCCCCTGTCCGTCCCCCCCCCCCTTCTCCCCTCTCCCCCCCCCCCCCCCCCCAATTATTCAAACCCCCCCCCCCCCCCCCCCCCCCCCCCCCCCCCCCCCCCCCCCCCCCCCCCCCGTGGGCATCGCTGTCTCTCGGGCTTTCCTCGGGTCCTCGGTCGCCTTTTCTCTCTCTTCCCCAGGGCTCTCTCTCTCTCACCCCCCCGGCTCTCTTCACCCCCAGGAGAGTAGTGGCCTATGATTGAAGATAGTAGAAATTACAGAAGATGATCTGTTGAATGTGGAGGTTAGTAGGATGGAAGAATGGAATTCTATTCTTATGCCAATTCTTGTGGCAATACGTAGAACAGTACTTGTTTCAGTTCTACTCTATTGCTACGGCTTGCACTTCGACAAAACTCAAATGCTTTTTGCCAACTTCCAACTTGGGCTTACTTTCATGTGATTCATCTTCAACTTGCCTGTTCACTTTTGAAATATCTTTATTTCACCCTTGGGGTTAGCTACCAACTTGGGGTCAGCTACCAACTTGGGGTCAGCTACCAACTTGGGGTCAGCTACCAACTCGGGGTCAGCTACCAACCCCACGAAACAAACTTTGCATAACCCTTAAATGTTTTGGACTCCTCTTTGTTGCCTGATGTTCTACCTTCTCCCATCTTCCATGAATACAAAATGATAGCAAATTCCCCACGCATTATTTTAAACAGGTTTAGCAACTCATTTATTTTAAACAGATTAACATTCTTTTGCAAGGTACAAACTTTGAAATGTTATACCAGCTCATTAATTATGCATTCAAAACACTAATCAGTAATTTCCACCTCATGAAGAAGACAAACGTATCTCTATATCTAAATTGTTCTGAACATGTTCAATGCCATTTCTTGCATTTTGTAGGCTAGGATTTTTCCCAACACAGGTTAAAGACTACTTTTATTTGCAAATGCTGTATATTGTTATGCGCCTGCTTCGCAGCTTAAATTTTATTCTTATTCCCTAAATATCACCTGCACCTTTGAAATCTAGTTAAGTCAATAATCCACACATATTGGTATGAATCTAATCTAGAATAATATATTGTGGGAAGATAATATCTAACTGAAGGGTGCAACTTAATTTATCTGTAAGGTTGCTTTATGTTATCAGATAGCATAATCATTGTTACTGACATAAATTACTTATTTGCTTTGAGTTTGTATTAGCTTCTTAATCAAACCACTGATCCAACATTGCCTTTATTACCTCCACCAACCATTTATGCTTCCAAATCAATGATAGTTATCTGAATAGAAGAGAATAATTATTTATCTATGCACAAAGAATAGATGTTGGCTGTGTATATTTTTTAGTTTCAGTTAGGTGAAGAGCTATTAGTTGATGATGCATGGGAGTTTAAGTTATATCCACAGAGTGAAGTTCAGAATATTATGTTTGTACAGACTGATATGGGTTTAGTTTAGTTTTTTTAGTTTAGGGACACAGCATGGAAACAAGCCCTTTGGCTCACTGAGTCCACACTGACCAGCGATCTCCGCACATTAACACTATCCTACACACACTAGGGACAATTTACACTTATACCAAGCCAATTAACCTGCAAACCTGCATGTCTTTGTAGTGTGTGAGGAAACCGAAGATCTCGTAGAAAACCCACGTGGTCATGGGGAGAACATACAAACTCTGTACAGACAGCACCTGTAGTTGGGATCGAACCCGGGTCTCTGGTGCTGAAAGTGCTATAAGGCAGCAACTCTACCGCTGCACCACCGTGCCGAACAATTAGGTCGACATTAAATATTTCACACTTTAATCTAAGTACTCATGTAATTCAAATGTGCGGGTATTCAAACAAATGTCTGCTGAAGATTTAATGCCACTTCCAGGAAATATCAGCAAGGTGTTATTTTTAAACCCCTCCATAGATATGAGCACTATTGTGTGGTCAGATTATACTTTTTTTATCTCCAACTGGTGGGCACCACGAGGTAATATGGAGACCCACCCTTAGGATGATACAGATACATAAAACAAAATTCCCCCTTTAAGTTATGGGCAAATGTTACTGATGTCCCAATGAAACAAAGACCTTACTGCTGTTTCTGATATTCAATTAATTTACAGTATACAGAGAGTTCTCAGAATAAAGGACATGTCAGTGGGAATTTATGTGGAATGCAATACAATGCACCAGTCCACATACAGAAACTAATAGCAGGGAACAAAATAAATGTGTGCACATTATAAGAAATAAAAACAGAACATTTTGGAAATATTGGGGAAGTTAGGTTGCATCTGTTGAGAAAGAAGAATAGGTCAGGTCTGGTTTAGATCAATGATTTTTCATCAGAACTATGAAAAGGTAGAAATCGAACATTTTAATTTGCAGAGAAAGGAGAGATTTGTAGTGTGGCACCACCTGGAGGTTAGGCCACTTACTGGGCGAACCCTCGGCCCTAGGACTGGCAGGGTCACGTGACTTGTGTTTGGCGGGAAGAAATTATCACGTGGCTTAGGGGTGTGCCCTGTTATATACGTAGAACTCTTGGAGAACCAACCCCAGTCGCGTGTGAGCTGTTCTCTGTTTAACACAATAAAGACCACTTTGTTTCACAACACGTGTTTCGCTATAGTAGAAATAAAAGGGAAGGTAGTGATGGAGTGAGATTTAATTATATCTTAGATGATGGTGCCAGCTGAGAGGGGGTGGTGAAGGCTTGCTAATCATTGCTGATCTTTCTGGAGGAGATGGAAATCAAGATTAATGAGGACAAAGGAGAAAGAGAAGAAAAAACAACAGTGAAATATGAGAAACAAACCAATGCAATTGTTGGAAATCTAAACTAATAGAAAATGTTGGACTCAGCAATCAATCAGCATCTCTGAAGTGAGAAAAACTGATTTTAACATTATAGGTTGATGACTTTCTTGGAACTGGCCATTTCTCATACCAACTGGAAAGGTTGGTTATCTCAAATTGTTGAGTTCTGAGGTTTGTAGTGATGCCTTGTCTTAACATAATTTGGGCCTCCTTAGAAAAATGTAAGAAGCCAACCCCACATAATTAGAGGGGGATGGAGAATTAAAGTGACAGACAACTTGAAACTAGCTCATCCTGTGCTCTGAATGAATCATACAAGACAATTAACATTCTGTGGTTGATTTCTTTAGAGTAGTGGAGATCACCAAATATAATGGTTAAGTTGGATAATGTGCAAGTGAATCACTGTTTCACCTAGAATAAATGTTTGCCTGTTGCCATGATGTCAAGTCCAAACATGTTCATAGTGAGCTGGTGGTTGGGGGTGTTTGTATGTCTTCCTAAATATTCAAAATATATTAAAAAATGGAGTTTAACATAGGCTAAGATGGTATTATAGGCATTAATTAAGAGCAAGCCAAATTTAATTTAAATTCATAACTTCCTTTGGCGACTTTAATGCATATTTAATTGCACAGAGTTCACTCTTAATTTAGTAGAATCGATGCTTTGTCCAGAGGTCTTCATTCAAACACAATTAAGTGGCCAACCAAGATAAAATATTAAGTCACCCCTCAATGAGGAAAACATTACTACTTTCATCTACAGAAGAAACAGAATTATGACAGCAGTTATATCACAGAAATGATCTTACCATACCCAGCTACTCTCAACCATGATGCCTATTTTTAAAATTAAACAGTAAACCAGAAGGATAATTGGAGGAACAACACCTCATATTCCGCCTGGGCAGCTTGCACCCTGATGGCATGAATGTTGAATTCTCCCAATTTTGCTAGCCCTTGCTGTCTCCTCCCCTTCCTTAACCCTCGAGCTGTCTCCTCCCATCCCCCCCGCCCTCCGGCCCCTCCTCCTCCTCCCCTCTTTCCTTCCTTCTCCCCTCCCACCTCCCATCAGTCAGAAGAAGGGTTTCGGCCCGAAACGTCGCCTATTTTCTTCGCTCCATAGATGCTGCTGCACCCGCTGAGTTTCTCCAGCAATTTTGGATAATATTACAGATGTTGGAAATCTAAAATATTAATAGAAAATTAAAAAGACATTCGGCGGATCTGGTGGCTTCTGGAGAGACTCAATATTGTAGCTTGACAATATTTTGTCACTTCTGGGAAAAGTTAGAAATAAAAATAAAATCAGTGAATGGCAGAAAAGATGTTGTGAGTAGAACAAAAGGTCTATTAAAGGTTTCAAAGGTCTTTTATTGTCACGTGTACCAAATAAGGCAAAGTGATATGCGTATTACCATACAGCCATACGAAAAAAAAAGCAACAAGACACACAACTACATTTAAGATAACATAAACATCCACTACAGTGAATTCCCCACATTCCTCACTGTGATGGAAGGCAAAAAAATCAAATCTACTTCCTCTTAGGGATTGTTATTCATGGGAAATCCTTCAGGAGTTAAGGAAATGGCAATCATTAAAACAAATGAGGACCCGTCATTGTGGACGGTTTCAAAATGGGAACGACAAGCAGCAATAGGTTTGAAATATGTGTTCAAGAAGGAACTGCAGATGCTGGAAGATCGAAGGTACACAAAATTGCTGGAGAAACTCAGCGGGTGCAGCAGTATGAAATAGTTGTTTTTGAAAAATTAAAAGAATAGCTTGGTAAGCAAACAATGTTGTCTACATGGAAGAGGTGACTGGCCCACAGTAGGAGAATGCTCAAGAGATAAGTGTAGGAAGGAATTGCAGATATTGGTTTACACCAAAGATGGATAAAAAATGCTGGAGTAACTCAGCGGGTCAGGAAGCATCTCTGGATAGAAGCAATACTCAAGAGATAAGGTTTGGAAACTGCCTTGACCAGGAGAAAAATTAATATATAAATGACCAAAAGAATAAAAATTGAAGTTTGTTTTATTACCTGAACAAATCCATTAATTTCTCATCTCCATTTGTTGCAATCTGGTGCTACAGGCATAACTACTAGTGGTGCTGCTCTCTCCTGAAAATTCATCTGACTTAGCAGTATACAGAAGAGTATACAGGGGATTCCCACATTCTCTGCCTACTCCCTTTTCTGGTGGTCACCCATCTGCTTCCTGCCTGTACCTGAGGTGTGACAACCTCACTATTACTGCAATTGAGCAATATCTAAATGAGGTAGATTTAAGAATAAGGGTACTTGGCAGCACTTCCAAGATTGTGTGAAAGAGATGTGTATCCAGAGATGCTGCCTGTCCCGCTGAGTTATTCAAACATTTTGTGTCTATCTTCTTTTGTGTGAAAGAGATGATTAGTTCAAGAGTCTGATAGCAGTGGGGAAGAATCTGTTCTTAAGCCTTCCAAGGTAGGCGCAAAATGCTGGAGAAATTCAGTGGGACAGGAAGCTTCTCTGGGGAGAAGGAATGGGTGACTTTTCGGGTCGAGACCCTTCTTCAGAAACATCACCAATTCCTACTCTCCAGGGATGCTGCCTGTCCCGCTGAGTTACTCCATTTTGTGTCTACCTTCGATATAAACCAACATCTGCAGTTCTTTCCTATACCATATAACCATATAACAATTACAGCACGGAAACAGGCCATCTCGACCCTTCTAGTCAGTGCCGAACACATAATCTCCCCTAGTCCCATATACCTGCGCTTAGACCATAACCCTCCATTCCCTTCCCATCCACATAACTATCCAATTTATTTTTAAATGATAAAAACGAACCTGCCTCCACCACCTTCACTGGAAGCTCATTCCACACAGCTACCACTCTCTGAGTAAAGAAGTTCCCCCTCATGTTATCCCTAAACTTCAGTCCCTTAATTCTCATGTCATGTCCCCTTGTTTGAAAACCTTAAGTCTTAAGTCTTAATTCTTCCTTAAGTCTTCCAAGCTCTTATATCTCCCAGAAGGTAGAAGAGAGAAACAGGGAATGGGGCATATCATCGGTTTCACATCTGATCTGATTAATACTTCCCAATACAATGTTAAATTAGCTGGACTGCAAAATGAGAGTTTGACCTGAAGTGGCCACATAATCTATGGTAGATTAGTTTCAATTTACTTGCATCCTTTTAGGGTGTAATGCATTTTACTAGGTGAATAGGATGAGTATGTGTAAAGTGGAGGATCTAATTAGAAGTTCAACTTTAATTTGCTAATTGAGTTGAATAATTGCAAGTAATTGGCCAAAATACACATGCTTAAATACATTTTACACACAGCCAGAAAGGAGAGTTTCAAAATCGATGTCCACTAATGGTTTAAATGTGTAGAATTTGACCTGCCCCATGTTACAATATTTTGAATAATGAACCACTGCAGAACATTATGCATGCTGGCAAAAAGGTATTGTGTATGAATGTAAATTATTAATTATTTATTCAAGGTTTGTAAGCAGTCTGAAGTGGCTGGAGCATAATGTGACATATTGAGATTCTTAACCATATGCCACAGTTGGGACTTGGTGGAGTAAGTTATGTCAAATCATCCTCCAAGACTGTTCTTTTCTTGAGATTATATTTGTTGACAATGCATCTAAGCAAAAATACATGTGTTGAAATGTAGACCCAGGAAAACGATCAGATGTAAAAAGGACACAAGAATGGTAGAGTTGCTGCCTTACAGCGTCAGAGACTTGGGTTTGATCCTGACTACGGGTGCTTGCCTGTAAGGAGTTTGTACGTTCTCTCTGTGACCTGCATGGGTTTTTCTCCAGGATCTCCGGTTTCCTCCCACATTCCAAAGACACAGGCTAATTGACTTGGTATAATTATAAATTATAGTGTGTGTAGATAAATGTTAATGTGTGTAGGTCATTAGTTGGCATGGACTCCGTGTGCCGAAGGGCCTGTTTCCGCACTGTATCTCCAAAATAAACTGAACTAAATCAGTTCAAGCTGATTTTAATATAGAGAAAAACCTAAACTCTCTCAGGCGCTCCACGAAATTACCACACTGAATATCAGAAGAAAAACTCAGTGTATAATGACCAATTGGATAAAAACCGAGGTGTTTTGCATTACCTGAACAAATCCATTAATTTCTCATCTGCATTTGTATTTAAATCTTCGTAGGAGAAAGATTGAAACCATAGAAAATGCACAGTGATTTACTGAGGTAATGCCAAATTTTGGGGAAAATAAAAATGTTTACTTGATTTGATTCATCACAGACGTATTTAGGAGATTGATAGCGGGATCAAAATTTAACAGCAACTAGTTTCCCCACAGTAGAAGGGTCATTAACTAATGACTGTGGATTTTCTATAATCAGCAAATGCACCAGAGGTGATATAAGAAAATGTCATTTTAGACAGTGTGCAATAGAGATCTCAAAGGATAGTTAAAGTAGATTCAATAAGACTTTCGTGGAAATTGGGTAAAAGAATAGAAATAAACAGACGTATGAGCAGAGAGTAAGGGAGTAATTGGAAAGCTCTACCAAAGTTCAAGCACAAGCACAGTGAAATAATCGGCCAACCTCTGTTTCTGTATGATTCATCTCATACATTCAGATCTATTCGCCAACCTGTAAGAAAACTATGAGCGTGTTCTTTCATAACAGGAATATTAAAATTAATGATAATTTCTGCTGTTCTTCCTGTGGTGATTCTTGGGTTCTTTATATGTTCCATAGATAGAGCACTTTAATTACATGACTCATGCTGGCTCAGGCTCTGCAGCTAATACAATGATGAGTGCTATGTATTTAGTTTCTGAAGCCTCACTATAAAGAACATCAGATTTGTTTGTCGTGGTGTTGCAGTGAATCACCGCTAATTTATCTCTTGTAGAATGTTAATTGCCAATTTAGTTACAATGTTCCGGCAAAATCTTATTATGTATTCCTCTCCTGTTCCTTGCTCTTTGTAAATTAAAACATTTCTAAAATGATATCATAAAAATTGTTTTTTATAATATTCAAAATGGATGGATGATGAACAGAGCACATATGTTCATTAGGCAACAGAAATGTACTGGCGATAACATTGGCACTATAAAAAACATTCAGTGTGCACCTAATCATTGATTTATTATATGCCTCATTAGCATGATTTTGACCATTCGGCAGTTTTAGAACCTGACTTGCCATATGATAAGCTCCCTCTGTAATTTGCATCACTAGCAGACAGGAATGTTTCCTCAAATTCAGATCAGTTTATTGTCACATACATCAGTGTGCAATGATGTTCCTTGTTTGCGTTAAGCTCATGGAGTATACCGTAGACATGATGGATACAACAATAAATGGAATGACAAATTCTCAGACCAGCCACATTGAAGCAAAGGCCAAGAAAGCACACTAATGCCTTTACTTCCTTAGAAGGCTTAGGAAGCTCAGCATGTTCCCAACAACCCTCACCAGATGTGCCGTAGAAGCTATTTTATCGGGATGTATTACAGTATGGTTTGGGAAGAGAGCCATCCAAGACTGCAAAATTGCAGTTGTGGACATAGCCCACACCATCACACAAACCAACCTCCCTTCCCTTGACTCCATCTATACTTCACACTGGCAACATGATATCTGACTCTTATACTCAATGCCTCAACCGATGAAAGCGAGCATATCACATACCATATCAAACTACATCTGCCATTCCTATGCCCATTTCTGTAGCTGATCTGCATCCTGCTGCGTAATTTGACAGCCGTCCTCATTGTCTGCAACTGCATTAATGTCTGCAAACTTACTAACTGACCCACTACATTTATATCCGTCATATATATTTATATAATTAAAACTCAATACTTGACCACATATCTGTTTACTATATATATTGATTTTAGATAAAACGCTACCACTTATGGCTGTGATTTTTGGCCATTTTACTCAGGGTCCCCCTCCGCTGTGCAGGATATGAGGATTTTTCCCATCTATGAAAAATAAAAGGACTTATTAATGTTTAAAAAATGTTGAGATTCTCTCTCCTGTCAATCATGCCATGAAGGCCACGCCCCTTCCGGTGGGAGGAGGGAATTACTATAAAACCCGGATGTGTGGGCTGAATGCGGAAGCGTGCTGACTGGGGAAGGACCGTAGTGGAGATGGCACCCTGAGTCATTTGATTATTCAAAAAAGTTTACTGCCATATATCTGGTGAGTGTGTGTGTCTTTGTGTTTGTATGCAAGTGTGTGTCTTTGTATGTGTGAGTGTATGCGTGTGGTGTCTGTGTGTGTGCCTGTGTGTCTGTCTGTGCATTTGTCTGTCTGTGCATATCTATCTGTGCGTGTGTCTGTGTCTGCGTGTGTGTGTGTCTGTCTGTGTGCCTGTGTATGTGTGTGTGTATGTGTGAGTGTATGTGTGTGAGTGTGTGTGAGTGTCTGTGTGTGTGTGTGACTGTGTGTGTGAGTGTGTGTGTCTGTGTGTGTTTGAGTGTCTGTCTGTGTGAGTGTGTGTGTGTGTGAGTGTGTGTCTGTGTGTGTGAGTGACAGTCTGTGTGTCTGTCTGTGTGTCTGTCTGTGTGTCTGTCTGTGTGTCTGTCTGTGTGTCTGTCTGTGTGTCCTGTCTGTGTGCCTGTCTGTGTGTCTGTCTGTCTGTGTGCCTGTGTTGTGTGTCTGTCTGTGTGTCTGTCTGTGTCTGAGGGTGTGTTTGTGTGAGTGTCTGCGTGAGTGTGTGTCTCTGTGTCTCTGTGTCTCTGTGTCTCTGTGTCTCTGTCTGCACTCAGCTTGAAATGCTGTGAAATTGGACTTGCAGCCTGCACTGCTTGGAGTGCTGTGAGTTTGCACCTGTGGCCTGCACTCTGCTTGGAGTGCTGTGAGGTTGGACTTGTGGCCTGCACTCTGCTTGGAGTGCTGTGAGGTTGGATTTGCAGCCTGCACTGAATTATCTCTTTTGAGGTAAATTCTCAGATTTTCTTTCTTAAAATTTGACCGCTCAATCTCTCTATATTAAAATTATCAACAGCAAAGTATTATCAAGAGGCAGTGAGCAGCATAGCACAACAAGAGACACAACAATAAATAATTTAATAAATCTCATCTTTAACATTTAAATTGTTGTTATATTTTAAGTCATTCACATTTTAAACTTTAATAATGTAATAATTTCCACTTGCCATGCCTGCATGTTCTTCATCACAATGGGAACCTAATAGGCAGGAATGGCTGCACTGTTGGAGTGGGAGGTTGAGGGGAGATGGACTGAATGCGTTGGGGGGAGGGGGGGGGGGGAGGGGAATGGCAAGGAGGGGTGGGGGGGGGGGTGGTGGGGGGGGGGGGGGGGGGGCGTGGTGAAGGGAGGAGGGGTGATTGAGTGAACTGCCACCACACCATCCATGAGTGACTGGACTGCCAGCCCACCAGCCATGAGTAAGTGAACTGCCAGCCCACCAGCTGTAAGTGACTAAAGTGCCAACCCACCAGCCATGACTTAGTGAACTGCCAGCCCACCAGCCATGACTGACTGAACTGCAAGTCCAAGAATCCATTCAGTCCACAATGGCCATAGTAGTCCTCTGGAAACCAGTCTCTTCAGCGCACAACACCCATACTAGCGCTCCAGAGATCCACGCAAGGATAGACGTTCCTCCTTCATTTCTGTGGTCTGTTAAAAAAAATGAAAATGTCTAAAATTGATTGCCCACCCTCTCCCCCCATCTCTCTCACACAATCTATCACCTGTTTTCGGCAGAATTTCTGGCAGTTTCTCAGCTGCCAGCCCACCAGGCCTGAGTTACTGAGCTGCCAGCCTGCCATGTTGAGTGACTGAGCTGCCTGGCCTGAGTGACTGAGCTGCCTGGCCTGAGTGACTGAGCTGCCTGGCCTGAGTGACTGAGCTGCCAAGCCTTAGTGACTGAGCTGCCAGCCCAAGAATCCATTCAGCCCACAATGTCCATACCAGCACTCTGGAAACCAGTCCCTTTGACCCACAACACACATACTAGCGCTCCAAAAAGTGTCCCCCCTCCACTGGGCAGCAATATTGGAATTGGCGGAGAGGTGGAATATTGAATTGGGGGACCAGCCCTCCCATGTGATGCCGGGACCCAACAGGTCACACTTAGTCTAGTATATATATATAAACAACAGTGGTCCTTGGAAACACAGTTCCCCTTGGAACTCCACTGGTCACAGACCTCCAGCCAGAACAACACCCTTCAACCACAGGCCTGTCTTTTGTAAGTCAGCTAGTTTCGAGTCCAAATGATCATCACCATGGATCCTATGTATCTTAATCTTTCGGATCAGCCCACCATGAGGAACTTTATCAAATGTCTTACTAAAATCCACGCAGACAACATCCATTGCCCCACCATCAGCGATCATCTTTGTCATCTCTTCACCAAAAAACCTTGTCAAATACATAAGACATGACCAGCCACAGACAAAGCCTTGCTGACTGTCCCTAATTTGAACATTCTCTTCCAAATGCAAGTAAATCCTATCCTGGAGAATCCACTCCAATAGCCTCCCAACCGAAGATGTGAGGGTCACCAGCCTATAATTTCCCACATTATCTCTACTCCCTTCTTAAACAAAGTAACAACTCCAGTCCTCTGGGACCTCACCTGTGGCCGGAGAAGATACAAAGATGTTCTTCAAGACTCTTGCAATCTCCTCTCTTCAGTCTCAATAATCTGGGATGGGTGTGATCAGGCCCTGGGGATTTATCCACCTAAATGTTCTTCAAGAAGCCAAGCACCTATTCATCACACTGATCTCACTGTCTTCCACAAATGACTTATTTAATATCATGCCTACATCCTCTGACTCCAAGCATAAATTCCCTCTTTTCCGTGAACCATCCTGCCTCTGTTTGCTAACCCTTTTGATTTGAAACCAAAAGAAAGCTGGAGTAAATCAGCAGAACAGGCAGCATCTGTAGAGAGAAAGAATGGGTGACGTTTCAGGTCAAGATTCTTCTTTAGACTGATGAAGTCAGATAGATCAATCTGAAGAAGAGTCTTGACCCGAAACATCACCCATTCCTTCTCTCCAGAGATGCTGCCTGGCCCGCTGAGTTACTTCAGCATTTTGTGTTGATCTTCAGTTTAAACCAGCTGTTCCTTCCTATATCTTTTGATTTTAATGTACGTATGAAAAGCCTTGGGATTATTTTTTTAATCCTCCTTGCCAAAGACATTTCATGGCCCCTTATAATTGTCTGTGTGAGTTATTACCTGCTTATTTTATATTCCCCAAAGGCCCTGTCTGATTTCTTCTTTCTAAACATTGCATACACTTCCGTTATCTTTTGACCAAATTTCCAGAATTTACCACTCCGCAGCGTGTTTCAGGTAATCCTCTTGAATCCTTTAACACATTTTGCCTTATCTAAGCCTTTGACAGTGACCAAGTCCCATTCAATATTGGGGAAGTTAAAGTCACCCACTAATCTGTATCTATATCTGTGCCTTTATCTCATGCCAGTTAATGGGAAGCCTATAGTACAATTCCATTAGAGTGATTGCATCTTTCTTATTTTTGAGCACATTTTATATTGCCTGTGGACAGACCTTCCAGTGTGTCCTTTCTGAGTGCTGCTGAGTCATTCTCCTTGATTGGTATTGCAACTCCTCCACCTCATTTACCTCCCCCTCTATCACATCTGAAACATCAAATCCTTGGAACGTTGAGCTGTCAGTCATGTCCTTCTCACGACTAATGCCCCTGTCCCACTTAGGAAACCTGAACGGAAACCTCTGGAGACTTTGCGCCCCACCCGAGGTTTCCATGCGGTTCCCGGAGGTTGCAGGTGGTTGCTGGAGGTTGCAGGTGGTGGAAGCAGGTAGGGAGACTGACAAAAATCTCCGGGAACCTCCGGGAACTGCACGAAAACCTTGGGTGGGGCGCAAAGTCTCCAGAGGTTTCCGTTCAGGTTTCCTAAGTGGGACAGGGGCATAAGTCTTCGTAATGGCCATATAACATAGTTCCAAGCACTGATCCAAACTCTTAGTTCTTCTGCTTCACTGATTGTACACTTCGGCTCTTCAGTTTCACTATATTTCTTAATCTCTCCATGCCTGAGCCTCGTTTGATGCGTACACCCAGCGGTATGAATATTAATTTCTCTAACTTCAAGTAATCCTCTCTCTCCATCCCATCTTAGTTCCCTGAGTAGTTGTATCGGCCTCCTGATTAAATTTTACCGATTGTATGCAGCGTTGTTACTTTCCCCTCTGCTAACAATTCTACATTTCCTTATCATCAAATGTCTTTGATCTGTTATTTTTGCATCTCACATTTCTATATCTCTGGATCCACTCTCCCTTAACTTTCAGTCTGAAGAAGGGTCTCGACCCGTAACATCACCCATTCCTTCTTTCCATTGAGATGCTGCCTGTCCCGCAGAGTTACCCCGGCATTTTGTGTCTATCCTCTTTTGATATTTACTGGTCATAACCTCTACCTTGCGATCGGCTCTTCCACTTGCTGAGCCTCCACTCTGGTTCCTGCCCCTGCCACTATAGTTTAAACCATCACAACTAGCACTAGCAAAGATCCCTGCAAGGATATGATTCCCCTCCAGTTTCCTCTTGTACAAGTCAGTAATGGTCCAAAATCTGAATTTCTGTCTCGTGCCCCAATTCATCAGCAACTTATTTATCCATTCTATTTGAATATTACTCCCCTCACTTGTACATAGTACTAGTAGTAATCCAGAGATTAATGCTCTTGAGGTCCTACTTTTGAATCTTTTGCCAAACTCCCTCTATTCACTCCGCAGGACCTCTTTCCTTTTCCTACCAATGTAATTTACGCCAAATGAAACAATGACTTTCATTTCCAGCTGCTCATCCTTCCTCTGGAGAACTTTCTGCAGCTGTTTCAAGATATCCTGATCCTGGCACCAAGGAAGCGATATGTTAAGCTGATGTTCCGTTGGTGGCCACAGAATTTCCTGTCAGCCTCCCTAACTAATCAGTCTCCGATCATATTCATATCCTCTGTTTTCACCCTCTGTCTCTCTTAGAACCAGGCATTAGTGCTACACATGGGAATGCTGCTGCATGTCTCTCCTGAACGTTCAGTTTGCCTAATCGTATCTAAAAGTGTATGCAAAAAATTCCTGTATTCTATGCTTACTCCCTTTTCTGGTGGTCACCCATTTACGTCCTGCCTGCATCTTTGGTGAAAGACCATCTCACCATAACTGCAATAATGGAATTTCTATTTTGGTTTAGTTTAGAGACACAGCATTGAAACAGGCCCTTCGGCCCACCTAGTTTGTGCCAACCAGCAATCCTTATACACTAACACTATCCTACACACTAGGGACAATTTACAATGTTGCCAAAGACAATTAACCTACAAACCTGAATGCATTTGGAGTGTGGGAGGAAACCGGTACACCCAGAGAAAACCCACGTGGTCACAGGGAGAACGTACAAACTCAGTTCAGACAGCACTCTCAGAATCGAAACTGGGTCTCTGGCGCTGTGAGGCAGCAACTCTATCGCTGCACCACTGTGCCGCCTCTCATCTAAATGAGGCAGAACTTGGCAGTACCTCCAGGAATTGAATCGGAAAGGGATTATTGGTTCAAGAGCCTTATAGGAGTGGGGGGGGAAAAGCTGTGTAGCTATCAAGCTCCTGTATCTTCTGGAAAGGGTAGAAGAGAGAAATAATGAATGGGGCCTTGTCATCTGATTCACATCCGGTCTGATTCATGTGCCACTGCATTGCTAAACGAGCTGGACTGCAAAATGAATTTGACCTGAAGATTCCACATAATCTGATGGGAGATTAGTTTGGATTTACCTTGCAACCTTTTGGGATGTAATGTATTTTGCTTGATAAATAGGGTGAGCATGTGTGGAAAGTGGAGGATCTAATTAGATGTTTAACTTTAATTTGTTAATTGTGTTGAATAATTGCAAGTAATTGACTAAAATTCACATGCTTGCATACACTTTACACGCAGCCAGAAAGGAGAATTTCAAAATTTATATCCACTAATGGTTTAAATGTGTAAAAACTGACCTGCCCCATGTTCCAATATTTTGAATAATGAACCAATGCAGAACATTATGCACGCAGGCAAAAAGAAATTATGTATGAATGTAAATTATTGATTACTTTTTCAAGGTTTGCAAGCAGTCTGAGGAGGCTGAAGTATAATGTGATATTTCGAGATTTAACCATATACCACAGATGGAGCTTGGTGTAAGTTTATTAAACTAACTGCTTGAAACAATCATCGCGTTTGGCAGTAAGGAAGTAAAAGTCAACAGGTGGTACTGGAAAATACAACTATTCTAAGCTGAGGTAACTGGACAGATTTCCCTATGAGGAAAAAGTGTATTTTTGGCACAAGTTTTAGGGTTGTTTTAATGTATTTCCAGTTTTATTTCAGTAATGAAGTGCAAAACAGGATCCATTGGCTACAGTTCCTTACATTTTGTTGAGTTTAGAGATACAACGTGGAAACAGGCCCTTCAGCCCACCTAGTCTGCACTGACCAACAAACCCTGCACATTAACACTATCCAACACATACAAGGGACAATTTACGTTTATACCAAGCCAATTAACCTACAAACCTGCATGTCTTTGGAGTGTGGGAGGAAACCGAAGATCATGGGGAAAACCCATGCGGTCACGGGGAGAACGTACTAACTCAGTACAGACAGTACCCGTAGTCAGGATCGAAACTGGCTCTCCGGTGCTGTAAGTGCTGTAAGGCAGCAACTCTACCATTGCGCCATTGTGTTGCCCAATATTAGTCTCAGCCTTTCCCTGTTGTGTTGCCCAATATTGTTGTAAAACCTTCTCAAAAGTCCACTCCTTTAATTCAATCACTTTTCATAGTTTTGCAGATGTGTGTTTATGTGCCAACGATTATGGAATATTTGGTCTGTGTGTGACAGCTGCATCGCTCTTCAAGCTTGGAGCTAAATGTCCCACTTTCAAAACGTTGCTTCCAAAATGGCTCTCAAAAGAGATTTGGAACAAGCTCTTTAGGACTGAAGTGAGGATCACCTTCTTCACTCAGAACCATGATAAACCTTGGGAATTCATTCCCCAGCTAACAGTGGGTGGCTTTGGTCAAAGAACAGATCGAGAGGTTTCTGAACATCAAGGGAACCAAAGCTTTATAGGGACAATGCTGGAAAATGGTGCTGAGATAAAACATACTCCAATCAGCCATGATCTTAATGAGTGGCAGAGGAGGCTTGAAACGCTAGATCAGCCAAATCCTGTTCCTGCGTATTATGTTCTAATATTCTTACTTTCTTTCATTGGGTGTCGGGTTTACTGGAAAGTCCAGCCTTTCATGTTTGCTGGCATCAGCCGTTGAGCTGAGTGATTTGTAAGCCATTCCACTTACACTGCTGAGGCTCGAGAGTCACAGAAAGGCAAGTTCGATAAGGATGGCAGATTTTTTTTCCCCCCCTTTAAGGGATTTGTGAACAAAATAGGATTTTAAAATAAACTAATAGTCACATATCAATGAAAAATTATATTTGCTTTTTATTCCAGATTTATTTAATTAACTTTTAATTAAATTGGTCTGCTATCATACTGGGATTTGAACATGCATCTCCTGGAAAGTCTGGGGAGCTGCAAATTGGATACAGTGACCTTTCTGCAGAATTCTTCAAGCTGGGTTCCAATAAGCAAGACTTTGCACTGAGAGTAAAGTGTAGCAAGCCTGGAGCTGCAGATTACACATTAAAATAACAATTACTGGTTGCCATGGTTGTCAGGAGAGTTTTAGGTGTCGATTTTGTAAATCATTCTGTGATAAATGTGAGGACTTGGGAGCCTTATCTTCTACTTTGCAATCGCATCACATTCAGAAAGTACATTCCTTCGCAGTGCAGAAAAAAAAACTTGCAGTCAACTCCACAGTAAGATCTGGACTGTTCGCATTATTAGTTCTTTACAAACAAAATGCTAAATATTTATTCACACTTATGCAGTGAAATTACCCCTTTTATGTTTGTATATTTAATTATACAAAACGTGTTAAATTAAAACATAGGACAGCACAGTGGTAGAATTGCTGATCTGCAGCGCCAGAGACCTGGGTTCTATCCTGACCCTGGGTGCTGCCTCTGTGGGGATTGTATGTTCTCCCTGTGACCATGTGGGTTCTCTCCAGGTGCTCCGGTTTCCTCCCACGTTCCAAATATGCACAGGTTTGTAGGTTAATTGGCTTGGGCAAAAATTGTAAATTGTCCCAGGTGTGTGTAGGATAGCGTTAGTGCACAAAGGTAATTGCTGGTTGATGACCGTGTGGGTTTGAATCGGTGAGCCAAAGGGCCTGTTTCCACAATGTACCTCTAAAGTCTAAAGAATCTGATGCACCAGCTTGCAAGAGGGATGATCCATTGGTCTGAATCCTGTGACCAGTACAAATGAGGACCACATATCGGTTGTTATCCTCACATCTGGAGATGGTGCACACCAAAATTTAAAGTGTACTAGACCAAATATAGACCCGTTGGGTCTGTTCCCCCAGCAACTGCCATATCCACTGACGCATAGCCCCCAACTTGCAGGCACGTCTAGAGAGGGGGGGGGGGGGGGGTGGTATAAGCCAGTGAGGGTAGAGACGTCTAGAAGGGGGGGGGGAGAGACAGAGAGAGAGAGGGGCAGAGACAGATGGGCAAGACACAGAGGGAGAGGGGGTGGAGGAGAGAAGGAGAGGATGGGTGGGTGAGGGGGTGAGAGGGGGGAGGTGGGGGGGGGGGTGGGGGGGGGGGAGGAGAGAGGGGGAGAGGGTGGGTGAGTGGGGGGAGGGGGGGGGAGGGAGAGGAGAGAGGGGGATGAGGATGGGGGGGAGGGGAGGAGAGTGGGGGGGTGAGGGGGGGTGAAGGGGGACTGGGGTAGTGGGGAAGTGGGGAAGGGTGGGTGAGGGGGTAGAGAGGGGTGATTAAAGGGAGGGGAGAGGAGAGGGGAAGAGGGGGGAGAGGAGAGGAGAGGGGTGGGGAGGAAGAGGGGAGGAGCGGGAGAGAAGGGGGAGGGAGAGGGAGGGAGAGAGTGGTGGAGAGAGGGGGGAGAGAGAGGAGAGAGAGAGAGAGGAGGGGGAGAGAGAGGAGAGGGGGGAGAGAGAGGGGGATGAGAGGAGAGGAGAGAGAGGAGAGAGAGAGAGAGAGAGAGAGAGAGAGAGAGAGAGGGGGTGAAGGGAGGGAGGGGGGAGAGAGTCCCATTGGGGGTATGTAAATGAGATCCATTGTGAAAGGCATCTGTGAGGGGCACTTTAAAGGGAGCAGTTTGATTTTAGAGGGAGGGGGAGATCTCTGTCCCATTGTGATGTATTGTATGTAAATGAGATCCATTGTGATTGACATCTGTGAGGTGGCACTGTGACTCGTGCAGCAGTTTGATTTTAACATTTGTTGATGTTTTGTGAACAATTTTATTCAAAATCTGGGGAAATAAATTGGGGGTTCAGTATTGATGTGGACAGAGAACTGGCTGGCAGACAGGAAGCTAAGAGTAGGAGTAAACAGATCCTTTTCAGAATGGCAGGCAGTGACTACTGGGGTACCGCAAGGCTCAGTGCTGGGACCCCAGCTATTTACAATATATATTAATGATCTGAATGATGGAATTGAATGCAACATATCCAAGTTTGCGGATGACACGAAGCTGGGGGGAAGTGTTAGCTGTAAGGAGGATGCTAGGAAGCTGCAAGGTGACTTGGATAGGTTGGGTGAGTGGGAAAATGCATGGCAGTTGCAGTATAATGTGGATAAATGTGAGGTTATCCACTTTGGTGGCAAAAACAGGAAAGTAGACTATTATCTGAATGGTGGCCGATTAGGAAAAGGGGAGCTGCCGGGACATGGGTGTCAAAACAGTCATTGAAAGTAGGACTGCAGGTGCAGCAGGCAGTGAAAAAAGCAAATGGTATGTTAGCAAAGGTATTTGAGTATAAGAGCAGGGAGGTTCTACTGCAGTTGTACAGGGTCTTGGTGAGACCACACCTGGAGTATTGCGTACAGTTTTGGTCTCCTAATCTGATAAAAGACATTCTTGCCATAGAAGGAGTACAGAGAAGGGATGGCAGGACTTTCATATGAAGGAAGACTGGATAGACTCGGCTAGTACACGCTAGAATTTAGAAGATTGAGGGGGGATCTTATAGAAACTTACAAAATTCTTAAGGGGTTGGACAGGCTAGATGCAAGAAGATTATTCCCGATGTTGGAGAAGTCCAGAACTAGGGGCACAGTTTTAGGATAAGAGGGAAGTCTTTTAGGACCGAGATGAGAAAATCATTTTTTACACAGAGAGTGGTGAATCTGTGGAATTCTCTGCCACAGAAGGTAGTTGAGGCCAGTTCATTTGCTATATTTAAGAGGGAGTTAGATGTGGCCCTTGTGGCTAAAGGGATCAGGGGGTATGGAGAGAAGGCAGGGATGGGATACTGAGTTGGATGATCAGCCATGATCATATCGAATGGCGGTGCAGGCTCGAAGGGCCGAATGGCCTACTCCTGCACCTATTTTCTATGTTTCTATGTTTCTATAATTGACCAAATACGGCATGGAAACAGGCCCTTCGTCCCATCGAGTCCGCTCTGACCAGCGATCACCCCATCCACTAGTTCTGGCGGAGTGCTGGCAGACCAAGGAATCAAAAGGCCGAATCTGGCACACACACACACACACACACACACACACACACACACACACACACACACACACACACACACACACACACACACACACACACACACACACACACACACACACACACACACACACACAGAACACACACACAGAAACACACACACACACACACACACACACACACACACACACACACACACACACACACACACACACAGAACACACACACACAGAAACACACACACACACAACACACACACACACACCACACACACACACACACACACACACACACACACACACACACACACACACACACACACACACACACACACACACACACACATGACAGTGATAATATATAGATAGATATGATGTGATATGATTATCCAACTTGCATGATAAGGAGTATTATAATTATTTTCCAAGCTCTTATCTAAGGTTATGTATAATCAAATGATAATGCCTCTTGCAGCCCATTTATACTCCTTTGCAAGGGCTCAGCAACAATCCCATCAATTAGCCCCTGTTTTTGCAAGTGACAGTTACTGGATAATTTAGTTTAGGTTAGTTTATTGATACATGTGTGAAAACAGGCCCTTCGCCCTACCAAATCCATGTCGACCATCGATCACCCATACACTAGTTCATTGTTATCCCAGTTTCACATCCAACGCTAGGGGCAATTTACAGAAGCCAAACAACCTACAAACCTGTATGTTTTGGAATGTGGGAGAGAACCCAGATAGAACCCATGTGGTCTCAAGAAGAACATGCAAATTCCCCAAAGACAGCACCCGTAGTCAGGATAAAACCCGGTTCTCTGGCTCTGTAAGACAGCAACTCTACCACTGTGCCACCACAATACCTGCTGAGTATTTCTAATCTTTATCTGCTTTATTTCTGATCAACATAATATAGTTGGAGATATGTATATAAGTTTACAAAATGCATTCAGTAAGATATGTCGGGTGGCACAGTGGTAGAGTTGCTGCCTCACAGTGCTGGAGACACAGTTTCAATCCTGACTCTGGATGCTGTCTGTGCAGTTTATATGCTCTCCCTCTGACCACATGGGGTTTCATCCTGGTGCACTGGTTTCTTCCCACATTCCAAAGACATGCAGGCTTGTAGGTTAATTGGCCTCTGTAAATTGCCCCTGGTGTGTAGGATATAAAAGTGGGATAACATGGAACAAGTGTGCAGATAAAAGTAATGATAAATAATGTTGAAATAGAAAGAGTGTATGAAAATAAATTTCTGGGTGTGATTCTTGATCACAAAATCTGCTGGAAACCCCATATAAAACATGTGAGAGCAAAAGTAGCACGGAGTATTGGAGTGATGGGGAAAGCAAGGCATGTTTTGAATGAGAGAGCACTGTATATTCTGTACAGCTCACTTGTGTTACCGTATTTAAATTACTGTGTGGAAGTATGGGGCACCACCTACAAAACCACCTTACAATCACCAAGCACAGTACAAAAAAGAGCTATTCGTATAGTAAACAATGTAGGATATCATGAACACACCAATATACTGTATTTAAAATTACACACCTTAAAGATTAAGGATCTGGTAGAATTTAAGACTGCACAAATAATTTATAAAGCAAAAATTAAACTGCTACCTGTAAACATACAAAAAACTGTTCAAAGACAGAGAGTGGGGTTATAACTTTAGAGGGAAACTAAACTTGAAACAGCATTATGCTCGGATCAATTTAAAAAGTATGTGTATTTCCATTTGTGGGGTGGTTTTGTGGAATGGTCTTGACGAAACGATTAAACAAAGTATGAATATAATGCAATTTAAAAAAACGTACAAAAGATATATCTTTGAAAAGTACAGTAATGAGGAAGGAGAATGTAAACCTCACAGATGTTAATGGTGATTGTTCTTTTTGTTCTTTTCTTTTTTGTTCTTTTTGTCTTAATAGCTTGATTGGAGTAGTTTTATTTGAATTGTCTGTTTAGTTTATTTTATTGAATTTTGTATTTGTTAATGGTGAAGAATGGGGGTAGGACTTGACAAGCATAGGCTTCCTCCTATCCATTTTCGAACGAGTCTAATGTGTATTATGTTGAAATTGGCTTTTGATTTTTTAATTTATGTATGTACATATATGTTATGTGTATGTGTGTATATGTATGTATATATGTACATGTATATGTATGTATGTGTATGTATTTATGTGTATATATGTATATATATGTATATATATATAATTTTCCTTTTATTTATTAATTTTCATCTTTTCTTTTCTTCTTTTTTTTGAATCGTTCAAAATAAAAGATACAATTCATTCATTCATTCATTCAAATGGTCGGCGTGGACTCAATGGGTCGAAGGGCCTGTTTCCCCGCTGTCTCTCTAAGCTAAACTGAATTAAACTAAACTATCATCAAATTGAAAGCTAATCTATATAAATTAAAGCAGTGGTTGTTTGGAATCAAAATTGGTGAGGAGATAGAAAGTAGACAAACAATTCATGGTTATTTTCCTGGCTTCAGAGATCACTAAGTATTCCTGATCTCTGAGGGAGTGAAGGCAGAGGTTCCTTTGATATGTATCAAAGGGCCAGAGTGGCAGACCACCAGAGGCCTAGCCGACATCTGTGAATGTTTTGCATTTGACCTTCTGATCTGCCGATGGATTCACCATTAAACCATTGATCGGTTAAGGAGAGGGGTCTGATGCACTTCACATCAGGCCTCTCAGCCTCGGAGGCATGGACCATCCATTTTAATTGGGTCAATAAGCGTATGGAAAAAGATAAATTGTTGGTGAGATAACAAGAGTTTAATGGTGTACTGTATTATGTTTAGAAAAGTGATAACTTAAATCTATATTAATCTCTGTTTGACTTCAAAGCCTTTAATGGTTTAAAACGCAAAGAAAATTAAGTTTACAGCATGGGACAAGCCCTTCGTCCATGCTGACCACGGTACATTTTACTGAAACCAATTGTGGAAAGGGTCAGCAGCGTGAAGTTCCTAGGACTGCATCTGTCTGATGACCTGACGTCCACGGCCAACACCACAGCACTGGTCAAGAGAGCCCAGCAGCGACTGACGTAAAGCATTCCCCACTATTAGTTAAACTTTTTATCAATCGAGTAATTTTGAATATCTCTGTTTGCAAACAGTGAAAGACCGTTAGCAGGATAATTCAAAACTCCCTTCCTTGGACATAACAGGAAGAGATGTATGCATAGCCATCTCCATCATCAAAGACCCCTCACCCATCATTCTGGTAGTTAAAACGCAATCCTGCCATTCTTTAGAGGTACAGGAGCATTAGCTGCAAAACCAGCAGGATGCTCCTCAGCTTCTTCCCACAGGCTATAAGACTGCTAAATGGACTTTGCCCCCCTGCCAAGTATCGCGCACCAACCACCAAGACACCTTCGGCCCACGTGCCGCGAGTCCATGCTGAACCAGTAGAGTGTTAAAACCCCATGACACTAGCTCTTATCCTGAATGGACACTGGTTGAGCACAAAATTTCCTCTGGGTTTACTGAAACCAATTATACCTACACCTACATACCTGTACATTTTGGAGTGTGGGAGGGAAGAGGTGCACCCGGAGAAAACCCACGTGTTCACAGCGAGAACATACAAGCTCCTTGCAGACATCACCCGTAGTTAGGATCAAACCCGCTCTGGTCTATGGTGCTGTAAGGCGGTAATTCTACAGTTGCGCCACCTAGTCAACTGTTCTTAAAAGCAGTGCGTGTCCTCCCCCTGCCCTCCCCGCCCCCCCACCCCCCTACATGAGACAGGTCAGCTTGACGGGCATGATTGACCCAGGAGAGATATATCTGGGAGGGTGAGTACAAGCATTGAACCAGGACATGCATGGTCTGACCTGTCAGCCTGGGTATTTGGAGATAGGACATAATTTCACTGTGGGGAAGTGACACATTTTGGAAACATGATTAACACCAAGCAGGCCAAATAAACACCATTCAAAATTCATAAATTTGGAGAAATGGAATGTGATTTAATTTAATTAATTTAATATTAATAAATTAATTAATATTAATATATAATCTTCTATGTAATTTAAGAGAAATATATGGTGAAAACACAATATAAATAAATAATTTGGTTTCATAAGGAAGACTACTGTCAAGATTGTTCAAATGCATTTCACGAAAGAGCTGGAGGAACTCAGCGGGGTAGGCAGTATTTGTGGAGGAATCATATTGAAGGTGGCGGAAATGTCGGATAATGGTGTATTTGATGCATAGGTTGATGGGGTGATAAGATCAGGGGACCCTTATCCTTGTCCCGCCTCGGGAGAGCGGGAGTGTGAGCAGAAATGCAGGAGGCAGAGGAGACATGGATGAGGGCTCCATCCTCAATCGCAGGGAGAAACCACGGTTACTGAAGAAATAGGACAATTTGGATATCATAGTGGTGGAAATCCTCATCGTGGGAACAGATGCGACGGAGACTGCGAAACTAAGAGGAAGGGATGGTCTGACTATTTGTACTGTCATGTCGTTCCCATTATCAGACACTTTCCTTCTTGTTTTGTATCACTTCCCATCACTGCAGAGAAAAAGACAGAAAATGTCACGTCCAAATGGTATTTGATTCTGCCTACCAGTCCTGAAATCACCCCCTCGGACCATACTCTTATCACATGCCTGCAATAACTTGTCATGGATAAACTGTCCAAAAGATACTGTGAGGTCTCAGAGCCTACCTGACTTCACTCAGTGTACCACTGAAGAACCCTATAGATAGCTTTTGATATTGGTATTGTTATCGGTTTATTATTGTACGAAGGTACAGTGAAGAACTTTGTTTGTGTGCCATGCATACAACAGGTACACATAAATATAATCAAGACATACACAAGTGCAACAAAAGCTCAAAAAGTGCAGAATATAGTTTTATAGTGTTCCAAATGCTGGAGTAACTCAGCGGAACAGTCAGCATTTTGGAGAGAACGAATGGGTGACGTTTCGGGTTGAGACCCTTCTTCAGACTTGTAAATTAATGGATTCACCTCATGTATACCAGCCATCCCTAGCATAGTGAGAGGGTCGAATTTGAAATACATTTGGCTCCTCTCTTCGGTACGTCAGCATGCCATTACAAGGCTCAATGGCGAGAGCAGTGATAAAACTCAAGGTGCTGCCAGCTGGAGGTTAGCATTATACAGTCCAATGGTTTTCTGGTTATTCCAATTCATGAGTATAAGTTTACATCAGAAAGAGTGATGTCAAATTACAGGACGGGTCTCAACCCGAAACGTCACCTATTCCTTCGTTCCATAGTTGCTGCTTCACCCGTTGAGTTTCTCCAGCATTTTTGTCTACCTTCAAATGACAGGGATCAAACTCGGTCTGGGATTTGCACATGTGAACTGTGTTACCATTTACTCTAATGATAGAAGTTTTGGTCAGACTTGGAGGTAAGGGCATTGGCAGAAGTAGGTAAAGGTGCTGCTTCCCACTGCTCATGCGCAGAGCTGGCATGGTCTCACAAATGTACGTTGTTCCCATATCCTTCATTCTCATAAATTCATAAACGAATATTACTTATAATGAGCATTAAAGGAACTTCCGCATATCAGCAATCTAGCATTTGTTCCTTTTTGGCATTAGCCCGCAAGAGTGGCTTGAAATCACAGCTGATGTACCATAACCAGATTCAGAACATAGACCCATAAGTAGATTCATTCACAAATTACTCTGCATTCCACTCAATGTAACTTTCAAACATCAATATAACTACAAACATCCCAAAGAATGTAGTGAGAGATATTAAGGAGGTCACTGAGAAAATCATAGGTAGGGTGCATTGGCTGGTATCAGAGGTGAAACTTGCTTTTGGACCTGAATCAGCAGAGACCGATCTTGGATAGCAGCACCATTGTAATGTAGAAACAAGGAACCTCGGCGGAATGCGCAAAATACCAAAATGCTGGAGTAACTCAGTGGTTCAGGCCGCATCTCTGAAGGTCATGGATAGACAGCATCTTGAGTCAGCACTGTTAATCCTGGCAAAATTGGAGTAGCCATGGCATTAAAATTGAGTAAGGGCTTATGTGCTGCTAGGCCATTTTGGTCAAGTTAAATGTGCCTCTGCAGAACTGAGACAAGCTGCTGAATGGTGCCAGCATGTCTGTGGCACAGATAAGTGCTGCAGAGAAAGAATGGGACATCTGCAGAAGTCTTACAATGAATGGTGAAATGCATAAAGCAAATTAAATCAATGCAAACCAGATATACATATTGTAAATAATGTTGCAAAGCCTTACTTTGTTAGTTGTTGATTGATAGAAGTGTTAAGCCTTGTCTGGGTTGTTTGAATCCCAGGGCACATGTTGCACTATTCATTTGTGTTTGCTTCCTTCTAGAAGCTTCTTTCAAATACAATGTATTCAAGATTGTATTATTAGGTTGGAGAACTGTCAATTATGTACTGTTATAATTAATGTGTTTAATTGGATTATTAAGAGACCACCCCCATGTGGTTCGGCCCCTCAAATTTCGGGGACCTATAAAAGGCAGCCCCCATGAGTAGCAATGTTACAAAATTTTGATATTTTAAAAATCAAGTCTGCAATTTATCCCATCAGATAAAGCATAAAAATAAGTTTAATTTGACACCCAGTTCACTTTCATATCTTCAGTATTAAAACAGTTATATGGCCATTTTCATACTAGGAAATTAGCATCTTGTTCCCTATTGATTTTCCATTGACATAACACAAAAGTTGTGATCAAGGACAGTGAAATGGCCATAACTTTATTAAAAACTAAGAGAACTGAAAGACATTTTCAGTTATTATAGATAAAAGCATTCTGAAACAAATACTGTATTAAACAATCTTACTTGAAATTAAAGTATATAATTAGTTAGTTACCCAATTGTAGTTAATTCCAAAATTCAATTACTAGATCTAAACATCTATCCATTTCTTAAGAAAAGATTAACATTTTTAAATAGCCTAAGTGTCCAAAGAACATTCACACAAGAATTCACAATAAACCATGATTTTTAAATCTCATTGACATTAATTTATAGGCCAAATGGAAGGGATTTAGTGTTCAATTGCTGTAAATTAATGGCCCTTTAAATCAGCTTGCGAGTGGGTTATTCTCGAACGCGATGGTTTGGAACGTTGCCATTGCGGTGGATTTGAAGCACATATGCGGCATGAAAGATACTGCGGGATTGAATGGGCCCCCAAGTCGCGTATTCGCAACATAAAATTTTGAATAAAGGGATCTTAAGAAGCCCTTTTTAATGTAAAAATAAACAACCTACCTTGCCTTGTCCCCTACATAAGACCCGTCCCGTTGTCGGCGTTCGCGGCTTTAGAGGATGATTTTTAATCTACTATAACAATTAAATAACCCAATTTAGTTTAAAAATAGCTGCAGCGAATGAATTTTGCAGCGATTTTTCGTCAGCAACTAAGTGGGCTGAACAACATCGATTTCAACAGCCTAGAGAAAATGGCATTTTAAACCTGCCCCTCTCTCAAAGGCGCCAAAGTCGCGCACATGGGCAGCAGCAGAACTGCAGCACCGTTGAAGGTAAGTTTAGCAACATACCTACCATGAGGTCCTTTGTCGATCTTCTGGAAGAGCGATTGGGACTGCGTGACCTTTTGGAGTGTCTCTGCTTGCACGAGGCTAGAAGGGCTTGGCCAAGCAGATACAAGGATTGAACTCGTGGTGGTTAGGTATTGTATAGGGGAATTTGTGTTGAGTTATTCAAAATAAAGTTTAGTTGCTCAAGTGCTTGATTCAGTATTTTATTGACTGAAACTAGACTGGGAGGAACTTAGAACGAGCTATGTACATCACCCGAAGAGTCCCGATGTGAAATTTCACTTATTGATGTCCTCCAGAAATGCTGCTTGTCCCACTGAGTTCCTCCAGCATTTTGTGTTTTGCACATTCTTCTGTTACCATTCAAAGGGAAAGCAGATGCAATGTTAATCAAGTGGGGCAGCACCATCAGTTCTTTCATTTGAACATAGGTGAATGGATTATTATCTCATACTGAAGACGAGGCAAAAGTATTGAGGGTATTGGTGTTCTTGGCTGCAACAGATATTTGATGAATAGTGAATGATGTCCTTGTGCTGATGGCAGGGCTGTATAACTCAGCAATAATTTGCAGTCTTTTGAGGCAATTGTTTTATGTTCTCATGAGCTGTGGGCATCATTGACAAGGTCAGCATTTAATGCCCACATCTAATTGTTTTTGAAAAGGTGGTGCTAAATCACTTTCCTGGACTGCTGCAGTGCTTTTAGGTGGGGGTGCATTGTTAAGGAGGAGATTGAAAACTCATAAACAATGAAGAAATGACTCAGTATGTCCAGGTCTGGATGGTCTGTACCGGTTTAGTTTAATTCAGAGATACAGTGTGGAAACTTTGGCACTTTAGCCCACTGAGTCCGTGCCCCCCTGCATTCCCCGCACACTAACTCTATCCTTCACACACTCGGGATAATGTACAATTTTACCAAGCCAATACGCCTATAAACCTGTACATCTCTGGAGTGTGGGAGGAAACCTGAGATCCCGGAGAAAACCCATGCAGGTCACGGGGAGAACGTACAAACGCCATACAGACAGCACCTGTAGTCAGGTTCAAACCCGGTCTCTGTCTGTGTAAGGCAACAACTCTACTGTTGCGCTTCCGTGCTGCCCTGTTCTGCCTCACCTTGTGGTGGAGGCCAGTAGGTTGCTATGTGCCACCAAAGATGCCTTGTAATCAGCTGCAATGTATTTTCAAAATGGTGCACACTGCAGCCAGGGCACACTGGTGGAGGAATGAGTGAAGCTTAAGGATGGTCACCGAGGTGTTAATCAAGTAGGTTGTTTTGTCCTGTTTGATATTGTGTTTCCTGAGTGCTGTTGTAATATCCGGCCAAGTCCAAAGCATTCCCTCAGGCTCCTGACTTGTGCTTCGTAACTTGTGGAATTGGTCATGGCGAGAGAAACATGCCGTACACGTGGGTAGGATCAATGGCAGAATGCCTTAACAACTAAATATGTCACTTCTATTTTAATTTAGTCCCCAACTATAATCTGATGGTTTGTATGGTACAACACATTGTCAATGGTTTGATGATATATGAGTGCATGGGATTTGGGTGCTGAAGTAAAAAGTGATCCTTTTCTTCTCTAGATTCACTGGAGATTGGTTACTGTATCATGTTTGTCATCTTCCCCTTTCTCTGGATTGCATGTAATTTATATTTTGATGTCATTCTCAACTGATGCTTCCCTGGATATTGTTTTGTAGTTTTTCCAATAACCCTTTCTGGCTTAAGCCCTCCCTTCACCACCTCCAGTTTAAATTGTATTTGGAATATTTTGGAGGACCAAGAAACCAAGAACCAAGAAGGGAAATGGTCAGTGTGTGGAGGAGGAGGATGAGTGCGATGATGGAGATGGTGAGAAGGCTGTTTCTAATCATAGACATGACATCCCAAGCAGCACAATACCAACATTGGTGGTGCATAGTTCATATTTCCATTTGCTTGCTTGCCTTTCACCTCTTCTTTGCAGTCGTTTGATGCAACCTGGTATTATGTCTGTAGAGCCATTAGGCAATAGACAATAGGTGCTGCTGCCTTACAGCTGCTGCTATACGAGATGTATATAACAGCTATAAGAGCTGCTACCTTATAGCGCCAGAGACCCAGGTTCAATTCTGACTACGAGCGCTTTCTGTACGGAGTTTGTACGTTCTCCTTGTGGCTGCGTGGGATTTTTCTGGGTTCGATTTCCTCCACATTCCAAAGACATAAGGGCTTGTAGCTTACTTGCTTCAGTAAAAATTGTAAATTGTCCCTAGTGTGTAGGGCTGTGTCAGTGTACGGGATGATCGCTGGTTGGTGCAGACTCGGTGTATCTCGAAAGTCTAATGTCTAAATGTTTAGAACCTTCTGAATGAGCTCGGGGCCCAGTAGCATCCACACACTCCTTCCCCCCTCACCCTTGTGAGTCCCAAAATCTTGTAGCTGTATAATGTTAACTAGGATTATTCAATAGAGCCATCTTAGGGAGCCTATCTAAAACTCTGTTCAACATTTCCTGTACTATGATATTAATTTTGTCCATGAAGCTTATGGGAAAAGGCTTCAGCCAAGTTTTATCTGGTTATCCCTTCTCTCTAAGCAGCCCACTGTTAACTCAATGTCCAGCTATAACAAGGGAAGATGGATTATTGCAGACTGGAAGCCCAGGAATCCTGCATTAATCTTTATCCAGTTTTGTTTTTGTGGTTGCACATAGGATGCACAGTGCAGTGGAGTCATCCACAAATCTTCACCCCTCTCTAGAGTACTGATGTAGATGAGTGGGCAGATAAATGTTGTTGCTCATCTATGTTCTGTCAAGTCAAGCCGAGTTTGTCATATAGTGAGATACAGTACAATGAAAATCTTGCTTGCTGCAGCCTCACAGGCACATGGAACATAGAACAGTACAGCACAGAAATATGCCCTTCGGCCCACAATATCTGTGCAGAATATAATGCCAAGATCTACTCTTAACTGGCTGCATAATCCATATCTCTCCACTCACTCATATACTCAGTCGTCACACAAAAATGTAAATTACGTCTTAGGCAAGACAGTGAAAATAAAAATACTACAAAAGCAAAGCACGATTAGAAAACAAGTCCATGGTGTGCAAGGGGTGATCAATTGTGTTCCATTGGTGTGACAGGATTAGTAGTGTGCAAATCGGTTCAAGAATCTGCTGGTTGTAGGAAAGTAGCTGTTCCTGATGCTAGTGGTCTGGGACTTGCAGTGGCAGTGAGAAGAAATGCATGGTACCCACGGTAATCCTTGATGATAGATGCTGCCTTCTGGAGACATCTCCTTGTAGATGCTTTCGATGGTGGGGACCGGTGTGCATGTGATGGGCCGGCCCGTGTCCACCACGTTCTCAATTCAGTTTTGTTTATTGTCACGTGTTACATAGGTACAGTGAAAAGCTTTTCTTGCAGAAATACAATGCGTGATTACAATCGAGCCATTCACAGTGTACAGATACATGCAAAGGGAATAGCATTTAGTGAAGAAATGTTGTTGTAGGAGTGGTGGTTTAAAAGTGTGGAGTGATTGCAATATGTGATTGTAGATCTGCTTCTGTGGCCAACACGCGGATAGTTGCCTGGGTTGGGCGCCATCTTGCTGTGCGTTGGAATTTCGGTTTCAGGCTATGATGCAACCAGCCCAATTCAGAATACAGCAAGCACGGCACCTGTATTGATCTGGCAGATGAGAGATTTAAATGAGGATCACACCTCAAAATCTCCGGAGAGTGTTTAAAGCCATCTCCAAATGACCTTGATCGCAAGACAGTCTCTCAGCTCCAGTACAGTGAACAAACCTGTTCCCACAAGTACAAATGCATACAGCTGTGAGTCACTTCTTGGCATAGTTCCCTGACATGCATTCAGTTCCTTCAGAATTGCTGTTATATTCTCGCCTTGCTTTGACCTTGCAAGTTCCGAGGATCCCGGTCACGAACCCAAAGTTAAATTTAAAATCTCAGGTCAATACTGCTCTAATTGAGTGATTAGCATGCCTTAAATGGTAACCCCTTTCTCCTGACGAGGTTCCTCCCACATAACATAATGAACAGATGTGAAGCAAAGAATTTGAAGGGTAAGAGTTTGCTCCTGAAAGTGCCGTACGTTTCAGCAACACCACCTCAAACCCAGGTCCACACCCACGCACTGCTGCTCATTAATATTCCTTATTTGACATTTATTTGCTTGTGTAAAAAAAAATGGACACTCAATTAAACCTTTGCAGTCAGGGAGAAAGAATACAGGGATGATAATTTAAAATGACGTCCTATTTATCTTCATTGACCTGCTAATGGTTTAAAAGCCCAGTAGGAGCAGAGATTTTTATTGCAAGCCTGCACCGTCCCTGACCTTAGGAAGGAAAAAAAGACATTCATGTCGGCAGCATCACTCAGGCTTATTTTCTATTCTGCACTGTGCCTGAAGCTGAAACACAGGTCTGCCTGCAGAGGCTCCATGGGGGCCACCAATATAAAATTAGATTCAAAAAGCAAACGGTCCATCTTAGTGCCTTTTAGTGCATGAATCATTTTAATTTTAACAGCGCAGTTTAGTTTAGTTTAGAGATACAGCACAGAAACAGGACTTTGGCCCACTGAGTCCGCACCAACCAGCGATCCCCACACATGAACACTATCTTACTTACACACACTAGGGACAATTTACACTTATACTAAGCCAATTAACCTACAAACCTGTACGACTTTGGAGTGTGGGAGGAAACCGAAGATCTCAGAGAAAGCCCATGTTGTCACGGGGAGGGGAACATGCAAACGCAAACTCCGAGCAGACACCACCTGTAGTTGGGATCGAATCCGGATCTCGGGTGCAGCAAGGGCTGCAAGGCAGCAAATTCACCACTGCGCCACCATGCCGCCCTTTAATCCACCCTTCTTTTGGAGAGAGAACTAAATATCTAGTCCAGCTTTTTAAGAGCTACTTGGAAAAAAAAATCATGTCTTTTTTTAAAATAAAAAGTCCAGAAGGGTAATGCAGGGAACAGTTTGTCATATTGTTATTCAACAGGAATGGACAACAGTCTGATCAAAACTTTGAACAATGCCGGACATTTAACGATAATCAAAATAATTTCCCGAATGGGAGTATGGCAGTTTTAGCTGTTGTGTACTCACTTAGTTTTGCATTAATTTGTGGCTTATTCTGTGGATGTTAGATGCAGTGCAATTTCTGTCCAGCAAGATGATTATGGATATGTGTTCAGCATTTCCATTTATTTTCCAATTAAAAGCAACAGGAGTATGACACAATTGTCCAAGGTTACAATGCAACTGCATTTCCCAAAGTAAAGCAGATTATTGATGTACCTAAAGTAATGGCACCATCAACCCAGGGGCCGAGATGCTCCCGAGGGGGCTGCAGGGGGCAGATGCTCTGCAGGGGCCATGGAGAAGCAGGGTGTTGGGTCCCCACGGCCAGACGCAGGGTCGAGGAAGGGGCCAGGGGTCGCGGTCATGGGTGCCGACGGTTGAGGTCGAGGATTGGCGCCGGAGGTCGGAGGCGTAGCCGAGAATAAAGAGGCACCATGGAGGGGCCATCGAGAGAACCAAGGGGGACCCGGGGTGGGGGGTCTGCCATGAACGAAGAGGGACTGTTGGGGTCTAAATCGAATACTTTGTAACTTTGTTGGTGCCCTATATGTGGCGATTCTTTGCATATCTTGCATATGCAAAACAAAGAATCTCACTGTGACATATCACGTGATAATAAAGTATAATTAATTCCTTCATCCTTCATTCCTTCATTCCTTCAATTCCTTCATTCAACTCATAACTGTCAACAAGTGGTCATGTATTGCAAATTTGTCATTGATTGCCAGAGAGAGATATCGCATGGAAACGGGCTCTTTGATCCATCAGGTCCATGCCGACCACCGTTTACACTAATCCTATAATTAATTCACACTCACACCCCTCAGATTGTAGCACTCACCTACACATGCCCCATTCAGCATCCATGGTGCAGAGGTATAAGTGGCTGAGAGGTTCAAGTTCCTTGGAGTACATATTACCAACAATCTGTTGTGGGCTAAACACATTAATGAGACAACCAAGAAGACATGTCTGGAGTGACTGTTACAAACTTCTACAGATGCACCATAGAAATTATACTATTAGGTATACACAGCCTGGTTTGCAAACAGCTGTGCATAAGTGCAAGAAATTGCAGGGAGTTGTAAATGTAGCCCAGTCCATCACACAGACCAGTCTTCCCACCATTGACTCCATCTACACTTTATGCTACCTCGGAAAAGCAGCCAGCATAATCAATGACTTGTCCCACCCTGACCATCCTTTCTTCTCCCTGCTCCCATCTGGCAGGAGGTAGAGATGTTAGCAAGCATGCACAAGCAGACTCATGAACAGCTTCTTCCGCTCTGTTTTCAGGCTTCTGACTAGTGCTTCCATAGGCTAGGATACTATTTGATTCACCCGATTGAGTACATTTGACATCGAGCCAGCAACGATTTGCTCTTTTCAATTATTTCATTCATTTGTTCTTTGTACTTTTTCATACCTCTACATTCCCTCTCCCCTGACCCTCTGGGTCTGAAGAAGGGTCTTGACCTCAAACGTCACCAATTCCTCTTCTCCAGAGATGCCCCATGACCCTTTGAGTTACTCCAGCATTTTCTGTCTATCTTCAGTTCATTTGTAGCTCTGCTTTTTATTAAATAGGTTCAGGCGTTTAGATCGTTCTTGTCTTATGTTCATACACACATTACCTGTAAGCAATCTGAAAAATTATGTAACAAGGTAATTTTGTAATTAAAAAATGATAATTACAAATTTTGATCTGTTTTTACAATGTAGTCTTCATCAGCCAGTGCAGTTAATGCTTTAACGTTGCAACATCTACCCAATTATGCCGCTCATAATGTTGTATACTATTAAATTCCACCTCAGACTCCTCCATTCCAAGGGAAAACAAACTCCGTGAATCCACTCTCTCTTCGTAACAGAAGAAAATGCTCCATCCTAGGCAAAAGGTTGGGCATCGTAATTTTCGGATGACAAAGATGACCAAAGCAATAGATTGTGAGGGTGGGAACAAAAAACTGGAAAGAGGCATAAAGTGAGTAAGTGGGAATGACAAAGTGCATGGAACTTTGTACAGCAGTGTATGATAATTCCTCCAATTAATAAATCAGACTATTTTCTTACTGGAGAAGTGGAGGTGGGAAAAAAAAGAGCTTTTTATATCCAGATATATAAATGTTACAGATGTAAGTGGACAAGCACATTAAGGGCAGCACGATGGTGTAGTGGTTGAGCTACAGCCTTACAGCGCCAGAGAACCAGGTTCTATGCTGACTACGGGTGCTGTCTGAACGGAGTTTGTATGTTCCTCCTGTGACCTGCATGGGTTTTCTCCGAGACCTTTGGGTTTCCTCCCACATTCCAAAGTCGTGCAGGTTTGTAGGTTAATTGGCTTGGTATAAAAGTAAAATTGTCCTGGGTGTGTGTAGCGTAGTGTTAACATGCGGGGATCTCTGGTCGGAGCAGACTCGGTGGGCCGAAGTGCCTGTTTCCACGCTGTATCTCTAAAACAAAAACTAAAGTAATTCAAAGGGCTAAGCAGCAGAATCTGTTTGCTGTGGGCAATGGTTCTGAAGGGAACTGCCAGCATTTTGCCTGTATAGTCAGTCCCAGATTTATACAGGATCGCTTAAGCCCAGGACTTGCTGAGTGACAGATGCTGATACATCTGTCATGCTGTCCTGTTGCTGAACTCCAAAGGTAGAGCCCAGTCCAGCTGAAACTCTCCAGATTTATTAAGCATATAATAACAGGCATTGGTGATAATAATTATGCATGTTTCAACACTAGCTCTCATGATATTTTAACCATGTACATCCCACATGTTAATAGCAAAATAATTACCCTTTTGAGGTCTCTCTTCCTTAGCTTTATATTTATATCATTTTCACCTGCTGTGTTATGTTTTAGCTGCACCGTTTGTGCCTTTTATGTCCCGTGTCAATGATTTGCACATCCTGATTGATCTGCCCATCCTATCCATAGGAAGCTGTCAACCGCAGAACCTTCAAACGCATCCCAACACTCGAGTGTTCATGTTGTTACCCCGCCACCTTGGGCGGCTTCCTGTTGACAGATGTTGGCTTCCAGCTGGACCTTTGCCAATGGTTGTTTCCATACCAACACCCTTCAGGAGATGCTTGACTCCAACAGGCCGGCATCCAGGAGAGTTCAGAGAAAAAAGACTGAATGAAGTCCAGTGGAATTTGAGTCCAATATCTCTTGCAACGCAGGCTCTGAAGACTCATTTGACTTATACTTGTCTGGTGAAAATTATCAATTACCTCCATTCCCAAATTTTATGTGAAATAATATGAAGTAGTGTCAGGGCTGCCAACATTGGGTGAGAGTTGAGAGTGAGAAATTGCGAGAGACCAAGCCCAAGGGAGCATAACGACCGGGGGGGGGGGGGGGGGGGGGAGGAGCGTCCCCCCCTCCCATTGGTACGGAACATTTGCATTTTTCAGCTTGAAACTGTGCAATATGGTGCATACTGTAGCGAGTCTTTTAACCTACACTTGAATGCAATATATATGCTTTAAATTGGATTGGAGCATTTTTGAAAGGGGGGAGGCTGTGCGATCACTGATCACTGGCCTTTGGGGTACCCGGTGAGGGAGTGGAGCAACAGAGTGGGGAGAGAGTGTGGAAGAAGTGTGTCCCCCCTCCCAGGGTTGGAACTTTTTGAAATTTGATGTATTAAAATCATGTTTCAGTGCACTGTAGAAGTATGATTTCAATGTTTTTTGTATGAAGTATTTTTAAGAGGTAACTTTTTAATGGGTAACTTTATCCACACAAAGGGTGATGGGTGTATGGAACAAGCTGCCAGAGGAGGTAGTTGAGGCAGGGACCATCCCAACATTTAAGAAAAAGTTAGACTGACACATGGATAGGACAGGTTTGGAGGTATGGACCAAAAGCACGTGGCGTAGCTGGGACATGTTGGCAGGTGTGGGCAAGTTGCACCAAAGGCCTGTTTTCACACTGTATCACTCTATGACTACATTATACCTCCACCATGCATGAATGCTTCAAAATCGTGATCGAGTTTTATTGCCATATACTCAAGCCTAGAAACATAGAAAATAGGTGCAGGAATAGGCCATCGGCCCTTCGAGCCAGCACTGCCATCCAATAGGATCATGGCTATTCATCTAAAATCAGTACCTCTTTCCTGTTTTTTTCCCCATATCCCTTGGTGTTGTTAGCCCCAAGAACTAAATGTAACTCTCTCTTGACAACATCCAGTGAATTGGCCTGCACCGCCTTCTGTGGCAGAGAATTGCACAGATTCACAACTCTCTGCATGACGAATGTTTGTTCTCATCTCAGTCCTAACTGCCCCCCCCTTTATTCTTAAACTGTGACCCATGTTTCTGAGCGCCCCCAACATCGGGAACATTTTTCCTGCAGTTACAGTAAGTGAAAATCTAGCAGGCAAGCAGGATGCTTTCACCATCCACCCCCATTTGAAGTCCACTATCTTCCACCGTATCTACCCAGTGCTTGGTACTTACTTCCAGCAGCCACTGGTTGTCCTCCAGGATGCACTGAGCCGCAGCCTGAACATGCCGGTCATCTGGGCGAATTCAGCACAGGGACTCTCACGGCAGCAGCGCAACGCTTCGACGCCTCCGACAGCCCGGGACTCTTGCACTGAGGCTGCTCCATGGCCAGAGCTGCAGTGAGCGACTCTCCAGCCCCGCAAACACTCGCCAGCTCCGCACCCCATCCGCATCTGTCCCCGCCGCTGCTTCCGCTTCCAACACCCGCGGCCCATGCAGTTGATATGAGTTTTGAAATTTTCGTTGATCACAGAATTTCTTACAACAGAGCGAGAGAAATTTGTGATCAGCGTGAGAATTTGGTGAAATGCGTGATTCTCACGCTCAATGCATGGGAGTTGGCAGCCCTGCCTCTCTATCCCCATCTCCCTCCCCCCCCTCTCTCTCTCTCTCTCTCTCTCTCCCCCCCTCCCCCCCTCCCTCTCTCTCTCTCTCTCTCTCTCCCCCCTCTCTCTCTCTCCCTCTCTCCCCCTCTCCCCCTCTCTCTCCCCCCTCTCCTTCTCTCTCTCTCCTCTCAACCCCCCCTCTCTCTCCCCTCCCCCTCTCTCTCTCTTCTCTCCCCTGTCTCGCCCCTCTCACTCTCTCCACTTCCCTCTCTCTCTCCTCGCTTCCCCTCTCCCCCCCTCTCTCTCTCTCTCTCTCCCCTCTCTCTCCTCTCTTCCCTCTCTCCCTCTCTCCTCTCTCTCTCCTCTCTCTCTCTCTCTCTCTCCCCCCTCTCTCTCTCTCGCCTCTCTCTCTCCCTCTCTCGCCCCTCTCTCTCTCTCTCTCTCCCCCTCTCCCCCTCTCCCTCCCCTCCTTCCCTCTCTCCCTCCCCTCTCTCCTGTCCCTCTCTCTCTCTCCCCTCTCTCTCCCCCTCTCTCTTCCCATCTCCCTCCTCCCGCTCTCTCATCCCCTCTCTCCTCTCTCTCCCCCCCTCCCCTCTCTTTCCCGTAACTCTCTCTCCCCTCTCTTTCGCCTAACTCTCTCTTACCCCCTCTCTCTCTCCCCCCTCTCTCTGGAGAGAGGAATGGGTGATATTTCGACCCAAAACGTTACCCATTTCTTCTGTCCCGTGATGCTGCCTGTCCTGCTGAGTTCCTCCAGCATTTTATGTCTATAATTTGAAGGATCGCAAAGCAAAGCCTGGGAACTGTAGAAGAGTAAGGCTAACATCTGTGATAGGAAAGTTAATGGAGAGGTTTCTGAAGACAAGCTATATGCACATTTTGAAAAACGAATTAATTCAGGAGAGCCAGCATAATTTAGTGCGTAGATTGTGTCCCATGAATTTGATTGCTTTTTGAAGAAGGAACAAGATGATTAATGAAGGCAGGGCAGTAGACATAATCTAAGTAGACCTCAGCAAGGCCTTTAAGATCTAAGGAGTGCTAAATAACTGCATAAAGAATTGACTTTACAAAAGGAAGGAAAGAGTGATGGTGGAAGATTGTTTTTTGGACTGGAGGCCCATGACTGGTGATGAGCTTTAGAGATCAGTGCTGTGCATATTGCTGCCTGTCATCTATATCAACAATTTGGATGAGATGATTAGTCTCAGCTCTCAAGGCATGATTAGTAATTTTGCAGAAGATGCAAATATAGGTGATATCATAGACAATGAAGATGTTTATCAAGAATTACATCAAGAATATCAAGAATTTATCTGGGTAAGTGGGCCAAGGAATGGCAAATGGAATTTAACATAGAAAACATTTGGACCTTAGACTTCAGAGCTACTGTGCGGAAACTGGCCCTTCAGCCCACCAAGTGTGCGCTGAGTAGCGAGCACCCTGTACACTAACACTATCGAATTAACCTACAAATCTGTACATCTTGGGAGTGAGAGAGGAAACTAGAGCATCTGGAGAAAACCAACGCAGTCACAGGAAGAACGTACAAACTCCGTACAGACAACACCCATAATCAGGACTGAACCCTGGTCTCTTGCGGTGTAAGGAATGAGATATAAAGAACTCCTGGGGAAAATACGCCACTGGCTCTAGTCAATCATTGCACAAAATAAAAAAAATTTGGTTTAGGTGGTCAATCATTTCAGCCACAGGGTAACAGTTGAGGAATGCACTTGCTTATTTTTTATTTACCATTTTAGGTTCCTCAAGGGATCGACTTACTTCAGTTGCTATGTAAATAATATTCCCTCTTCCATGAATAGAAGTAACGATATGGACTATTGCGCAATGTTCAGTTCGTTTGGAAACTCCTTAGTTAATGAAACAGACCATTCCTGCAACAACAAGACCTTTGTAAATTTCAGTCATGGTCTGGTTAGTCGCAAATGCCTTTTGCATCAAACAAAAGGCGGTAAATGGCAATGTCCAGCAAGTGGAATTGTACTCACTCCATCGTGATATTTAATGACGCTTTTCGCACCAAAATGTTCTATTGCAAACAGTTCAAGAGTCATCATTACCAGAACCTTAACTAGACAAATTATGTGAATCTGGCAAATAGTTCTCTTTTTAACACTTCGAACCTTTCACATAGGAATGCAAACCTTTAGAGAGAAAATGTTATTCTAGCTGTTAAGCAGCAGATATACTTACATTAATTCCCCCGACTCTATATAATAACTGCAACCAACAGTCTTACATTCTGCAAACATGCATTAATAACCTTGAACCTTGCCAGAATATTATGAAATAAGATAATTTGCAGAATAATGTGAACATCCCTCACATACTTCCTTTGTTTTCTTGAACTATTAAGACAACCTTGTGGCTCAAAATGGACTGATTTCAAGTTGAGGCTGAATTTGAAATTAAATATCTTGCATTGCAGATGGGAAACGATACCAGTATAGAGATTTTTTTTTTTGCACAAGGAAATTAATATCCTCTTTAATTTCAGATTCTTTCAAAGAAGTCTTCACTTTAAATGATATTTCTATTAATTTGCTTTAATGTTTGAACCCTATCTAAAACTAAACCTATTTGATGGTAGACTCAGAGAACTGCATGGAAAAAGGCCCTTCAGCCCAACTCATCCATGCTGACCAAGCTGCCTACTTGAGCAAGACCCATTTACTTGCATTTGGTCCATATCCCTCTGAACCTTTTCTTATTCATTACTTGGTGCATATCCCAATTATAACATTTAAAATAGTGTTATAGGAACAGAAGGACATACAATTGAGGAGCAGGAGTGGCTCATGCACTCATTCAAGCTTGCTTTGCCATTCATATAATATCAAGGTTGATGTAATTGTAACTTTGACTATGCAACCTTACTTATCCATGATAACTTCACCCCTTTGTCCAAATTCCATCTACCATAAAATTGCACCATCATTTGAGGGAAACCATTCCTCATTTTTTCTGACCAATAAAAAAAGCCTCCATCTCTGCCTTAAATGGGTGACCCCTTATTTATAACAATGATCCAATTTCTAGATTACTAGCATGTGAAAATAATCTCTGCATTCACCCTCACAGGCAATCTACCCATTCCATTCCAGGAGATGGTATGTTACAATAATTACAGGATAATACTGACAACCTAGAGAGGAAGGGGTTATTTGTGTAGTGACAGCAACTATGCAGACTAATAAGTGATTTGAAGTTGGAGATGTGGTGGCACAGTGATAGAATTGCTGCCTTACAGCACCAAACACTCGGGTTTGATCCTGACTACAGGTGCTTGGCTTTACCAAGTTTGTACATTCGCCACGTGACCTGCGTGGATTTTCTCCGGGATATCCGGTTTCCTCCCACACTCCACAGATGTACAGGTTTGTAGGTTAGTTATCATGGTATAATTGTAAATTGTCTCCAGTGTGTGTAGGGTAGTGTTAATGTGTGGGGATCACGGGACGGTGCGGACGGTGGGCCGAAAGGCCTGTTTCCACGCTGCATTTCTAAATTTTTTTAAAATGACCTTACGTTAGGTGGTATTATGAGGACATTTATTATTGATTAGTGCCCTAAAGCCATTGAAGTATGTCTTTAGGGCACTGTTACTTAGACTGGTCACTTGTGCCGAAATGTCTTGGCCTGATAACGTCCTGCCACCTGGTGGACAGAAGGTGCCCTTCCTTCAGTCATCATCTTCCAGCAATCACTTCAGTGCAGTGTTGGCTAGATAGAAACAATATGTAATCCTTTATTTCTATCATTGTTATAAGCTTCAAAATCAATTACTTGAAACCAACGTGCAGCGACACATTAGGAGGTGGTTTGCGTTTAAATGCTTTCTGGAATGTACAGCACTGGCATTCTCACATCAGGCAAGCTGCCAGTGAAGAATTCTGGCAGCCCAATTGTTTTCCTGAAATTAATCAAAGGGAGCATTTTTGAATTTTACTTGTAATCATGTGATAAGGAGAGGCATTATGCAAGAAAATTACTTAAATGCTCATACATATTGTCCTCATAACACTTGCTAATGTAACCCTCCAACTTTGGATTGCTTATTAGTATGCCTAACCTTGTACCACCTGTTGAACCAGGACTAACAAACTTCTATAACTTGATCCTGCAACTATCATAATGCACTATGTGTAGGAAGGAATTCCAGATGCTGACTCTCCACAGAAGATAGACACCAAAAGCTGAAGTAACTCAGTGGGTCAGGCAGCATCAATGGAGAAAAGGAATCTGAAGAATAGTCTCGACCCGAAACGTGCAGGAACGGGGTCCTGATTGTGGATGATCAGCCACGATCACATTGAATGGCGGTGCTGGCTCTAAGGGCTGAATGGCCTACTCCTGCGCCTATTGTCTATTGTCTATTGTCATCCATTACTTCTCTCCAGAGGTGCTGCCTGTCCCGCTGGATTATTCCAGCTGTTTGTGTCTATCTCCAGAGATGTTGCCTGACCCACTGGGTTACTCCAGCTTTTTGTGTCTATATTTGCAATAATGCACTGCTTGTCTGTGCCTGTATTAGAAGGGAGAGAGTTCTGGGAAGGATTATAGTTCAGAAGGGGGGCTCTGTGTGAGGTTCAGTTGCCTGAGATTAGTGTTGGGGTGCAAGGAAGCCTGAATTCACCAAATGGAGAAGGTTGCGATTTGATACTGGATAAGGAGGTAGGGGTTTTAATGTGGCAAGTGGCACAAGCTTAAGGGCTGGTGGTGACACCACAATGCCGAGAAGCCTATAGGAGAACCATAGATAAGTAACATAAAGGGATCCACCCGAGTCAGATTCCCAGCACTTACAGTGTACTTCTACAGTGTAGGGCATGCAGAAACAACCCTCACAGCCTACCTCTTCCACAGAGATGTATGGACGATGTATGGAACATCTTAAAATACCACCCTAATGGATACTGAGCCTCCAGTAACATGTCAGTTTAATTCTCCACTTGCACCCTGATATCCCTGTCTTTGGCTTCTTCCATTATTCCAATCATGACCTATGTACACTCACGCAACAGGATCTCATCATCTACCAGCGAGTTAATGTCTTCAGCACAATGTAATTATTGTATTATTTCTCAGTATTTATAATTAGCTGCAATAATTAAAAATCTTAGCTGGGATTACTCTGTTGGTGTGCTAATCATGGACAAGTATCAGTAGAAACAACTATCAGGACTACCACAACTATTTTCTATCAAGCATCACCTGTGATAAGTTGAATGGTATTAAATGCTAAAATTAAGCAGCTGAAATAGCACTAAGAAAGCAAAGGTATCTGGGCAATTGCAAAATTGCTCCTGATTTTGGCATCATAAACTGAAAAAATTGTGCAGAAGGGGACATCCCGGCAACCACTGGGCAGCCGTGTCAAAGCAAACATGGCCGCCAGCGAGGAGAGGCGCTAGAGAGGAAGTGGTGGCTGATATGGGGCCAGTTAAGTCCGTACTCAACTGGCAACCACCACAAACAAGTTCTAGCTCGGCGGCCAAAGTGACCGCAAATGGGAACGGCCAAAATGAGAACCACCGTGAGGGGGGCAGGGGGAAGAACGATGGAGGAGCCAGCGTGGGGGGCACCTCCGTGAGGGGGGGGGGGGAAGAATGATGCAGGCGCTGGCATGTGGGGGACCTCCTTGAGGGAGGGAGAACAATAATGAACAATGGAGGACCCGGAGTGGGGGAACCACCAAGAGGAGGGGGAGAACAAAGGAGGAACTGGCGCTGGTACTTTGTAACTTTGCGAGCAACTATTTGCATTCCTTGGGTATGCAAGCAAAGAATTTCATCGTGACTTTCATTCCATTCCATTCCAGAAGGAGGACGAGCCGGACAAGGACAGATTAGGACTGACGAGAACAAGAATGGGGCCTGTGGCCGACAAGAACAAAGACCTGTCGGCCGCCACGAATGAAGACCCAATGACCATGTGCAGGGTAAAGGGCCTGTCCCACGAGCATGCGACTCCATGCGGCAAGCGCGACCTAAAGGGCTGGTCCCACCAGCACGCGCCTGCATGCGTCAAGCATGACCAAACCAGAACCGGGGGCCGTGCGGAGGTCGAGTGAGTGACATGAAGTTCGAGACGGTGCGTACGGCGTCGAGGCGGCTGCGAGCCGGCAGGCCGTTGCTGCGCAGAGTTTTTGAACACGGTCAGTTTATCGGAGCCCCGCACGATGTCGGGACCAGCTCCGCACAACTCCATATGGCTCCGGCGATCAAAGTGGGACCGGCCCCGCGAGGTCGTACGGCTCAAGTAACCACGTTAGGTCGCGCTTGCCGCATGCAGGTGCATGCTGGTGTGACTAGCCCTTTAGGTCGCGCTTGCCGCATGCAGGCGCATGCTCGTTGGACAGGCCCTTTAGTTCGGAGCCCGGAAGGCCAGAACATTGATAAGTGAGCTGCAGGCAGGGCCGGATGTGAGGAATGGGCCTGTAGCAGTGGGGTATTGTCTCCAGCACCTTCAAGGTCGGCTGCAGGAGGCGCCCCTGGTACACAGAGGTGTTCGGCAGACAAGAAGGATGTTGGGCCGGGATAAACGTGGATAGGGCTTTGCGTTTTGGATTGTTGTGTTTTCTGTGGGGCTTTTTTAAATGGCACCACAATTGTGGTAACTGCATCTTGTAGATGTGTGAAGGAATCTCACTCTGCTGTGCATATGTGACAACAAAGAACCATTGAACCATTGATTTGATTCACCTGAGAGACACGGGATACATTTGAAAGGTCTGAGTACCGCTGGATCCATCTTTTTGCACCCAAGACGGAATGGGAACATCCTGTAGAGGATCATCCAGCTGCTGTAATATGTGATGGTTCTCCTTCCCTGCCTGACAAATTGTAGAGTCACACACCCGAAGCCAGCTGTGAGTGAAAACTAGCTGCAAATGAAACAGCGGGCTGCTGCTCTGGGAAGTAATATAAAATAAGGCACCAGGGACTTAAAGATCAATTAGCAAGATGCATTTTACCAATCCAAAATCACATAAACAGGAGGTGATTTATGCTTCAATGTTGCTGGTGCAGAACTCCACTAGTTGGTTAGGAAGTTACTTTCCTCCAGTGACTACATTTCCATGAATGGTTGATGGCATATGATAGATACTGTATACCACTCACAGTGAAAAATAAATGGTCTCCTTGATTACCTTTTCCTGGAAGAGGACAACTGAAGTTCTGCAAAAGGTGGCATGTTTTGTAAAAGGAGGAGCATTTAGGTAGGAAGAAGCAGATGTAGTAAAAAAGTTGCCCACTGCATATCGGTCAAGTGATAGATCCCATCAACATTGTGTAGAGCCTTGCTATGTTGTATTTTAAACATTTCTCAATAATTAAGAAATACCGTGTAAGCTCACCTCTTCAGATATTAGTGTGTGGATAGTGAGGTTTCACCCTTAAATAGATATAGATGTGGCATTGCAATTTTCTTCACAACAGGAACTACTAGTAATTCCTGATCACTATATTTTAACTCTGCCAATTTGGACTTAACCCATGAGCTAAGATCTCTTAATTGGAGGGCATTGCATCAGCAAATAAGTATTTTTTTTAAACTTAAGAGGTGGAGTTTCAGAATGATATTGTAATGGTATTTTTCAACTCTAAGTGTTAATTCTAATATAAAACAAGGATAATATTGTATTAACATTAAACATGGAATGCAAATGATTCTGAACTTCCAGTAAATGCAGGGAAATACAAGCTCAAAATTTCAGATTTATTTAAATACAAGACTAAGTGGGACCCGTTAGGTCCCATGTTCACACGGGAGAGCTGGTCCCCCAACGCGATAATCCACCTCTCCACCAATTCCAATATGGTGGCCAGTGGCGGGGCGGGGGAGGGGGGGGGGTCTTTCTGGAGTGCTAGTATGGGTGTTATGGGCCGAAGGGACTGGTTTCCAGAGGGTTACTATGGACATTGTGGGCCAAATGAATTCTTGAGCTGGCAGCTCAGTCACTCAGTCCTGGTGGGCTGGCAGCTCAGTCACTCGGGCCTGGTGGGCTGGCAGCTCAGTCACACAGGCCTGCTAGACTGGCAGCTCAGAAACTGCCAGAAATCCTGCCAAAAACAGGTGGGAGACTCTGTGAGATAGAAGGTGGAGGGGGTGGAGAATCAATGTTAAACATTTTCCATCTTTTTCTGCAGATCACAGCAATGAAGAAGGAAAGTCTATCCTAGCCTGGCTCTCACAAGGAGCCAATGAAAGAAGGGAGAAAGATACTGTGTGAGGTTTAATACTTGCAAGGGGAATACTTACCGCTGGGCTGAAGGGATTCCTCCTGGGCTAGTACAGGTCTGATGGGCCAAGGGACTCTTTAAAAAAAAATCTGAGTGAAATCACAGTGAAAGGCACTTTTTCTGGACTTTTCCTGGCTTGGCACAGGTCTTTTGTGCCAAAATGCTCCTCCTGGACTAATACGGGCATTTTGGGTAAAAGGGAATGGTTTTTCCGCTAATAGGGGCCTTGTGGGCCGAAATTTTAAACACAGGGCAGGCCAAACAGCTGATTGCATTTTCATTTCATTTCCATTGCCATTGCAGTTTCAAAGCACAGGACAGGCCAAACAGCTCATTGTTTTTTAATTTCATTTCCCTTGTCATTGCAGTTTCAAAGCACAGGGCAGGCAATACAGCTGATTGTCTTATTATTTCATTTCCATTGCCATTACAGTTTCAATGCACAGGGCAGGCCAAACAGCTGGTTGCATTTTCATTTCATTTCCATTGCAATTGCATTCAAAACACAGGGCAGGCCAAACAGCTGATTATCTTTTTATTTCAATTCCATTGCCATTGCAGTTTCAAAACACAGGGCAGGCCAAGCAGCTCATTGCATTTTCATTTCATTTCCATTGCCATTGTAGTTTTAAAGCACAGGGCAAGCCAAACAACATTTCATTTTCTTTAAGGCCTAACATTTCATTTATTCAAGTACTTTGCAGACTTACATTTCAGTTGATTCACAGCAGAATGAGTCGTGGCCGCTCCCTCGCGATCTTGCAGAGAGACTGAGTCATGACCAGGCATCCGGGTTTTATAATCCTGCCCGCCCCCCCACCCCCACCCCCCCCCCTCCCCCCGCCCCCAAGGAAGGGTGTTACCTTCATCGTGGTGATTGGCAGGAGAGAGGATTTCAAGGTCTCTAAACACGCACAATTCTTTTATTTTTCATCGATCGGAAAAATCCTCAGGGCCTGCGCAGCGGAGGGGACTGAGTAAGCTGGCAAAAATCACAGCCATATATCATGCCGTTTTTTCTAAAATCAATATACAGTGCAGACAGGAAGTGGTCAAGATGAGACTTTTAGTTATATAGATTGTTTTGTTTTTTCATTTGAAAGTAAATTATAGCACTACGCAATGACAATATAGTTCCTTTAGGAAGGAGGAGGAATTTTTTTAGTCAGAGGGTGGTGAATCTGTTAAATTATTTTCCACAGAAGGCTGTGAAGGCCAAATCAATGGCTATTTTTAAGACAGAGATAACTAGATTATTGATTAGTACAGGTGTCAAGGGTTATGGAGAAGGCAGGAGAATGAGGATATAATGGAAAGATAGATGAGTCATGATTGAATGGCAGAGTAGACACGATGGGCCGATTGGCCTAACTCTTCTCCTATCATTTATGAGTTAATAATCTCATTGCCAGGAACCAAACTGCACATCTCGTATGTGTATGTGATGAATAAACTTGACTTGAAAAAAAGATCAGAGTTGAGGAACATATAGAAACATAGAAACATAGAAAATAGGTGCAGGAGTAGGCCATTCGGCCCTTTGAGCCTGAACCGCCATTCAATATGATCATGGCTGATCATCCAACTCAGTATCCTGTTCCTGCCTTCTCTCCATACCCCCTGATCCCTTTAGCCACAAGGGCCACATCTAACTCCCTCTTAAATATAGCCAATGAACTGGCCTCAACTACCTTCTGCGGCATAGAATTCCAGAGATTCACCACTCTCTGTGTGAAAAACGTTTTCCTCATCTCGGTCCTAAAATATTTCCCCCTTATCCTTAAACTATGACCCCTTGTTCTGGACTTCCCCAACATCGGGAACAATCTTCCTGCATCTAGCCTGTCCAACCCCTTAAGAATTTTGTAAGTTTCTATAAGATCCCCCCTCAATCTTCTAAATTCTAGCGAGTACAAACCGAGTCTATCCAGTCTTTCTTCATATGAAAGTCCTGACATCACCAGATCAGTCTGGTGAACCTTCTCTGTACTCCCTCTATGGCAAGAATGTCTTTCCTCAGATTAGGAGACCAAAACTGTACGCAATACTCCAGGTGTGATCTCACCAAGACCCTGTACAACTGCAGTAGAACCTCCCTGCTGCTATACTCAAATCCTTTTGCTATGAAAAATATATCTGTGAGGATGATATTTTAAAACTATACCTTTGTAGTGCGTGGGTCTCAAAATGAGGCAAGTAGTCCCTTAATAATAACCCTTAGGAGCCGCCACACCTTTGAGAATACACAAAGGGCTGTTGACAATTGGCATGTCTTAATCAATATCTGCTTCAAAGTATTTTCCAGTGTAATACAGCATGCAGACTGCCACTATGTAAGAGCAGAACAATAATGAGAGCACTCAATTATTCTCTCCACTGAACCCAAATCACGGTAAATTGAATTCAATGTGAGAATGCTAATGTTCTAAATGATTAAATTTACCAATTAATGGGATAGATTGAAAAGTTAAATTGGATAACACACAATTTTTTTTCAGGATTAAGGTGAAACAGGCATTAAAATGGAAATCAGGGAAGCAAAAGGAGAGCATGAGATAGCTCTAAGATTAAGGAGAATCCCATGAGGTTTTATAAGCATATTAAGGGAAAAAGAGTAACTAAAGAGATTTGGGCCCCTCAGAAACCAAAAATAAACATTTCCATGTGGTGCATAAATGCAGCTTGAATTTGATGGCGAGATTTGACACTGTGAGAAAGCCCCCTGTTTTGTGTTTCATGCCACTTAGGCCTCCAGTCTCAGTTAGAGGGCTTTGTGTGCTGACCTCCATCGCAAATTTGGCTTTCACGTGGGATCCAATCGCCCTCTTAATCATGGCACAGATTGGGACGGCACTCAAAGACAATCTCATACAGCGGTGGTGGTTTCTTGAACAAGTTGGTTTATTCCGGCCTTGTAACAGTATATACTGGAAGTGCGCTTTGAGTGATGGCTCAACGATACTCCGCTGACTCCAAAGACTTCAAACTATTTATAGTATTCACGCTACAATGGTTACATGCGGATTTTAGATTTTTACAATAATTCATCAGATACCCATTTTTCTTTGTAGTATTTGATCTTTGTTTATCTCTGTGGGGGTTGCCTCTATCTTCCTGACAGCCAGGATTTGTCTTTCTCTTGCCTGAAAACAATTTACCCATTCTCTCTGTAAATGGGTGCTATAAATTATGGTAATGTCTTTCTGTCATGACTCATTTTTATCTTTTGCACTGGGTCTACATAGTAGCATCAATATGATTATTATTGCTCCAGTAACTATGCCTTCCTATATAAACAATTCTCTAAACTAATTATCGCCTCTTCTAACGTGACTTTTAAGATACCTGCACTAGTCTGGCCTAATTTCTTAATCTTTTTTCCAGTTTCTATGGCACTTAGGTCAACCATATTGCAAACATTCCCAATTTTCTTATACTTTCAGGAGATTCCTTCTGCATTCTCTGACAGAGATATGACACTGAAGGGCCCAACTTTAAAGCAGAACTGCAATATCTCGTCAAGTCAATTCGGCTCTTTGGCTTATGCATAAGTAGGATGTGGTGCAGGTGAAATTCTTGCTTGCAGCAGCATTACAGACACATTAATTCAGACAACATGCAAAGATGTAAATTATACATAAATGATACCAGACTGGAAAAATAAAAAGACTGCAAAATAAGACATCTGTGGAAAACACAATGTCTTACAGTGATTTGGCATGTCGAAGAGGATTCTCTTAAACTTCTACTGGTGCACGGTAGAGAGCATTCTGACTGGTTGCATCATGGCCTGGTTCGGCAACTTGAACGTCCAGGAGCGGAAAAGACTACAAAAAGTTGGGACCACTGCGCAGTCCATCACCGGCTTTGACCTCCCCACTGTCGAAGGGATCTATCATAGTCGCTGCCTCAAAAAGGCAGCTAAAATCTTCAAAGACCCACACCATCCTGGCCACACACTCATTTCACCATTGCCATCGGGAAGAAGGTACAGGAGCCTGAAATCTGTAACGTCCAGGTTCAGTTACAGCTGCTTCCCTACAGCCATCAGGCTATTAAACACAACAACGAATAAGCTCTGAGCTCTGAACTGCAAAATACTATATTATTACTGCACTATATTTGTTAATTTATTGAATTTTTATTTCCTTCCCCGTTATGTACATATTTTACATATTCTGTTGTGCTGCGGCAAGTAAGAATTTCAATAAAACTCTCTTGACTCTTAACTTGATTCTTGCCAATTAGAAAATAAAATCATGGTAGTGCAAGAAATGGGCCATAGTGTCCCTTTGCTAAGGTAGTATTAATGTAGTGCAGGTCAGTTCAAGAACCTGATACAATAGTAAAGTAGCTTTTCTGAGCTGGTGATATGCAACTTCAGCCTTCTCTAACTCCTTCCCAATGGTAGTGGTGGGAAGAGAGGGGTGGGGATCCTTAATGATAGGTACCACCTTCTTGAAGCAGTGCCACATCCCGATGCTTTCCTTGGTGGGAAAGTGTGTGCCCATGATGACCTAGGATGAATACACCATTTTCAGCAGCCACTTGACTTCCTGAGTGTTATAATTGACATACCAAGTCATGGTGCAAGCAGTCACAATATATTTCAGTGCATCATTAGAAGTATGATAATGTTAATAAGGTGGGTATACTCGTTTGTGTATTAGTAATATATAAAAGGATATCATCAGCGTATAATGAAATTTTATTCTTTGAGTCCTTACTGTTATATCCGTGAATATTCGGGTGATTTCTAATCCTTTCGGCCAGCGGTTCTATCATAAGGGCAAATAGCAATGGTGATAAGGCACACCCTTGCCTATTACCCCTTGATAAGTAAAATTTTGGAGATAGCGTATTGTTAGTTAATATTCTTGCCGTAGGTCTATCATAAAGTAGTTTAATCCATCTAATAAAATTCTCTCCCATATTAAATTTTTGGAGTACCTTGTATAAATACTGCCATTCTACTTGATCAAATGCCTTCTCTGCATCCAACGTGACCACTGAGATATCTTCATTGTCCTTCTTATGAGAGTACATTATATTAAAAAGCCTTCTCAAATTATTAAATGATTGTCTTTTGGGTATAAATCCCGTTTGATCCGTATTTATTAAATTGTTAATATAATTATTTAGCCTTCTAGCTAGAATCTTTGCTAAAAATTTCTGATCCGTATTTAGAAGTGATATAGCTCTATAAGAACCAGGCTCATCTAAATCTTTATCTTTTTTTGGTATAAGCGTTATTGTTGCTTCTGCTAGGGTTTCTGGTAGTTTATTTTCAGTAAAAGCCTGCGTGTATAAGTTAAATAATCTTGGTACAATTGACTCCTGAAATCTTTTATAAAATTCATTACTAAAGCCATCTGGTCCTGGGGTCTTCCCATTTTTCAATGAGTTTATTATTTGTTTTATTTCTTCACTAGTAATCCGTGCTCCTAATTGCTCTTGTTCTAAACTATCCAATTTTGGGAGCTTGCAATTATCTAAAAAATTTGTAATTTTACTTACATCTGTCTTTATTTTGGATGTGTATAAATTATGATAAAATTGGGCAAACCTCTTATTAATATCCTTAGGCAATGTTAGAAACTCACCCTTGTCCGATTTAATTTTTGTAATAGTTTTTTCCTTTTCTCGTTGCTTCAGTTGCCTCGCAAGCAGTTTATGTGGCTTATCCCCAAATTCGAAGTGAGCTTGTTTTGTAATTTGGAATAATCTTATTACTCTAGCCGATAATATTCTATTGACTTTATATTTCAGTAAAGTTATCTTATTATGTTTATTTATGGTTGGGTCAGTTGCATTGTCCAGTTCTAGTAATTTTATCTTCTGTTCTATCCGCTGAAGTTCTCTTTTATTTTCCTTATTTTGAAAACTTTGGTAAGAGATTATGACACCGCGAATATATGCCTTGAAGGTTTCCCATAATAGCGGTGCAGAAATACCCGGTGTGTCATTTATTTCGAAAAAAAGTTTTGTTTGTTCTTTTATATACTCATAACCCTGCGGGTTATTTAATATGTGTGCATTGAACCTCCAAAAAGGCTTTATACTCGGCATTCCCTCAATTTTAAATATAAAAGTCAATGGTGAGTGATCAGAAATAATACTATTATGATATGAAGGTTTATTCGTATACGGGATCAATTTTGTGTCCAGTAAGAAATAGTCAATTCGCGAATAAGTTTTGTGAACTGATGAATAAAATGAGTATTCCCTACCACTTGGATTTGCTATTCTCCAAACATCAGCTATGTTATTATTTTTTATAAAAGTATTTAAAAATTCACAGGTCTTGGTTTTAACAAGACGCTTCCCTAGCTTTATTGATTTATCTAAATATGGATCTATAACACAATTGAAATCTCCCCCCATTATTATATTTTGAAAATTATACTCTGCGATTAAATCTATTATTTTCCTAAAAAATTGTGGGTTATCAAAATTGGGCGCGTAAATATTTATCATAGTTAATGGTGTATTGTAAATTTCTCCTGTGACTATAACATATCTTCCCTCTTTATCAGATATGGAATTCTTTAATTTAAAAGGTATGCCCTTCCGAATTATAATGGCCGTGCCACGATGGCGCAGCAGTAGAGCTGCTGCCTTACAGCGAATGCAGCGCTGGAGACCCGGGTTAGAACCCGACTACGGGTGCTGTCTGTACGGAGTTTGTACGTTCTCCCCGTGATCTACGTGGGTTTTTTCTGAGATTGGTTTCCTCCCACACTCCAAAGATGTACAGGTATGTAGGTATATTGGATTGGCAAATGTGAAAATTGTCCCTAGTGTGTGTGGGATAGCGTTAATAAGCGGGGATCTCTGGTCGGCGCGGACCCGGTGGGCCGAAGGGCCTGGTTCCGCGCTGCATTTCTAAGCTAAACTAATCTAAACTAAAGTTCTTCATGTTTTTTATGTACATGCTGTGCCCAGGAATTTGAAGCTGCTAACTCTCTCCATCGCCGACCCATTAATGAAGACTGTCAAGTGGTCTCCCGACTTCCCCTTGCTGCAGTTGCAGGGCGGCATGGTGGCACAGCAGTACAGTTGCTACCTTAAAGTGCTTGCGGTGCCGGAGACCCGGGTTTGATCCAGACTATGGGTGCTGTCTGTACGGAGTTTGTACGTTCTCCCGTGACCGTGTGGGGTTTCTCCGAGATGTTCAGTTTCCTCCAACACTTCAAAGATATACAGGTTCGTAGGTTAATTGATTTGGAATAAGTGTAAATTGTCCCTAGTATGTAGGATAGTGTTAATGTGCAGGGATTGCTGGTCGGTTCGGACTCGGTGGGCCAAAGGGCCTGTTTCCACGCTGTAAATCTCTAAACTAAAGTTCATGATTAGAACCTGCTTTACATAGCCTCCCTCTCACAAGTGCCTCTGTGGCAGATTCACTGAGCGTGCTGCACAAACTCAAATATAATGTGATGATATAAAACTGATGCTGACTTAAATACCAGCAGGTTGCTATTATTTCCATATTTCTGATGGAAGCCATCTATCGATTATGATATAACAATCAACTGATTTCTGCGAGGATACAAGGAAATGCATCAATAAGGTTTTGTAACTCATTCACTGTGGCAGATGTAACTATTGTCCAGGGGATTCTGAAGCTTGGCTAATATAACAGCCATGTCTGATGGAAAGAAAAACATACAAATCAACTTTCGGGATACTCTGCGTTTTTATTGTTAAAGCTGAAGTCATCATATATTTAGGGATTCTTAAGTAAATCAGAAGTAAATGAGGAGCATAGAAACAGGCCCTTCAGGCCACTGATTCTGTGCCGACCAGCAATCACCCACACACTAGTTCTATCCTACACGCTATAGACAATTTACAGATGCCAATTAACCTACAACCCTTCACGTCTCTGGAATGTAGGAGGTAACCGGAGCACGCAGAGAAAACCCACACGGTCACAGGGAGAATGTGCAAACTCCGTACAGACAGTGCACATAGTCAGGATCAAACCCTGATCTCTGGCGCTGTATGGCAGCAACTCTGCCACTGTGCCACCTTTGCACAAAATGGTTGAAGATACATCAAATTTGGAGATGTTTTTTTTTTTTGCTGTTATTGAAGAAAATAACTGAGATAAAAAGAATGCAATCGACTCGTGGGGATAGATTTTCAGAACATATTTCAGAACATAATGCTTATTAATTGGATGTCTGCCGCAAAAGGTTTATAATACAGGAGAAAATATAACCATGATGAACAGGTAATGAATGTTTATTAGAATGATTCAAAGGCAGATCTCCCTAGAACAATGTTCAGATTTTCTGGCCTGATTCCCAGAATGGGAAGTAATATTTAAGAGGAATGGGAGTTAAGGAGATTATTTCCATGAGCAGCAAATACTGTGATAATATTAATAGAGATTGTTTCCTCTGGTTCAGAGTTAATGATTTGGGATGATCATTCTACGTTATTGCTCAGAGTGAAGAGGTTTTTTGAGAAATATCTTTATTCTGCGTGATAATGGTACTTGCAATGATATGCCAATTGTAATATTCAAGCAGACATAACATACATATTCACAACATAGTGATTGAATGAAAAGAACATAGAGCTCTGAGGGACAGGTGGGTGGGAAGGGAGGGGTGAGGGGGTGGTTTGAGAGTAGCATTTTAGAAATACTGCTAAATAGATCTAAAGAATAGTGGACATCAACACAGTCGGCTGAATCATCCTCTTTTGTGGAAGTTTCATCACACCTCCAAGCACTGAAATCAGCATGAATGCAACGTACAATTATTAACTCATAGCTTCCAGAGCAACACTGGTTTCACAGTGACGCAGCGGCAGAGTTGGTGCCTTACAGCAGCAGAGACATGGGTTTGATCCTGACTATGGGTGCTGTCTGTACAGTGTTTGTATGTGACCGCATGGGTTTTTCTTCGGCTTCCTCCCACACTCCAAAAGGTGTACAGGTTTGTACAGGTTTGTAGGTTACTTGACTTTGGTAAAATTGTAAATTAGCCCCAGTATGTAGGATGGTGTTAGTGTACGGGGTGATCGCTGGTTGGCAGGAACTTGGTGGGCTGAAGGGCCTGTTTAGGTGCTGTAAATCTAAAGTCTAAAGCAACACCCGTAAAGTGCCTTTCCAACCGGCTATAGGAACTGAAACATAAGTTCTGATTTTTTTCTTCATAGTTTCTGGCTAACCAGTTGAATATTTCTATCCTTATTTGTTCTTATTTAGATTTTTTTTAAACTTTCCTGCTCCCCTACATTGTACTGCATACCAAAAATCTTTTTAGCATCTGCGATTAATCTTGCCAAGTGGACAGTGGTAATGTGCATTGCAAAGAAAGATAGCTTCCTGTCGTCATGGGTGTAGAGCTCCTATGGAATATCAAGGTCAATTTTTGTAGCAAACCTAATCAGATTCTATGGATCGGAATTTGGATTCTGTCTCTCCTGGGATTGGAGCATTGATATCTAATTAGTATTCAGCAAAAATGATCTTGGCATATTACACAATAAGGAGAGAAAAAGTCTTCCCTTCAGCTTTTTTAAAAATGTGCTTGGATAAAGTGTGCAAGGTTAGAATTGTATAGGGATTATGACATTGAAGTTTGGTATTGTTTGATATTTTGTGAATTGAGAACAGTGCATATATTGGCATATATTTAGCATTGCATGCCTCATATTTATACAATGGAAAAAAATATTAGTGAAGGACAATGAAAAAACAATTATGAGCAGGAATTATCTGTGGACAAGTATTAATTTAAAGACCTAGCCAAACAAAACATTGAAGGGAATATTTTAAAGCAAAGTTGTGCCAGCTCCCATGCCTGAAAAAAATTCTGTGACAGTATGTAAATAAATAAAATAAATAAAATCCACAAAAAAATGCTTAGTTCCAATCGTACCATTAATGGGTCGGGGAAAGAAAGGATGATTGATGTTCAGAGGGATCTTCTGATCCAAGTCCATAGCTTCCTGAAAGTGGCAAAATAAGTAGATAGAAAGGTAAGGCACAAAATGCAGAAGTAACTTAGTGGGCCAGGCAACATCTCTGTGTAGAAGGAATGGGAGGCCATTCTTCAGACTTCAATCCATCCAGAATGGGAGACCATTCTCAGACTTCAATCCATTCCTTCTATCCAGAGATGCTGACTGTCCCGTTGAGTTACTCCAGTATTTTGTGTCTATCTTCGGTGTCAACCAGCATCTCCAGTTCCTTCCTACAGATAGAATGGTAAAGAAGGCATATATGTTGCTTTCATCAGTTAGGGATTGAGTATAAGTCAATGTTATGATGCAGTTTTATATGATTTTGGTGGGCCACATTTGCAGTATTGTGTGCAGTTCTGGTTGCCCCATAACAAGAAGGATATGGAGGTTTAGCACAGGTTGCAGAAGATGTTTACCAGACGACTGTCTGGATTAGTGGGAATTAACAATAAGGAGGGATTTGACAGACTTGGGTTGTTTCTGCTGAAGCATCAGAGGGTGAGGAGGGACTTGAAGTAGATTGAATTATGACAGGGAAAGATAGGGTGGACAGTCAGAGCCAAAATACATTTTCAGTTTACATTTTTGTATTTGAATTTTGGTTACGTAAATAATACCATGCTGGATTTTTAGCCAGATCTTGCAATAGGACCGATACCAGAACCTCAGTTTCTGAATAAAATATAACTGGAATTGTGGAAGGGGTAAGTATATTGTATATGATTTATTCAAGAGGAGTCTAGGGAGTGAGTCTTTGTTAGCTCAGTATGGCCCATCCGGTGCATTGAAACTTGCCTCGTTATGCTTTGAGCGGGCAGATGCATGGCAGATAAAGTTTAATGTGGATAAATGTGGGGTTATCCACTTTGGTATCAAAAACAGGAAGGCAGAATACTATCTAAATGTCGTCAAGTTGGGAAAAGGGGAAGTATAGCAGGCAGTGAAAGCGAATGGCATGCTGGAATTTATAACAAGAGTTGTCTTTTAAGATAAGACAAGATAAGATACATCTAGTATTTGGACCCCTTGAGGTCCAAAGAATGCCGTTTCTGCAGTTGTACATAGAAAACCTAGTGAGACCACACCTGGAGTACATTGCTGTGTGCAATTTTTCTCCCCTGCAATCTCCCCCCCCCCCCCCCATGTCAGAGTCAAAGTCAAATTCTTGCTATGGCAATTGGGAGGCCATTTGCCAGTGGTAGGTTTACAAGGTCTTTGTTAGAGCCCCCCGGTGTGCGCTAGCATAGTCCCGCGCGGCCATTCCCGGGATGGCCCCGCTCCAGGAGCTCTTCATATGCTCGGGCGGGAGAAGTCGCCGTTGCGAGAGCCCTGGCTCCCTCCAGGGGCGCGGGCTCCCGGTGCCGCCGTCTACAGACCTTTGGGGCCTCCGACTCTCCGGTGGGAGCAGGGCAGCAGCATTGCAGCAGCAGCAGCAGCAGCAGCAGATCCAGTCCAGCCGTTTGGACATCGGCAGCCCCGCGAGGCGGCGACCATGTTGTGTAGCACCAGAGTCCGATGTTGGGCCGCTCCTCGTTGCGGCCCCAACGACAACGGAAAGAGAAAAAGGGGCCAGTGCAGGGAGAGATTTAAAAAGTTTCCCCCCCCCCTCCCACCCCACCCCCCACCTCCCCACACACACAACCCAACAAAAAATAACAAAAAACTACAAGACAGGGTAAAACGCGGACACTTTAGAACGCTGAGCCACGAGCCGCGCCACCCACCGGAAGCCGGATTGTATAGTAGCAAAGAAGGTCCTTCTGCGTTGTTTTTCTCACAGAGAGTTGTGAGTCTGTGGAATTCCCCTCTGTGCAGCTCACAAGGTTAATTCTCGGGGGCGGAACGGTCATATGCTGGAATGGAGCAGCTGGGCACACTTTTCTGAGGGGATCTTATTGAAAAAGAAGATAGATAAGGGCTGGACTGGTAAAGGCAGGATGTTCCCGATGTTGGGTAGTCCAGAACCAAGGGCCACAGTTTAAGAATAAGGGGTAAGCCATTTAGAACGGAGACGAGGAAACACTTTTTCTCACAGAGAGTTGTGAGTCTGTGGAATTCTCTGCCTCAGGGCGGTGGAGGCCAGTTTTCTGGATACTTTCAAAAGAGAGCTAGATAGGGCTCTTAAAGATAGCGGAGTCAGGGAATATGGGGAAAAGGCAGGAACGGGGTACTGATTGGGAATGATCAGCCATGATTACATTGAATGGCGGTGCTGGCTCGAAGGGCCGAATGGCCTACTCCTGCACCTATTATCTATTGTCTATTGTCTATTTTCTATTGACAGGGAGCTATAATCTAACATCTAGTGAACGGCGGTCAAAGAAATTCAATTGTTGTCATGAAATGTGAGAAGAAAATTATGCTCAGCTGAGCAAGGAACATTAGCAATTGATTCTTGAGTGATGACGTTTTATCAGTAGCTTACTTTGTTCACAAACAATAATCCTTTTTTGAATTTCTTTTTCGTTACTCAGCAATGCTGATATTGTCTGCTTCAAGAAAGTAAAGTGTGAGTGTGTGTGTGTGTACATGTATGTGTGTGCGTACACAAGTGTCTGTGAGGACAGGGGGAGGGGGTGACTTTCTCTAATCTCAATACAATTACATGGCAAACATAAAACATTTAAATAAAAGCAATGGCAGATGCACTGTACAGGTTGTTTCTATGATAATTCACGTACAAGGAGTGAAAGATGATCTTCACATTGATAACAGTGGAAATTGACTTTCTGGTGACAACAGTTGAGATGGATGGGAAGATATAAAAGCTATTGTAGTAAAATGAACACAATAAAATCTTGAGTGGATTGTATCAGATAACTTTCCAGATAAACACAGAAAATATCCCATCATCAGCAGTATGGGTTGCAAACAGAACAAAGATGTGTTAACTGGAGATACACAGTTGTCATTGACAAAAGCATATTAATAAGACACATTTTATAAGAGTTTCACAAGGATAATTCTGGTAATAGAATATGATGAGCAGGCTGGAACTAGGAAGTCAGGAACATGATTAAATGTGAATCAGTCTGAAGAAGGGTCTCGATCCGAAACGTCACCAATTCCTTCTCTCCTGAGATGCTGCCTGTCCCGCTGAGTTACTCCAGCATTCTGTGTCCATCTTCGATTTAAACCGGTATCTGCAGTTCTTTCCTACACATGATTAAGTGTGTAGTTGGAACCGGGGAGAGGAATGTGGCATGGGCAGAGCCAAGCATTGGAACTGGTGCTATTATGCAGTTGAAATCAGGGTGTCAGATATGGGGTTAGTTGTACAGCCAGTTAAGGTGAAGGGGAAAAGATTTAACAGGAATCTGAGGGGTAACTTTTTCACACAAAGGGTGGTGAGTGTATGGAACAAGCCACCAGAGGAGGTAGTTGAGGCTGGGACTATCCCAATGCTTAATGGCGTTGGGTCCTAGCACCGTGGAGCGGCCTCCAACCTGAACGACCCGGGGGCTCGGGAGACTGCGGAGCTGCGGACTACTCACCATCGTGGGGCTGGCCGGCCTCGGAGCGTGGGGAGCGGTGGTGACTCGCTGCTGCGACTCGACTCCTGGGGCTCGGAGGCTCCAGCAACGCAGCCGCAGGTCCGGTGGACTGGGACATCGGGAGCTCGCGGGTCCGGGTGGAGAGACCGCTTTCCAGAGCTCCCGCAACGCGACTTCTCTAGCCCGTGTCGCGGGGTTGGAACGACCTGGAGCGGGGACGTACATCGCCCGGCGCGGCTTCATGGCCGTGGGACATTCCAGCGCCCGCCGGGGGCTCCAACATTGTGACTTTTAGACCGGGAGCGGGGCCGTAAATCGCCCGGCACGGCCTAAAATGGCCGTGGGACTTAGCATCGCCCGCCTGGGGCTTGGACATCGGGAGAGAAATGGAGAACAGGGGAGAGAAAAGACTTTGCCTTTTCTGTTGTATGAATTAAATTGTGTGTATGTCTGTAGGAAATTGTCTTTGTTTGTATGGCTGTGGAAACGGAATTTTGTTTGAGCCTCACTGAGGCTCAAATGACAATAAATGGTATTGTATTGTATTGTATTGTATTGTATTGTAAGAAACAGTTTGACAGGTACATGGATTGGACAGGTTTGGAGGGTTATGGGCCAAACGCGAGCAGGTGGGACTAGTGTAGCTGGGACGTGTTGGGCGATGTGGGAAAGTTGGGCTGGAGGGCCTGTTTCCACACTGTATCACTCTGAGTTTATGACTCTACAGCCAGCAGTGACCAGGACCCTGGTTGTGCTTGTGGCCAAAATGAGGGGCCAGGAATGTGGATCGGTGTGTGGCCGGATCCAAGGACTGCGAGTTTGGTTAGGAATGGTCTTCTTCATCTTGCGTATGGTGTGCACAGCCTAAAGTTGGAGGACAACTTGTTCTATTTGATCTTATTTGATTGTGCATGCCAGGTTGATTGCATTTGGCGAAGCAGAGCGGGCCATGTGAAGGTTGCAATCTCCCACCCGTTAGGAATGGTGTTGTAATACCACAATAGGAATACCACACTGCCAGTTAATAAAGAGAAGGGAAATGAGGGCAGCAACTTAAATAGAAGTGCAAGTGATACACATTCTATAAAATTCGGCAGCACATTGCCCTGTATGTGGTTTGCTAAGCAACCCATACAATGTGCATCTTTCCATGCTTTGCATAGACGTTGTGGCAATTAGGATTGTCAGATTAATTTTGCCTTATCTCCAGAACCAGGCTGAAAAACTGTCAGTAGGATTGAATACGAGATGGGCAGAAATATCTTCATCTTTTGTCCATGCCAACACCTCGTAATGGGATTGAGCAGAGTTTCTTAACTGGCAATCCTACTGTAATCAAAATTGAATATCTGTTAGACAATTATTTCCTGCTACAAATGACGGCATTCTGTTGTTTACTTTTACTCATTTCCAAATAGCTAATCAAATGCTATTATAAGCAGCCATGCAGTTAACTGATCACTGATTAGACAAATAGTGGTACCTTATTGTAATGAGATGCTATTTGCAATAGTAACATTTTTAACATTAGTGACCATCTCATTGATCGTGACTGCATTATGATTTTAGACATTTGTCATTCTTGCACAGATTATCTAAAAATAATTTTACACTTGGCATTTTTATAATAACTGTATATATTAGCTCTGCATTGCCATCTGAAATAGTATTTGCATTACACACTGAAAACTGGAGAGGAATTTCAGATGTACACTATTTGCTCAGTGGTATCACAATATAATTTTAATATTGTATTAAGTGGAATGCTTTAGGCCTATGTATTGCTGTGGAATATGGATTTACATTAAATTAAGTCACCCTAATGACAATTTTGCAATGGTTTAGGAAGTATTTTCATTGCTTTAATTTGACTTCCTTTGGTTTGTTCTGTTTTACTCTAATTGGTGTATAATTAGAAAGCCCGAGGAAAGCCACTAACAAATTTCTTAAACCAGCTATTCAGAAACCTGACAGTAAATGGTCATTTGTGATTACAACATCCCTGTGTGCCTGTTGCTATATTCCCAACCATATTTTGTTTGCAGCTGACATGATTTCTGGTATAATGGGGTTGTATTATGAAGATATATTGTGTAGATCAGGTCTATACTCTGTGGGCTTTAGAAGTACAAGTGCCAAACATTGAAACATGTATCATTGACACTTCCCCTCACCCCCCACCACTTATGGCCCCCATTGATTTAATAAAACTTAGAGCCTTGCAGACATAAGTAAGTTTTGGACAGTGGTAGCTGTGTTCCTGCCCGTAAACTGTCCTTAGGGGGTTTCTAACAGCTTGTAAATTAATTAAATCTAATTAAAAATTTATTTTTGAAAAATCTTTTTCTTTTATCCAGGTCGGTAAGCATATTCCAACAAATGGGATTGCATGGAATATGCCACCTGGGAGGCCAGAAGTAAATTGCTTTCACACCTCAGGATGTCTTGTGGAGTCTTATCTGACCTTCAGTGTGTTTCTGAACTCCACACTACAATGTTTAAGGATAGAAGTCAGGATTGTGCTGACCCATGAGTTCAGTTCAGTCCAATTTAGTTTATTGTCATGTGTACCAAGGTACAGTGAAACGGTTTTGTTGCAGAAAGACAATACATAATTACAATCGAGCCATTCACAGTGTACAGATAGATGATAACGGAATCTCGTTTAGTGCAAGATAAAGCCAGTAAAGTCTGATCAAAGATAGTCTGAGGAATATAAGGAGAAATCAGTAGCAATTCTCTTCATCACCATCAACAAAAACTAAATATTATTCAGCCGATAAGTTGTGAGGGAACTTGATGGTAGACCTGATTTCTCACAGCTCCAATGATCCAGGTTCAATCCTGATCTCTGTTGCCATCTATCTAGAGCTTGAATTTGTTCCATCTGACATTGTGGATTTTGTTCAGGTGCTTCAGTTTCCTCCTACATCTCAAAGATGAGTAGCTTGGAACAGTAGGTTAAATGGCCACTGTACATTTTCCATTCTATCGAGATGAGTGTTGGCTTCTGAGGGGGAGTTGATGGAAAGTAGGATGGATAAAATGGGATTTATGTAGCATTGATGAAATGGGTGCTTGATGGTTGATGTGGATTCAATGATTTGAAAAGTCACATAAACCATGTTTATGTCCTTGCATTTTTATTAGTAACTGCTGCTTCATACATAAACCTAGAACTGGGTATGATTAGATTTGTTTCGTTTAAGCGAAAGACTGAAAAAGCTGAAAAATGATGTTCCCTTAGAACTCTACCCCATAGTTTCCACTTCCACTTGAAGCCCAAAACTAATAATTTGTGGATTTCAACTAATAAATTTAAAAATCACGTCTTTCATTTCATTCTGCTAGAAGGTGAATGCGATGATTCTGGGTGGTGCTTTTATCATTCAGCTGCGTTTCTGTATTTCACATCCCAGTGCAGTCACACAATAGTGTTGGAGCAATTTTGTGTTCTGTCTGTCTTTCCTTCCATTAAGCATTTTCAACATTACTCCCTTGATGATGCTGAGGTAGATGGTGGCACAATGGCGCAAAGGTCAGCATGGTGGCGCAGCAATAGAGTTGCTGCCTCACAGCGCCAGGGAACTGGGTTCAATCCTGGCTGCGGCTGCTGTCTGTACGGAGTATGTATATTCTCCCTGTGCACACATGGGTTTTCTCCGGGTACTCAGGTTTCCTCCCACACTCCAAAGACATACATGTTTGTAGGTTATTTGTCTTTGGTAAAATTGTAAATTGTCCCTAGTGTGTAAGATAGTGTTAGCGTGCAGGTGATTGCTAGTCGGCACGGACTCAGTGGACAGAAGGGCCTGTTTCTGCGCTGTATCTCTGAAGTCTAAAGTCTTGAGAGGTTTGCCATTATATAGCACTTTTCACCAACTCAGGCCATCCAAAAGTGCTTCACAGCCTAACCACCACTGTCTGACAGAAAATGTTGCAATGTTGCAAATATGCTTTCTCATAGTCAAATAATGAGAAGGTACAGTTCAGGTAAGGTTCAATCCATGTGTTGGCAAACATTAACAGTCAGGGAAGAAGCAAAAAAGTTAAATTCACCACTCCTGATTTCTTCTCAGTGTTCCCAAATGTGAAATAAACCAATGTGGATAAGAATAAAGAAGGAACCAGCTATGATTTTGAACTTCCTTGTCATCAAATAATTTTCTCTGATCATAAACCATCACCACACAGAGAAGTGTTGGTGTTGGCTGCATCCATCAAATCTTTGCCTTTAAATGATTTACTTCTAAGGAAATCAGAAGATATGGGAACCGATGGAAAGGTGACCTACTGTGATCTAATTGAATGGCATATCAGACTTGAGGGGTCATGTGGCCTATTTCACGTTCCTTTTTTCTTATCAAGATATAATGATATTATTAATCTTGGAATTGGATAAACTATGATTGCTTATATCGTAACAAAGACTGACGTAGTTTGTACCAATTCTGTTAAAGGGAGACAGAGGCCTGGGAAAAATCATCATTTATGTTGCTGCTGCTGGAGCCAAATGCCACTATTATAAAAGTAATTTATGACCCAGTATTGATTCTCTATCTTAGAAATTCCTCAGAGTGTGCTTCATTGTTGATGAGATGTTGCACGGGGAGTGCGCAGTGTGACACTGAGAGTTTCTTCTTCTAACTTCTTCTTCAGCCCTTTGCTCCTCGAGGGAGCATAGCCCAATTGACAAATGTCCTCCACCTCACTCGGTTGTTGGCAGTTCTTTCGAGATCTCCCCAGTTGAGCCCACTCTCAGACATTTCTGTCTGGACACCTCTTCTCCAGCTGTTCCTGGGACAACCTATTTTCCTTTTTCCTTGGGGGTTCCATTGCAGTGGTTATTTGGGGTTATTGGGGTTATTTTATGGAGGTGGTCAGAGAGAAGATTGGAGTTCAAAGAGATGGTCAGTCAGGGGGTCAGAGGTCAGATTGATGACCAGTCATATCAATAATACAATCAGATGGGGATGGATGGTACAAGGAGCCAGGGCAGGTGAAAGGTTTGTAGGATGTTGGTTTGAAAATTTAGAGACCAATTAAAGTGGGCTGGATAGAGCAGAGATGGTGAGGAGGTGATTATTCCTCAAATGAAGATACTATTAGCTGACCATAAGAAAGGCTGACATATATCGAAAATATTTTCACTGCCAAGTTTCTGGCAGCAGCCCAGGTAGGGACCCAGCCCTTAACTAATGCTGGATTAGGTGATACTGCCTGATTAACGTTTACTGCCTTGTTCAAGAAGTGTGCTATTGTTCAATCACAAGTGTAGATTAAAAAAGGATTCGTACACTACCCAGCATTTCAGTCGCATTACCTAACGTCAAGACAAATGGAACTGCATTGTGCACATGTGGCTTCAGTGTAATATTTCATCCGAAAGATGGCACAGCCATCAGCATAGTAATCTCTCAATACTCTGTCAATGTGGAATTCAACGGGAAATCTAGATGTTCTGGTGCATGAATCACAAAAAGTTGTCTTAACAAGCAAGGCTAAACAATTAAGGTCTGCATTACCAGGGGTTTGGAAGAATGAAGGGCAATCTTATTCACATAAGACCCTCAGAGAGCTTGACGGGGTAGATATTCATAAATGAGAGAGTCACAAACTAAGGGGCATAGATGCAAATAATCGGCCGGTCATTAAAATCTAAGGTGTATAGACTTATTTTCATCAGAAGCATATTGAAACTTTAAAGTTTTCTATCCCCTCAAATAGATGTGGGTCAAATCAATGAAGGTATTTAAGATGGAGATGGATAAATATTTGAAAGATTGGGATTTATGCGGAAATGGCACGCAAGGAGTTGAGGCCAGTATAGACCAGCCATGATCGTAGTGAATGGTGGGACAAGGTTAAAGGGTCCTAGTTGCCTGCTGCTGTTCATAGAACATGCAACATACAACACAGGAACAGGCCCTTCGGTCCACAACTTCTGTGTTAAATGAAAATAATCTTCTCCGTATGCATGTGATCCATATCTCTCCCTTCCTTGCCTATCCATGTACCAATCTAAGAGCCTCTTAAATGCCACAATCTTATATGCCTCCCTGGTAACACGAAACAGGCACCACAAAACAGGCACCATAACTCTCTGTGTAAAACAACTTGGCTGGGCATCTCTTTTAAACTTTGCTCCTCTCACCTCAAAGTTATGCCCTCTGGTCTTTGACATTTCCATCCAGAGAAAAATGTTCTGTTCTTATTTATTGTGTTCTTTGTCGGTTTGAGACTGGATGCACAAATGTTGCTGTGTGGTTGAATGGTTAAGTGTTCAGAGGACACGTTCTACACACACATTTGGAGTCGATCTGTAGGGAAATTCATAATGGTGAAAAGCTTAGAGAAAACACGGAAATTTAGAATAGGAAACTAATATGTTGCATATTATTTAGTCGTGTTTGCATTCCATAGCAAGGGATATCTTAAAGGACTGAGTCGTACTGTAGTCAAGATTTCATTGGTCATCCAGGGATAGTTTGAAGGATTTTTGATAGTGTTCTTTAAGACCTCTGAATAGTCAGGAACTGGGGGAATAGTTAATGGACATTTCCATAATGGTCTATAAAGCCTGGATGAATGCTGTGTTTTTGGAGTGTTCAGAAAATTCTACCTCATTTGGAGTCGAAGGGTCAATCAGAAAATAAACGTAGTAGAAACTAATATAAGTTCCCAGTATGATTCCAAGCAGGGACCTACTGTAGTCAAGATAGACATACAGGCACTTTGAGGTCAGGAACTGGGGAATAGTTAATACTGCTCTATAAATATGAATGGTGTTTTTGAAGAAAATACTTTGTCCCAAAACACATGTATGAAGCAACCTGTATACAAACACTTTTGAGATATTTGTCCCAAAACAATCAAGTTTTACAAATTTGAGATCCAATATATCATCAGCATAAGCAAAAAATAAGTTTAATTTGACACCTAATTCACTTTCATATCTTCAGAATTAAAAAAAGTTATGGCCATTTTAATACTCGGAAATTGACATCTTGTTCCCTATTGCTTAACACAAAAGCTGTGATCGAGAACATTTAAAGGCCGATAGCTTTCTTAAAATTTAAGAGAACTGAAATAAATGTTCAGTTATTGTAGATTGAAGCATTCTCAAACAAATATGAAGCAATCTTACTTAGATGGCTTGAAATTAAAGCATATAATTAGTTAGTTACCTAATTGTAGCTAATTACAAAATGCAATTACTAGATCTAACCATCTATCCATTTCTTAAGAATAGATTAACATTTTTAAATAGCCTAAGTGTCCAAATAACATTAAAACACTGTTTTAACCCCGCCCCCCTCAAACGCGCCAAAATTGCGCACACGGCCAGTGGCAGAATTACAGAGCCGCTGAAGGTAAGTTTTGTAACATACCTACATGTAATTGTTCAATACTTAGAAACATAGAAACATAGAAATTAGGTGCAGGAGTAGGCCATTAGGCCCTTCGAGCCTGCACCGCCATTCAATATGATCATGGCTGATCATCCAACTCAGTATCCCGTACCTGCCTTCTCTCCATACCCCCTGATCCCCTTAGCCACAAGGGCCACATCTAACTCCCTCTTAAATATAGCCAATGAACTGGCCTCAACTACCCTCTGTGGCAGAGAGTTCCAGAGATTCACCACTCTCTGCGTGAAAAAAGTTCTTCTCATCTCGGTTTTAAAGGATTTCCCCTTTATCCTTAAGCTGTGACCCCTTGTCCTGGACTTCCCTAACATCGGGAACAATCTTCCTGCATCTAGCCTGTCCAACCCCTTAAGAATTTTGTAAGTTTCTATAAGATCCCCTCTCAATCTTCTAAATTCTAGAGAGTATAAACCAAGTCTATCCAGTCTTTCTTCATAAGACAGTCCTGACATCCCAGGAATCAGTCTGGTGAACCGTCTCTGCACTCCATCTATGGCAATAATGTCCTTCCTCAGATTTGGAGACCAAAACTGTACGCAATACTCCAGGTGTGGTCTCACCAAGACCCTGTACAACTGCAGTAGAACCTCTCTGCTCCTATACTCAAATCCTTTTGCAATGAAAGCTAACATACCATTCGCTTTCTTTACTGCCTGCTGCACCTGCATGCCTACCTTCAATGACTGGTGTACCATGACACCCAGGTCTCGTTGCATCTCCCCCTTTCCCAATCGGCCACCATTTAGATAATAGTCTGCTTTCCTGTTTTTGCCACCAAAATGGATAACCTCACATTTATCCACATTATACTGCATCTGCCAAACATTTGCCCACTCACCCAGCCTATCCAAGTCACCCTGCAGTCTCCTAGCATCCTCCTCACAGCTAACACTGCCCCCCAGCTTAGTGTCATCCGCAAACTTGGAGATATTGCCTTCAATTCCCTCATCCAGATCATTAATATATATTGTAAATAGCTGGGGTCCCAGTACTGAGCCTTGGGGTACCCCACTAGTCACTGCCTGCCATTGTGAAAAGGACCCGTTTACTCCTACTCTTTGCTTCCTGTTTGCCAGCCAGTTCTCTATCCACATCAATACTGAACCCCCAATGCCTTGTGCTTTAAGTTTGTATACTAATCTCTTATGTGGGACCTTGTCGAAAGCCTTCTGGAAGTCCAGATACACCACATCCACTGGTTCTCCCCTATCCACGCTACTAGTTACATCCTCGAAAAATTCTATAAGATTCGTCAGACATGATTTACCTTTCGTAAATCCATGCTGACTTTGTCCAATGATTTCACCACTTTCCAAATGTGCTGCTATCCCATCTTTAATAACTGACTTTAGCAGTTTCCCCACTACCGATGTTAGACTAACTGGTCTGTAATTCCCTGTTTTCTCTCTCCCCTCCCTTCTTAAAAAGTGCGGTTACGTTTGCTACCCGCCAATCTTCAGGAACTACTCCAGAATCTAAAGAGTTTTGAAAGATTATTACTAATGCATCCACTATTTCTGGAGCTACTTCCTTAAGTACTCTGGGATGCAGCCTATCTGGCGCTGGGGATTTATCGGCCTTTAATCCATTCAATTTACCCAACACCACTTCCCGGCTAACCTGGATTTCACTCAATTCCTCCAACTCCTTTGACCCGCGGTCCCCTGCTATTTCCGGCAAATTATTTATGTCTTCCTTAGTGAAGACGGAACCAAAGTAGTTATTCAATTGGTCCGCCATATCCTTGTTCCCCATGATCAACTCACCTGTTTCTGACTGCAAGGGACCTACATTTGTTTTAACTAATCTCTTTCTTTTCACATATCTATAAAAACTTTTGCAGTCAGTTTTTATGTTCCCTGCCAGTTTTCTTTCATAATCTATTTTTCCTTTCCTAATTAAGCCCTTTGTCCTCCTCTGCTGGTCTTTGAATTTCTCCCAGTCCTCTGGTATGCTGCTTTTTCTGGCTAATTTGTACACATCATCCTTCGCTTTGATACTATCCCTGATTTCCCTTGTTATCCATGGATGTACTAACTTCCCTGATTTATTCTTTTGCCAAACTGGGATGAACAATTTTTGTAGTTCATCCATGCAGTCTTTAAATGTCTTCCATTGCATATCCACCGTCAACCCTTTTAGAATTAATTGCCAGTCAATCTTGGCCAATTCACGTCTCATACCCTCAAAGTTACCTTTCTTTAAGTTCAGAACCATCGTTTCTGAATTAACAATGTCACTCTCCATCCTAATGAAGAACTCAACCATATTATGGTCACTCTTGCCCAAGGGGGCACGTACAACAAGATTGCTAACTAACCCTTCCTCATTACTCAATACCCAGTCTAAAATAGCCTGCTCTCTCGTTGGTTCCTCTACATGTTGATTTAGATAACTATCCCGCATACATTCCAAGAAATCCTCTTCCTCAGCACCCCTGCCAATTTGATTCACCCAATCTATATGTAGATTGAAGTCACCCATTATAACCGTTTTGCCTTTGCCTTGAAATCTGGTAATCAATATTTCATATACTTAATTTGGTAGCTATGTTATGTAAATGGCAGATAAATTTAGTGTGAGGAGGGGTTGATTGTTATAAAATGATAATATTTCTGACTTGCTTTAAAAAAAATCCCACTGAAGGTTTATTCATGCAGAATAAGGTTTTTCTTTGATTTAATCGTTAACTGGGGTTAATGGGCCAGAACACGTTGCCATCAATGAACTATTTGCTCTTGCAGCTGACAAGTAATAATAGATGCTCTTTTTATTGAACCACCAGGTTTCCGTGTGGTGGGCCCCAAATGTGGCAGTGGCATGAAGTAATGCATAATAATGCCAGCTCCAGGGAGAGCGTGAAGAATCACCAACAAAGAACTGGCTTATGAAATGGACACAAAAAGCTGGAGTAACTCAGCAGGTCAGACAGCATCTCTCGAGAAATGGAATAGGTGACGTTTCGGGTTGAGACCCTTCATCAGAGGAAATAGAGAGCTAGCTCAGTTATAGCTTAAATTTGTCTACTGACGAAAACAGCAAGCACCGGGAATGCTTCTTGATGTGCCTGGCATCCAGAAGTATTAACTTATTAAAAGGCAATTAACATTTTAAATGTATTGTAAAGAAATAGACAAATTAAATTAATTCAAACATTTCGAATGACTTATTAATAATTAAAACCATTAAAGCAAGTAAGCACAAAATCTACAGCAGTTACAATTGTTTTACAAATGTTCCTCTGTTCAAATAAATGCAGTCATGACTGGAGCACACTGAGGTAATTGTGGTGAAGCTCAGCTAGTAAACCGTGGACATTCACCATACCATTAGGGTCCAGAAGAGGTTTTGAATTGACACAACATGGATGAATCACAACATTTCAACCCAATTCCAGTCCAGTATCTATTGATATGATACAACAGTTATAAAACATAATACAGAACACTTTCCTATGCCTCTCCACCTTGCACAAAGTAAAATTCACACAGGTGTAAGAAGTTACTTATTCCAGTTTTAAAGTTGCATTCCATCCATTCTCTTCCCTTTCTGGATGTGGTAACACTGCCAACATGTATTTATTGCTTGTTCTTGGCTGGCCTGAGAAGTTGAGAGTAAAGTTTTTCTTCATCTGTCGATGAACGAAAATATTTGTTCTTTACAGCTACATCAACTTTCATCAATCACTAACAAACTTTGCAAAACCTTGACATAAGTTGCTTTACCCAATTAGTTGGGTGGAACAATATATTAAGTCATTTTTTGTGCATTTTGAATAAGCAATTCTCATGGTACAGAATGGGGTGAAGAATGATTTGCACAATTTGTGCTACATGTCAATTTATGAATTGTTTGTGATATGAGTTCATCAGATAATGTTAGTAAGGGGATGTTCTGCCTATCATTTTTTTTAAATTATAATACCAATTACATAGAACGGAACAATCGAGGAACAGGCCCTTTGGCCTGCATTGCCTATGTGGAACAAGATGCCAAGTTTCCTGTAATGGGATGGCCAGACTGCTACACAATGCGCAAATAACAATACACTCCATTGATCCTGTGATGCCGCATGACTTCCTGAATCTTATACTCAAAGCCCTGACCAATGAAAGCAAGCTTACCATATGCCTTCTTTACCATTCTTTCTACTTGTTTAGTTGAGAGCTACAGGATGAAAACAGGCCATTTGGCCCACTGAGTCCATACCGACCATCTGCTCATACTAGTTGTATGTTATCCTACTTTCTCATCCACTCCATATACATTAAGGGCATTTACAGAGACCAATTAACCATCAAACCTACAAGTCTTTGGAATATGGGAGAACACAAGAGCACACAGAGGAAGCCAGCACCACAATGGGGGAAAATGTAAACTCCATATGCTTGTTTTACCTCTTTCAGTGATCTATAGGCTTGGACATCAATCCTGTTAAGTGTCTTGCCATTAATTGTATACTTCCCCTGAACCTCCCAAAGTCCAACATTAGTTTGGATTAAATTATGAGCAAGCTTTTAATATTAATGAATGTCATGTATTTATGAATGGCCAACACTCCAAATGATGAGCGAGAAGTGTGATTCCAAGCTATTCATGTGCCCCAAATTCTAAAAGGTAGTCAGGTACCTTTTGCAATCAGATTAAATACTGTATATCCCTATAATGAAAGGAATTTCACTTGCCATGGCTGCCATGGAAATCCATTTATCAAATGATTTGCCTGCAGACACTTGTAAAAGCAAAGTAATTGAAATGAGTTTGTACTAATGCTATTATTCTTTGGTCAGTGGGAAAGGAACCAAACTTTCTAACTGGAATAGCCATGTCATTATTTTACTAGTATGATCAAGAGTCAAGATAGCCAAGAATGTCAAGAATGTTTAGTTAGGAACAACAATTGTTCTAACTTGTTACAGCGTTGCAGGTACATTAACACAACAGTACAAAAAATAAAGTTACAATCAGCAATAATACAATACATTTCCATTATTCTAGGCAATGATGGTGTACGCTGAAATACATAGAGCAGCCTAAATAGTCTAGAGTAGTTTGTTGCTGAGGTGAAGTTGTAGTTAGAATTGTCCTGTCTTCAATGGGATGGCAGCGGGGAGAATCAATGGCTACGAGTTCCTGGGCATGCATATCCCTGATGACCTGTCATGAGCTCAGCACAAAGAAACACATCAATGCCTCTACTTCCTTAGAAGACTGAGGAGATTCAGCACATTGCCAAATACTTTCACATACTTCTGCAGGTGTATGTTAGAGGGCATACTGACTGGTTGCATCACGACCGGGTTTAGTAACCTCAAACATCCAAGAATAAAGGAGGCTACAGAAATTGGTAGAAATTGCCCGGTCCATCATGAGTACTGACCTCCCCACTATAGAAGGGATCAACAGAAGATGCTGCCTTAAAACAACAACTAATATCATGAAAACCCCCCCCACCACCCTGGCCATGCTTTCATTTAACTACTACCAACTGAAGGAAGTACAGGAGCCTGAAGGTTCAACAACACCTCCAGGTTCAACAACAGCTTCTTCCCAGCAACTATGATGCTCTTGAACAGTGCACAGCACTAAACCCAAACCTACCTCAGCAGCTATGATCTATTATGGTATGGTTTGCACTATGTATATTGGGTTTGCACTGTTATAGTCTGGTATTACTGCATTTGAAGTAGTTGAAGATGATTGGGCCCAAGAAACTGCAGAAAATTTCCTGCAGCACAAACATTATGATAATTGGCTTCAAGTTACCAAAAGTGATATCCTTTGATCATAGTTTTTTGACTGCATGAGGAATCATTTTGTTTTGTATTTCATTGGCTTCCGTTTTTTTAATAGACTTTGGTGCATCACTCAATCAAATTGCATTTCTGCATTGCTGTCAGTTATTCTCAATCACCTCTGACATTCCACTCCTTTCAATGAGGTGTGGAACCAAGTGACCTTGGTAACATCCAAACTGGCATGTGCATGTGCTTCTTAATCCACCTTTGATAACGTCTCCAATCCCCTTGCTGATTATTGACATTAGCCTGATATATCAGCAATTAAATGGATGAGATTACATCTGATATTTTGTTAGCACAACATAGCACAGTACAGCACAACAAAATCTATATACCTCCATCTCCGTATACCTTTCCAAAAGTCTCTTACATGCCACCATCATATCTTTCTCATAATGTATTTAGGAGGGAGAGATAGGTCAGCCATAATTGATTGGCAGAGTAGACTTGATGGGCCGAATGGCCTAATTCTACTCCTATCACATGACATTTTGTCTCAGCCACCAACCCTGGCAACATGTTCCAGGCATTCATCACCCTCTGTGTTAAAAATCTACCTCGTATACTTGAGTATTTGTCTACACAGATATCAATAGTGTAATTGTAGAGGATATTTGGTTAGCATTGTGTCAAGTTCTGTTTTTCAAAAGGAAATATTCTTAATCTCATTTTTAATAGTTTTAAATGTTTATTAATGTTGTGGAAATTATGTACCTTGATATAATTAACAAATGGCAAAACAGCAAGATATGACTTTCATCACCAATCAAAGCATTTCAGGGAAGACACAAAATCCTGGAGTAACTCAGTGGGACAGGCAGCCTCTCTGGAGAGAAGGAATGGGTCGTGACCCTTTTTCAGATTTCAGGGCGATGTCATAGATGGTGTTTGTTCTGCCCAATCCATGTGACCTGATTCCATCAAACTTTGCCAGGTTTAGGTTTGGTTTAGGTTTATTATTCTTTCGTGTGATGAGATTAGTTAAAACAGTCCCTTGCAGTCAGAAAAGGCTTTGATCAAACAAGGTCAGAATATACTTTGGTTCCGTCTTCACTAAGGACGAAAATAACGGAAATCACCGCGGGCCAGTTGGAGGTGGTACAGTGGTCTGGGTAAAAATGGATTACTACTTAGGCTGCATCCCAGAGTACTTAAGGAAGTGGCATGGATACCTTTCTAATAATCTTTCAAAACTCTTTAGATGTCAGCGTGTACAAACGTAACCCCACATTTCTAAGAAGGGTGGAATTACAGACCAAAACATCTAGGGGAAAACTAGTCAGTTATTAAAGTTCTTTTGAAATCATTGGACAAAAACAGCAAGTACTATTTATCTTAAACCGAGGATGTTTTAGGGAGAAATTGTGTGATGAAAATGATGACTATGTACAAAACCAAAAGGTTTGCATTGAATTTTCAGTTGGTTAAAGCACAAAAACTAGATCTCACATGGAGTAGTACTGGGACCCCAGCTATTTACAATATATTAAACGATGAGGGTGCAATATCTAGTTTGCGGATGACATCCAGTGTTAGCTGTGAGGAACTTGAAGGTGACTGGGTAGATGGCTAGTGGAAATCTGTAAATATAAAACAGGTTATGGTGCTGAAAATACTCAGCCGATTGGGTCGGGCAGCATCGAGAGTCATGCAGAGAAAAATCAGCCAGTAAAGAAAGAAGTGGAACATTGCAAAAGGATTTGATTCCAGAGAGGTTTACTGTTTTACAGGGTCTTGGTGAGATCACTGGAGTATTTACAGTTTTTGGTTCAAATCTGAGGAAGGACATTATTGCCCATAGAGGGAGTGCAGAGACGGTTCACCAGACTGATTCCTGGGATGTCAGGATTTTCAGCTTAAATAATTTAGAAGATTGAGAGGGGATCTTATCTCGCAATATTCAAGGTTGGACAAATGCAGAAGATTGACCGATGTTAAAGGCAAGGGGCACAGTGAGATGAGAAGCGCAATCTCTGCCACAGGGTAGTTGAGGCCAGTTCATTGGCTATATTTAAGAGGGAGTTAGATGTGCCCTTGCTAAGGGGATCGGTATGGAGAGAGATACTGGGTTCGATCCATGATCATACTATGGGTGCTTGTCTGCATGGAGTGTTTTCATTCTCCCAGTGACTGCATGGGATTTATCTGGGTGCTCCGGTTTCCTCCCACAATCCAAAGATGCCCAGGTTTGCAGGTTAATAGGTTTTGGTAAAATTGTAAATTGTCCCTAGTGTGGGCAGGATAGCAGTTGTGAGGCGATCGCTGGTCGGCGCGGACTCAGTGGGCCGAAGGGCCTGTTTCCACACTCTATCTCTAAAACTAATACTAAAAATTACATTGCAATGTTGCACATTTTGTGGGATCAATGGAGCTTTTACATTTCACAATATATACAGTCCTAGTGAAAGCAGAGAATAGAAACTCTTCAGAAAACAAATGCATTTTTTCTGGACCGCTTGCAAACAGATCCTGTCACACACATGTGTTGTCATGCCCATTGATCCCAGCTTCAAATGGCAATACCCACATTGAACAAAAGTAGCAAGTTAGCCATGTCATGGCTTCCGAACCATAACTGTTGCCTTTTTGAGCGATCAGTACGTAAATACCTCCTTTAATTGAGTAATCTCTTGCCACACACACTGATAAAACCTGAAAGGAATTTTAAGGGCAAGGTTCAAAGATAATAAAGCTGGAAAGTTATAACCTTTATCAATGTGTTCATTTTACTGATTTCCACTGTATCAAAAAGATGTTACAAACATACTAATATCTGGAAAATTCACCTCAGAACGCTCAAAATTATTTAATAATAAATTTCTTTCGCTGACAACCTCTTAAATTGAATACAAATCATAGTGATATTTAATATTTTAATTTAAGGAAAAGAAAGTACAACCATCCCATAAAGACTATTTCCAGGCAATAAATTTATATTGATCTTAAAAATGATTAACAGTGACATATACTTCTAATTTGATTTCAATGATGCCTGAAGCTTTGGTTCGAGATCTGGAAATCTTTTAAAATTTCTCCCTGGAGTAACCTTTAATGTTATATCACACCAGAGTAGGCCTTGATGATTTATCCTTCTGTATTGCATTTTGAGCAGTGACTTGATTTTTAACTTAAACTTGCAATTTATTTGAAAGTAAGTTTCAGCCTATATACTGTGAAAAATGATATGAAAATGATTTGTATATAGATGTATTAATATTTGCTTATTGGGTCCTCTAATAAACCATGTCTTTGAAGTATCTGCAAGATTAATATAAGTTTATTAGCTCTTAAAATATCTAAACACTTGCTATTAATTATGTTGTAATAGTAAGGCATATATTTATATAGTAACTCCCACAACATCAGGTAACTCTGTGACACATTCCAAATTTATTTTGAAATTTATGTATACATAACATCTTGATGCAGAATGTGTAGGAAGGAATTGCAGGTGCTGATTTCACCAAAGGAAGACACAAAATGCTGGAGTAACTCAGCGGGACAGACAGCATCTCTGGAGAGATGGATGGGTAAAGTTTTGTGTCGAGATACTTCTTCAGACCCTGTCTATCTTGATACAAAAATCTGAAAGTCTATATACATAAACTTAAAATATTAAAAAGACCTAGCTCTTCCTAGTAAAAATGCATAAGAATCACCAAACAAATTATGTTACATTTCATGCTAATGACAGCATTGATAAGTTCAAATTAGTTTTCACAAAATTAACAGGAATCAGAAACAATTAATATAAACTTGCATCATCTCCTTGGTAAATTCTGCTGAAGCCATTGTTTAATATAACCACCTCAAATTTCGTATAGAGGTTGCTGTCCATTCATGCTATCTGTCAGGAATGCCTGGACTTAATTTGATCTAATCATTGGCAAAAAACCTCCTTGGAGAAAAACCTCTTCTGGATGTGAGAGCCACATACATTGCTTAGGCCAGAATGCATTTATCCCTGAGAATACTGAACAAATTTGACTGCTGGCCAAATCACACCCTTAGCTAAACCAGCTGTCAAAACTGCCATAAACTCTATGTCTTTGACAGAAACCTTTAAAACACTAATTAATCAAGCTGGTTATATTTAAATTTGTGTTCAAAATGTGAAATAGAATATTAAGGAGTACTTAAATTGAAAATTGTCCTCAAGTGTGTAGGATCTTGCTAGTGTCCAGGAATCATTGGTCAGCAAGGACTCGGTGGGCCAAAGGGCCTGCTTCCGCACTGTATCTCTAAACTAAATTAAACTTATAATTAAGTTATCAGGTAATTCCAGAAGTGGGGTTTCAGGGTGCACTGCAAAAGGTGTTCTTGCAACTTGTTGCCTGCTCACTTTTGCAGAACATGTCCTTTTGCAGAACACGCTAGTGCAGGGAGCGGCCAAATACCGTCGGGGAGGAGGTTAGGATGATGGGAGTAATTCAGGATGATCCAATCCAAGATTAATAGTCATAGAGTCATACAGGCCCTTTGGCCCATCTCATTTACGCTGACCAAAATCCCTCATCTAACCTAATCCCATTTGCTATCATTGGGCCATGCCCCTCAATGCTTTTCCAATCCATGTACTTGTCCAAGTGTCTTTTAAATGCTGATTATAGTACCTGTCTCAATTACCTCATCTGGCAGCTGGTTCCATATACCAATCATCGTCTGTGGAAAAAATGTTGCTGCTCAGGTTCCTATTAAATCTTGCCCCTCTCAAAAAGGAAAAAGGAAAAAAGGGAAAGAAAGAAGAAAAGGAAAAGAAAAGAAGGAATTTCGAGAAAGACACGAAAAAGAAAAAAGAAAAAAACCCCAGAACTAACGAAGAAGTGAAAGAAGTGGAGATATATCCCACTACCCTTCCCTACACCTGCTCACCCGACCCTAGCATCGGTTTTGAGGTTGTGTTCAACCATTACGTTGTTGAAGAAATTCAATGAAAGGAGACCATATTTTGGAAAATTGATCTGGTTTCTCAGACAAAACAAGCCTTATTTTTTCTAGATGTAGTGTCTCGGTCATTTCTGTGAACCACATCTTCACTGTGGGGACTGTTATCTTTTTCCAGAATTTAAGTATACGTTTTTTCGCAGTTATTAAACCATAGTCAAGGAAGCGTCTTTAAGATATCGTTAAATTAGGGCAGCCGTCTGACATTCCTAATATTATTAGTTTTGAATCTGACTCCAATTGAATTTTAAGTGTTTTAGAAATGATATTGAATATTCCCGTCCAGAAGTTTTGTATTTTTATACAGGATACAAAAGAATGAGTGAGGGTGGCTTCTTGAAAGTGACATTTATCACAGAGAGGAGAAACAGTTGGGAAGATCTTGTTCAATTTGGTCTTTGAGTAGTACAACCTATGCAATACTTTAAATTGTATCAGGCAATGCCTGGCATTTAAAGAACAGTAGTGTATGTATTGTAGGCTTTCCTCCCATATATCTTTCGAAATGGGTAAACCCAGCTCGTCCTCCCATGCTCGCCTATAAATGTCAGAGGGTGGGGTGTTAATATTTAGGTGTTATAAATGTAAGATAGCAACTTGTATCGGCATGTCTATTCAAACAATTGTCTAATATATCTGGACCCATAAGAGGACAGTTTTGTGTATATGTTTTCACGTAATCTCGGATTTGAAGGTATCTAAAAAAATTATAGGCACTCAAGTGATATTTCTCCTGTAGTTCTTGAAAAGAAGAGAGAGTCCCCTTCTTATAGAGGTCTCCCGCGGTATTGATTCTCAGGTTCTTCCATTGAACAAACACCACATCTATAGTGGATGGTTTAAACAAGGGATTATTTGCAATAGGAAGAAGGAGAGACATATTTCTCAATTTAAGACTGAATTTCAGCTGTTTTCAGATACAGATAGTACTATGTATTATCGGATTTTACTCATACCTTGACTTATTCAAATGTATTGGAGATAGTAGGATCGAGCCTATACTAAAAGGCAACCAATCTTCCTTCTCCATTTTTAACCAATTTACATGTTGACATGTATCGTCCAACCAGAAAGTTATATTTTTAATATTAGTTGCCCAGCAGTAAAAAAGAAATTTAGGTAGAGCTAATCCTCCATTTTCTTTTGATTTTCACAAATGACTTTTGTGTATTCTGTGGGTTTTGCAGTCTAAAATAAAGTTAGTGACAATAGAGACAATTTTTTTTAAAAGGCTTTTAGGGAGATATATTGGTATTGATTGAAATAAATATAAAAGTTGCGGAAGGAAGATCATTTTTATGGCATTTAATCTACCAATAAGGGAGATAGGAAGTGTTTTCCAAAATTGGATGTAGGCAAGTTTAGGGAAGTTTATTTTAAACAAAGTGGAATACTTTCTAGTCACGTAAATTCCAAGATATCTGAACTTTTCAGTAACAATTCTGAAAGGAAATTGATGGAGTTAAGAAGGGTCTTGTTCTTTTATTGGTATGATTTCACTTTTATTCCAAATTATTCTGTATCCAGAAAAAGAACCAAATTGTTCTATAATGTTTAGAACATCTGCAATACTAACTTGGGGATTAGTAATGTATAAAAGTACATCATCTGCACATAACGGAATTTTATTGGAGGTATATGTGGTATTATTTCCATAAATGCCTGAATGGGACCTGATACTCTCGGCAAGAGGTCATATGACGAAAATAAGTAACATTGGAGAAAGAGCACATCCCTGGATAAATAAAATTTAGGTGAAAGCATTTGATTTGTCAGTATTCTAGCTGTCGGATTAGTGTATAAAAGCTTCACCCAGAAAGTAAAGTTTTCTCCCAATTGGAATTTTTCCAACACTGTGAAAAGATAAGACCATTCCACTTGGTCGAAAGCTTTTTCTGCATCTAGAGAAATTGTTAGATCTTCATTTGGCATTCTCTGCGAATATATTATGTTAAACAAACGTCTCAAATTATAAAATGAGTGTCGTTTAGGTATAAACCCAGTTTGATCTGGATTTATTAGTTTACCAATAACCAGGCTTAATCTACGAGCCAAAGTCTTAGCTAGTATCTTCTGATCGGTATTTAAAAGGGTTATTGCCCAATAGGATCCAGGCTCCTCGTGATTTTTATCTTTTTTTGGAATTAATGTAATAGTGGTATAATTTGTGGTAAAGTCTGTTCTTCAAATGCTTGAATATAAAGGGCTTGTAAGCGTGGAGAAATTAAATTCTATGTATTTCTCCTTCCGCATCCACTCCCTACGCAGTAGGGGCAAATTACAGATGCCAATTAACCAACAAACCTGCACATCTATGTGATGTGGGAGAAAACTGGAGCATCCAGAGGAAGCCTATACAGTCACAGGGAGAACGTGCAAATCAAAGATCCTATAGCAGCAAATTGCACACAGACAGCAGCCGAGATTGGGATCAAATCCAGATCTCCGTCACTGTGAGGAGGTAGATCTACCAGCTGTGCCACTGTGACATGCTTCCACCCTATCGTCGATTCGATTCTATTCTCCCATTCCTGTGTGTTTAAAACATGTTAAATGCTCCAGTTCTGATGAAAGGTCACCAGTTAGCAAGTGATAAATCTTTCTCTTCAGTGATACCGTGTGGCCTTCTCCACTTTTAATGGTGAGTAAATTAGGCTGTTCAGTTGAATAAAAATTAGTTAAAGAGTTTAACTACACAGAATATGAACCTCCTGATGTTATTACCCTGAGATTAAAGCATTTGTGGAAATATCAATGGAAAGTGGTAACGATGTTAAAAGAGGCCTTGAGAATTGTATTTTATGCATCACTACAAACTCTCTAGAGTAAGATAATTAAAACCTGCTGTACCACTTTCCTGGATCCCAGGAATGATCTAGTGGAATGCTTTTAATTATTTTCTCAGGATAATAGCAGTGCTAGCTTGCAAGCTTGTGTTAATTGAGAATCCCTAGTTAGAACTCCCCAAGAACTTACCTGGGTTCCAACCCCAGCTCCAGGTCTGGTGCCTCCACTGCCCACACTAACGGCTCCAAGACCACATAGTCCTTCTGCTTACTCTTCCAACAGAGAATGTCTAATATGGTACCTCTTGGTCCTGCTGGCCTTCCCCTTAGTCTAACCATGCTACATCTCCTACATTCTCACAGCCCCCCTCCTCTACAAACCCCTATTATCCTCCCAGAATAACTTGCCCAAACCTTCCTCCACCCCTCATACATGTTTTCACCATAACCCCTGACATCCATATTTCTAATGCAGAAGAGTCAGTCCTCAACAGAGGCCTTACCTTTGTACCCCTACTCCCTTACCACAATTAAATCCAGGCCTGCCATGATGTAGAGCCCTTCTTCCATTGTCTCCGCCTCCGGGCCTTTTTCTATGATAAAGATTCTTCAACTTCCAATGACAACTCCCTGAATCCTAGACTCTCTCACCAGTGGAAAAATCCTCTCCGCATTCACTCTATCCAGGCCTTTCACTGTTTGGTAAGTTTCAATAGGGTCCCCCCTCATCCTTCTAAACGTCAGAGAGTAAAGGTCCAGTGCTGTCAAATGCTCATCATATGTTAACCCGATCATTCCTGGGATAATTCTCGTAAACCTCCAACGCCAGAATATCCTTCCTCAGATCTGGGGCCCAAAACTGTTCACAATAATACAAATGTGGTCTGACCACTGCCTTATAAAGCCGCAGCATTACATTCCTGTTTTTGCATTCTAGTCCTCGCAAAATAAATGTAAGCATTGCGTTTGCCTTCCAAACTACCGATTCAACTTGCAAATTAACGCTTTGGAAATCCTGCATCAGCACTTTAACCACCGTTAAAAGGTTATATGTTATCTTTAAACAGTGACACCAGTTTTCCCACAAGAGGAAACGTCCTCTCACCATCCATCTCTGTGAAGCTCAAGTTGTTTAATCTGATCTCCTCTCACTCTTCCACGCCCTAGCAGATGCAAACCTTGCCTGCCTAACTTTTCTTCTTTGGCCAACCTGCCCATTCGAGGCATAAATCATGTAATCTTTTCTAAACTGCTTCTTATTCCGCCCTTTGAGATTATCTAATTGCAAGAAAAAAAGCATATTAGGCTGCAAATTATTTCGTATTCGTGAGCAGAAGCCGAAAGATTTGGTCAGGTATCCTGAATTTGTGCTTGGCATTATTTTTTTGCCGGTGCTATATCACACAATTAAATACATCTAGCTTAGTGCGAGCATTTGGTTTGGGCATTGTACAGTATATGTTTTTACTATCATTAACCAAAAAAGAGAAATATATTGGATGTTGTATTACACAGGGAAGAATCACGTCTACTTTGTTATTCTCAAAGCTTCAATGAACTTTGAATGAAACATGCATTTTTATTGTCTTTCTCAGAGTCACTTGCTATTCAAAATTCATTTGTCAGATATTGGCATCACAGATATGCCCAATACATACAAGTATATTCATAACTGCCTTGGAGAAGACGGTTGTCAGACACATTCCTGAACTATTCAATCCATGCTTTGTTTACCTACCATCCGGCATTCCGGATATACGTTTAATGTTAAAAAAATAGCTATGTAGGAAGGAACTGCAGATGCTGGTTTACACCGAAGATAGACACAAAATGCTGGAGTAACTCAGCGAGTCAGGCGGCAGCTCTGGAGAAAACAAATAGGTAGTGTATGTGTTCAATTCAGGATATAATATGTGTAGGTATTATGTGACATTTACCACAGTGGGATCCTAAAGCTGGAAGAATTCTGACAAATCAGGAAGTCAGAATTTAAAAAAGAAAATATTGTAAATACCAAACTAATCAGGTAGTATGCGTAAAGGGAAAAGCCCAGTTGATGGTTCAGATGAACATAACATTGAACTCTACTAATGTTATAAGAAAGATGAGCATTTTTCATTTTTCAAAATAATAAAAATAATAATTCTGACTTAAGAAATGTTTTATCCTTATTTAAAAAAAAACATTGTAGGGTCAGAGATGGCTCCTAAATTAGCCAGTAGGGAAATAAATCATGCACTTCTCCTTTAAGAGAAAAAATTAGCCTTGATTTTATTCCAACAAATGGGGTATAAATAAATTGGTTTAGTTTCATCTGTCCATCTTCTAGTCATATTTCAAATGTCCATAACTGTCCTCTTTCAATTGGTAACTTCTTTAAGTTCCATATTCCAGTTGAGTCAGTTGTGTTTTGCTATGCGTTAAAACAATTGAATTTAAGACATGATTTCTATTGCACAAAAATTGTCGATGCACATGATTGATTGACAATTATTATATGAATAATGTCTCCACCAAAAAGATTTCGAATCTTTGAAATGTTGTTTATGAGAAAGGAATGTAGTCAGTCAATTGTGGAGGAATGAGCTGCAGATGCTGGTTTGCACTGAAGATCGTCACAAACTGCTGGGACAACTCAGATCGCATCTCTGGAGAAAAGGAATAGGCGACGTTTCGAGTCGAGACCCTCCTTCAGTCTGAAGACGCTGAGTTACTCCAGCATTTAGTGTCTTTCTTCGTTGTCAGTCATTCAGCATGTTTGAAATGGAGATGGATAGACTTTAAGATAGAATGGAGGTTGCATGACATGGGAATAATGTGGGAGGCAGAAATTAAGGTAAAAGATCCGCCCTGATCGTAATGGATGATGGAACAAGCAAAAAACCACATGGCCTATTTCTGCTACCTCTTTATATTGTAAATTGTAGGAAGCTTGTGCAGCGTTTTTACAGCACTGATGTGTTATCCACCTTGTTTGTGAATTGATTTTTCTAAACTAAATGCATGCAAATCTTTATAAATTCATCCCTAGTTGGTAACTTTAAATGTACTACATTACAATCAATGGAACTGAATTTTGGAGGCAATGAAAGGTATTGACCTGAAAAATTTATCTTTCTTTTGATCTGCTGAGCATTTTGCAAAATGTTATGTTATTATTTCAATTATAGACTAATTTAGAGCTCTTTCTATGACATATTAATCATGCATATGAGGATGTGTTTTCACCAAATTAGTACTGATAGAAAGCAGTTTAGAAGATGAACAATTGTACTTCACTCTTGCATATTCATATATTTTTCTGAACCTGAAATTGAACAAACATTATTCTATTTTATGAAATATTTTAAATAATATAATTAGAAGTGTAAAGCTAATTTAGTTTAGTTTTAGTTTAGTTTATTGTCATATTACCGAGGTTCAGTGAAAAGCTTTTGTTGCATGCTAACCAGTCAATGGAAAGAGTACACATGATTATAACGGTTATACATGTCAGACCATCCAGTGTACAGCTATATGAGGGAATAATGTTTAATGCAAGATTAAAGATGGTCTCCAGTGAGGTAGATAGCAGCTCAGGACCGCTCTCACTAGTTGTCGATAGAATGGTTCAGTTGCCTGATAACAGCTGGGAAGAACCGGTCCCTGAATCTGCAGGTGTACATTTTCACACTTCTATACCTCTTGTCTGATGGGAGAGGGGAGAAGAGGAAGTGACCAGCGTGCGACTCATCCTTGATTATGCTGGAGGCCTTGGTGAGGCAGTGTGAAGTGTAAATGGTCATGGAAGGGAGGTTGGTTTGCATGATGGTCTGGGCTACGTCCATAATACTCTGCAATTTCTTGTGGTCTTGGATGGAGCTATTCCAAAACCATGCTGTGATGCATCCGCATTAAATGCTTTCTACAGCACATCTGTTGAGGTCTTGATAGCTTTGCGAAGATCATAGCAAGCTTTCTTGTAATGCTCAGGATTGTTTGACTTGCATACAGCCCACCTGGCCTTCATCTGTGCATGTACCTCACGGTTCATCTACGGTTTCCAGTTGGGGAACACTCGGATTGACTTTGTCGGCACCCAATCCTCCACACAGTTGCTGATGAAGTCAGTCACAGCAGTGGCATGCTCATTCAGGTCAGTAGCAGAATCCCTGAATATGGACATATCCACTGACTCAACGCAGTCACATCTGGGTCCACCGAACAGCATTGAACAACTCTCTGTACCGGATCCTCCAGTTTTTGTTTGTAGGAAGGGAGTAGAAGCACAGCTTGGTGATCAGATTTCTCAAATTGTTGCCGAGGGACAGAGCGTTAAGTGTGTTTTATTGATGTGCAGCAGTGATCGAGTGTGTTCTGGCCTTTAGTGGGTCAAGAGTCATGCTGGTAGTACTTTGGTCTGATTGTCAAACTGTAATGTTAATGTTAACTTTAGACACTTTGCACTGAGTCAGTAATTTACTGTTGTACAAATGGCAGATACAGGAACTAAATTTGGTGTGTTTGTTTTGTAACCATTTTTGTTCCATGTGGTGTCTTGGCTGATGCCACTTGATTTGTACAGTAAATGTCAATAGTTTTGCAAGGAAATATTTGTTTGCATTTTTCAGATTTCTATCATGTACTGCATAAATACGTGGTACTGCACCTGCAACTGCTCGGACAGGAATTGGCAGAGGGTATACATGAGAGGACTCATTGGCGTCTCCCTACCCTCGGTACAAGAACTGTTGCTGTCTGAAGAAAGCACAGAGAATTGCCAAGGACAAACTGCACCCCCTCCACACACCTGGATCTCCTGCCATCAGGCAAGAGATATCGAAGCATCAAAGCCCAGACTACGAGGCTGCTAAACAGCTTCCTACCCAGGCTGTGAGGCTGCTAAACAGTCACTCTGCACCCACAGTCACTTGACTTGACTCTGCGGCTGGCACGGACACTTTAATACTGGCACTGGCCACTTAAATCATCGGCCCCGGACATCTTTTTATGATTGGTTTATTGTATTTTAACATTGTGTTTTTTTACCTGCTTTTAACTATTTATACTGTTCCATCAGGGACTGGATTGTTTTTTAGTGTTATTATGTGTGAAGTGTTTAAATTTCATGTGCGATGCTCCGCTATTCACTGGGAAACGTCTTTTCATTTTGCACTGTAACAACTGTTGCTTGCAAGATGACAATAAAGGTTGATTGATTGATTGATGTGTTTATCAGAATGCCACTGAATAATTTTAAGAAGGAACTGCAGATGCTGGAAAATCGAAGGTAGACAAAAATGCTGGAGAAACTCAGTGGGTGAGACAGCATTTATGGAGCGAAGGAAATAGGCAATGTTTCGGGTTGAAACCATTCTTCAGACTGATCTGAAGTCTGAAGAAGGATTTTGACCCGAAACGTTGCCTATTTGCTTCGCTCCGTAGATGCTGCCTCACCAGCTGAGTTTCTCCAGCATTTTTGTCTACCACAGAATAATTTTACCTTGGTCTGGCTGATGATTTATTGATAAAGAATACATCAGCAATGACATTATAGTTTTTATTAAATAACATGCAAAGTCAAGGACCGGGAAGAATATTTTGGTATATCTGATGTCTGAGATTTTTTTTTCCAGATTGAATGAGAAACACAAATTCAGCCATCAATATTTTAATGGTGTTGTCCAGTTAATGTGAGTTTGTCCAACATACCAGGGTAGACTACTAATTCAGCTATTGTCTGAGGCTACATAAGGCTATTATGATACCATGAATTTGAAAAACATTGAGAAAATTTCCATTTCAAAAGACAAGTATTGATTCCTAGCTTTGACCAAGCATCGGGGGATTCACTGCAGGGAGTGTGTGGGCAAGTGTTTCACAACACTGATTTTGATGCAATTCAACCATCTATTTTTCATCTCTTTGTGTTCCCAACAAGTGTGCCTCAGCAACATAATTCCAGACGACAGCACTGTCACAATGTCATTGGCCAGTGTCCAGGTTCCATTATCCATTTAATGTTGATGCAAGATATTCAGGCATTTGAACAAAGTTTAACACTGAAAGTTCGGCTTGAGAATTTACAAGAAAATGTTTTGCAAACTATAATGAGTGATGTAATGGAGGCTAGAATTGCAAAAATCATCCCTAATAGGTAGTGCTAAATGTGTAAAACAGTAGCAGTTGCACAGGGGCAAATCTACTGGAGCTGCAATCTCACAGTTCTTCGTGACAAAGGTTCAATCCTGTCTCTGGTACTGTCTGTGGAGATGGCTTATTCTCCTCATCACAGGATGTGTTTTGCTGGGTGCTCAGTCAGAGGGTGGTGAATCTGTGGAATTCTATGCCACAGAAGGCCATGGAGGCCGTCAGTGGATATTTTTAAAGCAGAGATAGACAGATTATTGAGTAGTACGGGTGTCGGGGATTATGGGGAGAATGGAGGAGAATGGGGTTAGGAGGGAGAGATATATCAGCTATGATTGAATGGCAGAGTAGACTTGATGGGCCAAATGTCCTAATACTACTCCTATTGACCTGATGACCTTATGCTCTGGTTTCCTCCCAAATCCCAAAGATATGCTGCTTGGTAGGTAAATTGGCCATTCTAAATCACCCACAGTTTGCAGGTGTGTGGTAGAATCTCAGGAGATGTAACGGGAGCTTGTAGCGAACGTAATAAGATTAGTGTAAATGTTTGCTTGATGGTTGGTGCAGATTAGGTAGGCCAAATGGCCTATTTCTGTACTGATGGCTCCAATTTGTTGCAGTCCAATTCAGAAATGTTATTGATATTATTGAAATTGCATTTTGGAAAAGCAGTATTTTGATCCTTGACTGCTGTATTGGCCAGATTACATACGCAGCCAGGGATAAACTTCTGCAGGAGAAAAACAAACTGATAGGAGATTTTACCATTTAATTTTTAGGTATGGAGGAATAGAAGTGGAGTGAATATGAAAGCACAATTGAGAACCAACAATGAGGAACCTTTGAAACATGTTACCTTGAAAATTGAAAGGAGAGAATTGCTGAATTTGTTTTGAAAGATACATTTTTTTTAAATGAAGGAAGATTGAATAACAAGTTTGAAGGAAGATTATATTCCTTGGAGCGTAGAAGGTTAAGGGGGGACTTGATAGAGGTCTTTAAAATTATGAGAGGGATAGACAGAATTGACGTGGATAAGCTTTTTCCATTGAGAGTAGGGAAGATTCAAACAAGAGGACATGATTTGAGAATTAAGGGACAAAAGTTTAGGGGTAACATGAGGGGGAACTTCTTTACTCAGAGAGTGGTAGCTGTGTGGAATGAGCTGCCAGTGGAAGTGGTGGAGGCAGGATCGATTTTATAATATAAAAATAAATTGGATAGGTATATGGACGGGAAAGGATTGGAGGGCTATGGTCCGAGTGCAGGTAGATGGGACTAGGTGAGAGTAAGGGTTCGGCATGGACTAGAAGGGCCGAGATGGCCTGTTTCCGTGCTGTAATTGGTATATGGTTATATAACTAGAAGGTTAGGTCAGGAATTGGATTTGGATTGCTCTAGCAAAGAATTGGTATGATGGTTGAATGAACTGTGTTAAAATTTCTATTGAAAACACGGAACTGTGTATGCTGATTTACAAAGAAAAGACATAAAGTGCTGGAGTAACTGAATGGGTCAGCTAGCATCTCTGGAGAGCACGGACAGTTGATATTTTGGGTTGGGAGCCTCCTTCTGGCTAATTGTAGAGGGAGGGCGAGAAAACCGGAATAGGTCGGGGGTGGGGGGCAGGACAAATATTGGCAGGTAATAGGTTGGTACGTGAGGTTTGAGACCCATTATCGAGAGATGATTTTTGAATCACATTAGAAATGGATAGATTCTTGAATTTTGAGTAATATGGGTGTCAGGGATTATGGGGAGAAGGCAGGAGAATGGGGTTAAAAGGGAATCATATTGTAGATTAGCCATGATTGAATGGCAGAGTTGAGTTGATGGGCCGAATGGCCTAATTCTGCCCATATCAGTTATCAACATGAATTAATTTTTTTACATCTTCCAGATGATGGAAGAGAATTCCATTTGTAAATATGTCTTTCAAATTGTGTAAACTTAATCACGTGCACAGAAGGGATTTTCATTGCCAGCCGCAATGTTCCACCATTGGAATCATTGTAAAACTCATAAGCTCCTGACTGTGACAAGTAGAGGTGAGTTTTGCAGAGAGATCCTACCCTGCCCCATGCTAGCTTTCTGAATCATAAATAGTTCCATAACATATACCCTTGCAGGAACCAGAAGAACCCAATCATTTTGTTATACAAAACGGACATTTTGCAGAATCATTACATTATAATATTTTTGTCCATTTCACAGCATTTTAATATCTAGCTAATATGTTTACAATATAAAATATCTTTCTATGTGTACCTTGGTACAGGATATTAGCCTGACAGAGCATGTCTGGCCATTTCCCGGGGGTACCGCAAGACTCAGTGCTGGGACCCCAGCTATTTACAATATATATTAATGATTTGGACGAGGGAATTGAATGCAACATCTCCAAGTTTGCGGATGACACTAAGCTGGGGAGTAGTGTTAGCTGTGAGGAGGATGCTAGGATGCTGCAAGGTGACTTGGATAGGCTGGGTGAGTGGGCAAATGCATGGCAGGTGCAGTATAATGTTGATAAATGTGAGGTTATCCACTTTGGTGGCAAAAACAGGAAAGCAGACTATTATCTAAATAGTGGCCGATTAGGAAAAGGGGAGATGCAACGAGACCTGGGTGTCATGGTACACCAGTCATTGAAAGTAGGCATGCAGGTGCAGCAGGCAGTGAAGAAAGCGAATGGTATGTTAGCATTCATAGCAAAAGGATTTGAGTATAGGAGCAGGGAGATTCTACTGCAGTTGTACAGGGTCTTGGTGAGACCACACCTGGAGTATTGCGTACAGTTTTGGTCTCCAAGTCTGAGGAAGGACATTATTGCCATAGAAGGAGTACAGAGAAGGTTCACCAGACTGATTCCTGGGATGTCAGGACTTTCATATGAAGAAAGACTGAATAGACTCGGCTTGTACTCGCTAGAATTTAGGAGATTGAGGGGGGATCTTATAGAAACTTACAAAATTCTTAAGGGGTTGGACAGGCTAGATGCAGGAAGATTGTTCCCGATGTTGGGGAAGTCCAGAACAAGGGGTCACTGCTTAAGGATAGAGGGGAAATCCTTTAGGACCGAGATGAGAAAAACGTTTTTCACACAGAGTGGTGAATCTCTGGAACTCTCTGCCACAGAAGGCAGTTGAGGCCAGTTCACTAGCTATATTTAAGAGGGAGTTAGATTTGGCCCTTGTGGCTAAAGGGATCAGGGGGTATGGAGAGAAGGTAGGTACGGGATACTGAGTTGGATGATCAGCCATGATCATATTGAATGACGGCAGGCTTGAAGGGCTGAATGGCCTACTCCTGCACCTATTTTCTATGTTTTCTTTGTTTTCTATTTCTCACTTTCCAACCTCTTACAATCTGATGTAGATATTTTAAATGTTTTATCTTTATCTCATGAATGAATACCTCTTGGTTTTGTGTGTGAGAATTCAAGGAATTAAAAAAAAACAATTTAACAAAACTAGACAGATTTACTGTAGCTTAAATTTGGATGATGTGTTTCTACTGTTTAACAAAGACCAAAGGGGCCTAAGATTCTATCACTGTTTGTGCACATGATATGTTTTGAACCTATGGCTGTGACAAGCAGAGGTTTGCAGAGAAATCCTACCGTATTTGAACTTATGGCCAACTATAACCGAAGCCCTCTCCATTGTGGAACAATAATCTAACACAAATAACCTCTCTGTAAATAGCTTGGACCTTTATCAGAGGGTAAAGTTAACATATGTTGAAGTACCCATCTTCACCAGAGTCACTTTCTGGAATCTTTCGGGGAGAGGATTTCTGGAGCGCTAGTATGGGTGTTGTGAGCTGATGGTACTGGTTTCCAGAGGGCTAGTATGGACATTGTGGGCCAAATGGATTCTTGGGCTGGCGGCTCAGTCACTCAAGCGTGTTGTGCTGGCAACTCACTCACTCATGGCTGGTGGGCTGGCAGTTAACTCACGGTTATTATTTGAGATTCGATTTCAAGCAGGGTGCAAGGCCTCCAAATTCAAGTGCAGTTTATTACCACTTCAAGCAGGATGCTAGGCCACAAAATTCAAGTGCAGTTTCATACCATTTCAAGCAGGGTGCAAAGCCAGTAAAGACAGCGAGTCGTGACCTCTCCCTCCTCCATCTTGCAGAGACTGAGCCAAGCCCACACTTTTGGGTTTTATAGTCCATCCCCCCCTCCCACCAGAAGGGCATGGCCGCCATGGCATAATTGACAGGAGAGAGAATCGCAACATTTTTTAAACACTAATTTATTTTTCATCGATGGGAAAAATCCTCTTGTCCTGCGCTGCGGAGGGGGGCTGAGTAAGATGGCCAAAAATCACAGCCGTACGTGGTAGCGTTTTTTCTAAAATCAATATAAAGAGCAAACAGGAAGTGGTCAAGATTAGACTTTTAATTATATAGAAGGCAAGGCAACTTTAATTAGGCAAGTCAACTTTAATTAGGCAAGGCAACTTTAAATAGGCAACACATAGCATTTCTGAACTAAAGGCAACACAGCTTTAGCATTTCCAAACCAAAGGCAACACAGCTTTAGCATTTCCAAACTATATTTTCAAACCACAATAAGGGCACTGACAGGCCATTAAAGCCACTCACAGTTTAGTAGACATGTGTTCAGTGTTATTCACAGCTCAGACAGAGCCTCTCGCTCCCCCATCTTGCAGAGACTGACTGAGGCACTCAACATTTCCGGGTTTTATAGTCCCTCCGGAAGGGGCGTGGCCTTCAGGAGAGAGAATCTAAACATTTTTTAAACACTAATAACTCTTTTATTTTTCATCGATGGGAAAAATCCTCTTGTCCTGCGCAGCGGAGGGCGACTGAGTAAGATCATAGCTGTAAGTGGCAACGTTTTTTCTAAAATCAATGTACAGAACACCAGGAAATGTTCAAGATCAGACTTTTGGTAATATTGATAACACTTTGCTTGATTTGTGCATTAGGATAAACCCTTACCTAAGGCCTCAAGTGAAATCAACTAGGGTCACCTAACACACCTCTTCCAACAGACATGTCCAAAGCCAGGTCAATATCTCAATTTCATTCAAAACATTTATCACTTTTATTTTGATTGATAAACGATCTTTGAATATCCTTAAAGATGGCTTTGTTAACGTGGGGAGGCACGGGGCTGTGTTTTATTCCCCCTTATACATTAAACTTTGCTTGCACAGAACTGAAAAGTTGTTCAGATAAAAACAATTACTTGCATACATAACTGAAATAATTTAGTTGCTCTGCAAATAAACTGAAGGAAACGTGGCTTTTAATTTTCCTCTGCACTCCACTCAGCCATCTGACTGCCAAAAGAACTGGAAGTGAACATTTAACCCAGTCTTGGTGATATCGACCAAATAGAATCATTTCATTTAACCAGAAACTGACAACATTATCAGAACATTTATTTTTTAATTTTATTCTTTCAATGCTTTTGTTTTTCGGAATGTTTGGATTTATATGGCTCAGAATTTGTTATATTTTGGCTAACAAATGAAGGTCACATAGAATAGAAGCACCTTTAGAAAGTATTTTCAAGGACAATCCCTTTCCTAGTAACTAACGTGGATGAGGACTGGTGGTAACAGTCCTTTTGACAATATTTGTAAGTATGTACACGCGATTGTTTTAAATGTAATTTTAATATTTTCATTCAAGGGATGTGAGCTTCACAGGCCGACCAACATTTAGTTGCCCAAGATAAGATACAAAGTGCTGGAGTAACTCAACGTGTCAGGCAGCATCTCTGGAGAACATCGACAGGCGGCAAAATGTCATCTCCCCATGTCCTCCAGAGATGCTGCGAGACCTGTTGAGTTATGTCTGCACTTTATGGTCTTCAGATTCAGATTCAATTTTATTGTCATTGCACTTTTCAGTGCAACAAAATGGTTTAGCCTGCAGTCATAACATAGAATAAATAACAAAACATACACTCAACACAGTTTAACATCCACCACAGTGAGTCCACTATACACCTCCTCACTGTGATGGAAGGCAAAAAGTCCCAAAGTCCTTGTCTCTTCCCTCCTTGCTCTCCCTCTGCGCTGAGGCAATCCAGGCCTCCGATGTTGTGACCCCGCCGGGTGATGGTAAGCAAGTCCCGCGGCTGAATCCGAGCTCCGCAAATGGGCCAGTTCAAACTCCGTGCCCCGGGGCGGTCGAAGCTGCCGAAGCTGTCGCCCTCCAGTCCAGCGGACGCAGCTGTTGTTGTGGGAGCTCCGGAAAAACCAGGTCACCAACCTGTGACCTGCAAGCTCCCGACGATGTCGTCCACTGGCCCGCGGCCGAGCCTCCGAGGCTCCAAAGTTGGGTCGGAAGTCGGGTCGCGACGCCACCACAGCCCCGAAGTCGGCCTGCCTCGCGTTGGTAAGTCCTGGCTGGCTCTGCCTCCGGAGCCTCGAGGTCGGTCCCAGTTGGAGGCCGCCAGCTCCGCGATAGGCCTCAGCGCAGATGGAGATGGAGACGGGGGATACGGCAAGAAAGGTCGTATTCCCCCCGAAGGAAGAGTCTAAAAACATGTTTCTCCCACCCCCCACACATACACAACTAAAATAAACCGAAATAAACTGTAACAAAGGGACAAAAGAAAACAAAAAAAGAAAAGACAAACGGACTGCAGGCGAGCTGCAGCTGCAAGGCAGCGCCGCCACTTCCGTTCTTTTTGTAATCCAGCATCTGCAGTTCTTTGCGTCCACATTTAATTGCCCATCCTAAATTGCCTTTGAGAAGATGCTGGTGAGCTTCCTTCTCGAACCGCTGTAGTCCTTGAGGTGTGCGTATACACAAAAAGCTTGTGGAGGTAGAGTTCCAGGTTTCTGACAAAGCACAAGTGAATAAATGACAGGGGCCACAGAACCAGGGGCCACAGTTTAAGAATAAGGAGTAAGCCATTTAGAACGGAGATGAGGAAACACTTTTTCTCACAGAGAGTGGTGAGTCTGTGGAATTCTCTGCCTCAGAGTCCGATGGAGGCGGGTTCTATGGATGCTTTCAAGGGAGAGCGAGATAGCGCTCTTAAAAATAACGGAGTCAGGGGATATGGGGAGAAGGCAGGAACGGGGTACTGATTGGGGATGATCAGCCATGAACACATTGAATGGCGGTGCTGGCTCAAAGGGCCGAATGGCCTACTCCTGCACCTATTGTCTATTGACAATATATTTCCAAGTCAGGATGATGTTTAGTTTGGAGGGCAACTTCTAGCTATTAGTGTTCTAATGTTTTTGCTGCTCTTGTCCTTCTTGCTCATGGGTTTGTAAGATGCTCTCTAAGGAATTACGGTAACTTACTGCAGTGCACCTTGTAGATGATTCAATCTGCTGCAACGGTGCATCAAGGGGGGGGGGGGGGGGGGGGGGGGGGGGGGGGGGGGGCGGTGAGTGGGTGACAGCAGCATTCAGTACCTCTTTCCTAAAACTTTCACAGGCAGTCCACATTCTCCTTTGTTTAAAATTCACACAAGCTTTTCTTATCAGTCACAAAATACTGACAGGTAACAGAATCGGAACATTAGAGGAATACTCACAGCAAGATAAATCGCCTGAGGCAGCAAGAGAATTTTGCAATTCAAAGCTGCAGATTTCTGCCAATTATCTTTCAGACTCTGTCCATGGGTTATGATGATCCATATTAAAAAAAACTATTCAATTCAAGCTAAATAAAACATTGCATTAGCAACGGTTACCAGGGCTTAAAATGCTATTAGCTTTGTAAAACAATGTGTGTGTTTTAATTTGCAGGCTGGACAGCAATGTGAAATTACTTTAAAAAAAAAATGTGAGCATGTTGGCAACAGTGTGGGTGGGCGGTTAGAATTTCGAGTAAGCTAAGATATGCCAAGGTTATGCTATTGCTATAAATGCATAAGGTATTCCAAGAAGAGAAGAGGATGGCAGTCCTATCCGCAAGTTCGTCCAAGCAGAAACATACATTTCCCAGGGTGGTATTGCCACACACTAGAGGGCAGAGCTAGAGGGCAGGGCAGAGGGTGAGAGAAGGATAGTTTAATGGGGATATGCGGGGCAAACCTTTTACACTGTGAGTAGTGGGGGCCTAAAACTTCCTGCCAAGGGTGGTAGTGGAGGCAGATACAATAGTGGCATTTAAGAGGCTTTTAGATAGGTATATGGAAGAACAATGTATGGTACGATATGGATTGCGTGAGATCAGGTTAATTTGGGATCATGCTCAGCACTAACATTGTGGGCCAAAGGGTTTGTGACAGCTAAATTTTTGAGTCAACTACCTCTTCGAAAAAATGCCCTGAGGTGTATTTCATCCAGAGAGGTCAGAGGGATGGAGACTCATTTAGCTGTCTTGTGTCATCCTGTGCTTTGCTGTTCTATGCTTAGGTTAGTTTTAAGATACAGCGCAGAAATAGGCCCATCGGCCCACCGAGTTCGCACGGACCAACGATCCCCACACATTACCACTGCCCTACTCACACTAGGGACAATTTACACATAATAAGGAAAATTAACCTGCAAACATGTACGTCTTTGGAATGTGGGAGGAAACTGAAGATCTCAGAGAAATCCCATGCAGTCAGGGGGAAAACATACAGACTTCGTACAGATGGGCCTGTCCCACTTAAGTGACTTTTTAGGCGAGTGCAGGAGACTATGCAGTCGCCACATGGTTGCTACATGTTCGCGGGTGGTAGCCGGGGAGTCGTCTTCATGGTCATGAGGAGTTCCCGCATTCTGGGAACTAGTCGCAGCCTCATTATGGTCGCCATGGAGAATAGCGAAAATTCTCGTGCCATAGATGGGTCGCCAGGGAGTCCTAGTGGACTGCCAGGAGGCCGAAGGTTCTCGTAGGTTCTTGTAGGTTGTAGCTGGTGCTGACCGATGAATTTCATTGGCTCGTTAGGGAAGAAAAACGTAAGCAGTAGTAAGCAATCGAAACCAAGGATTACCGACTGGTAATGTTAAATGTCCTCCGAACTTCACAGCCGTGTATCCCTGGCTTTTTAAAAGTTGTCTGACTTCTTAAAAGTTGTAATCAATCCTTCTCCTCCCCCCTCCTCCCCACCCTCCTCCTCCTCCCCCTCCTCCTCCCCCCCTCCTCCTCCCCCCCCCCCCCCCCCCCCCCCCCCCCCCCCCACCCTCCCCCCCCCTCCTCCCCCCCCTCCCCCCCCCCCCCCCCCCCCCCCCCCCCCCCCCCCCCCCCCCCCCCCCCCCCCCCCCCCCCCCCCCCCCCCCCCCCCCCCCCCCCCCCCCTCCTCCCCCCCCCCCCCCCCTCCCCCTCCCCCCCCTCCCCCTCCTCTCCATTCCCGCTGTTTTTTCAGGCGAATGCCGGCAACTTGACAGTCACCGACAGGCACCTGAAAAATCACCTATGTGGGAGAGGCCCATTAGTCAGGATAGCACCCGGGTCTCTGGCACTGTAAGGCAGTAACTCTACCACTGCACCTTTTCAGTTAAATCCACCATTTTGGGACAGGCACAACTGCAGCTGCAGACCAAGGTTAAAAAACAGCTTATCTCTGTAACCATGGCTATTGTTTTTTATGTGCCTGACCCCTTTCAAGTAGTTGCTGGAGAAATGATAAATATCTTGCAGTTTGCAATGTTGTTACTTGGAGGAGGCTGTTGAAGATTACTTCACACAGAAAGATTGCTTCATCTCATTCCCACTTGCCAGGGAAAAAGACACCTTTTATATAGCACAACTCACATTCCTATCATTATTCCTCAAAGTGCTTTGAAGACAGTGACGTGAATTTGTCGTATTGTTGCTGCACTAATGAAGGAAACCTGAACATGCAATAAGATAAGATGCCAAACCGTACACGTCAAATCCACAGGTTGGAACTGCCACCCGTAGTCCCCACAACCCACGACAATGTGGGCAATAGTCAACAGGTCTATTTTGCTGACTTTTTACTCACACACACACTGGAAACATCATCGAGACAGGGCCTAGACTTTGTGTGATTGAAAGTCACCCCAACATTGATAAAGGGCAATGTTATCAGAAGAGCTTTGTCTTCTATTGAAGTTTGTAATGATTTTATGCATTTTTAAAAAATGAGCGAGGGGCAGGCACTTTCCAGGAGGTCACAAAGCCTGGGTGGCTGATCCCCATGGCCGGACTCTGGGTCAGCGAAGCCACATGCCTGGACTGTGGGTGGACGCCGTGGAGGCATCAGTTGTGGACCTGGCGGCGGTCAACGAGGAAGCCGGGTGGCCAGTCGATGAGGGCGCCGCACAGGTGGGCAACGACGGAGGTTGTTGAGAGTGCCAGTGGTCGAGGTTGAGGATGGCACCGGCAGTCAAGGATGGACAACGTGGGTGCTGGAGGTCGGACATGCCGCCGAGGTCAAAGGAGGACCTGGCGTGGGGGAACTGCCCTGAGGGAGGGGGGAGAAAGAAAGGAGGACCTGGCATGGGTGGGTAAAAAAGGAAGACCTGGCATAGGATACTTTGTAACTTTGTCGAGGCCCTTTATGTGGTGACTCTTTTGGTATGCAAACAAAGAATATCACTGTGACTTGTCATATGTGGCAATAAAATATAATTAGAATCATAGAAACATAGAAAGTAGGTGCAGGAGTAGGCCATTTAGCTCTTCGAGCCAGCACTGCCATTCAATATGACCATGGCTTACCTGCCGTATGATACAATGTAACTTTGTCGAGGCCCCTTATGTGATGTCTCTTTGCATACCTTGGGTCTGCAAAACAAAGAATATCACTGTGTCTTGTCACATGTGGCAATAATGCATCATTCATTCATTCATTCATTCAATCATTCATTCAATCATCCATTCAATCATTCATTCAATCATTCGTACATTCATTCATTCATTCATCCATTCATTCACCTCTGAAATTTAATCATTTATAAGATAAACAAAATTCAAGTAAATAAAAGGTATTAAATATTGAATATAAAGTAAAGTAAAAACCCAATACTTACAACTAATTGCCAATAGGAAGCCAACATGAGATGATTTCTAAAATAACATACCCTCCTCTTATCCTATAAAAACTTGTCCTAACAAATCCCACTGCAATCAATGAAGTATCAGACCTTGTGCCAGATCTGAGACAACAAGGTTAGGCTCTGCTGCTGGACTTCCTGATATCCTAAACAGTAGGGCAACCTGGCAGATTTGGTCCCTGTATCTTGGCAGCAGGTCCCAGAGATATAGTTGTGTACATAAATCCATAGCATTAGCTTGGATGGCTAAGTGTACCCATTCCATTTGGAGCTGCGGCCATGGTTCAAGTTTATTTACGTAATATTGGTTGAGGGGTATGGACCAAATATAATGAGGTAGAGCAGGCTCAGGTTTTGATTGGATAAATTGCGGGCTGCCTTGTGGTACAAGATACCAATAAGAGTATATAACAAACCTGTGTGACACAGATGCGTTTGGTCATTTTCATCAATGGGACAGAATTCCCCACTACTAATAGGTTGGGTTAGTGAGTGAGGACAGCCTGCCATGCAGGTGGCATGTTATACAGGTGAATGCCCATTATCCTGGAAGCAGTCAGGATTCAATCCTTCTATCGATAACCTCCATTCGAACTGTATTTTACAAAAGGAGTTTAGTTTAGTTTTTTTTAAACTCGCAAAACAGTGCGCAAAAACTGGCCCTTCGGCCCACCGAGTCCACGCCGACCAGCGAACCCCACAAATTAACATTATCCTACACGCACTAGGGACAATTTTTACATTTACCAAGCCAACTTACTGTACCTATGTGTCAATGTGTACCTGTAGCCAATGTGTCTTTGGAGTGTGGGAGGAAACCAAAGAGCTTGGAGAAAACCCACGCAGGTCACGGGGAGAATGTACAAACTCCGTACAGACAGCACCCGAACCCGGGTCTCCGGAACTGCAAGTACTGTAAGGCAGAAACTCGGCCGTTGTGCCACCATGCCGCCCATTATAGAAACAACCTGCTGGCTGAGAGATAATAAGTCAAAGCATGAGCATGCGGCAGGAAGATTGCTACTCTGATAGAGCTCGGTAGATTTATGCCCCTTTCCGCTGATGCATTGTCTCAGCAGCCTTTGTAATCAATTGAAGGCCATTTTGCAGAGTGTTCTGGTACCTTAAAGCTCTTAAACACTCTCCTCTTTTTTTATGGCAGTTTCTTGTTACTGAAGGTGACTTATTTCCCCTTCAGTTTGCCGTCTCTGAGATTGCAATTGAAGCCAATGTGGGAGCTGCAGATTCTTCCACAGATAGGAGAGGTGATGACTGACAGGGTGCGATGGTGCTTTATTTGGTGCAGTGGTTCCCCATGAAAAAAAATAATCATATGAATTAGCAGTTTGAATCATGCCATCACTAAAAAGACAGAGCATTGGAGGTTGGTTCTTTTATGGCATAAATACTAAATACTCCATAATACTAATTGGGAAACTTTGCATTGAGACAAGATTGTAAAGAACCAAGACTTATTCTACTCTTAATATTCTATTCTATTCTAGTGAAAAGGAGAGCTATTCTTGTAGGTGTGGAAAAACATATAATTTAAAAATCCAGGTTGGCTTTTAAAAATTAGGCTACGTTTAGTAAATGCAAGTGATTGTAAAGTAGATGTAAATTCCTCCTCTCTTGTGAGGAGCCAATGAATAAATGAGTTTTGGCCACTTGATCTTGGAAATGGATCTGAATTAGCTCTGGTGTTAATTGCTCCAATTCCCAAGGAAGCCTCTTTGACAATAGCAAAATGTAAACTTTTTCCTGACACTAGTTTAAACCTACGACGATAACTGATTTGAGAGAATTCCGTCTCCATAACAATGCTTTGCAGAAGGGCTCTATGTTAAAACAGGGGTAAGGCAGCGCTCCAGACTGTGCTGACACAACAATCCAATGGTGTAGGTTATCAGCAAGAAGAATTGGAAAGGATCTGCTCCACTTTTAAAGGAGAAATGATAGATGGGTCCAATTGCCTGAATTTTTTATATTCTCTTGGGAAATAAGAAAGGCAATTATACCTTTTGTGCTTTTTTTTAGTTGTGTAAGGCACAGCCAGAAGACTTCATGCTTAATCGTGCACAACATGTGCAATTATTCACACAGACCAACCATTAACTGTTATTCACATAAAGTGGAATCTCCTCCAGCTTCGTGCCTTTTTGGTGTCTGTCCAGGAACAGTCTATTCATCACAGTGAAAGTTATGAAAAAGGCAATACTGATCCTGAAGACCTTCACTAAGCAAGGACTGCAGCATCGTATTAATCTGCTGAGATCTCAAAGCCACTGGAATCAGGTTCAACCATCGTGCATCCCGCCAGTGACACAGTATCCTATTTTTTAATCTTCTATTTGTGGCTGTGAATCTTGGTCCTTGAGCAACAATCTGTTTGGCCTTTCTATTTCATCAAATAGTCTTGGCAGAAATATAAAGGAATCCTGATGAGTCTGGGCATTGGCTCACATGATTCACTACTACAGAGGCCAATTCTTCCATATTAAGCACTCATTGTATTGATGCACATTGAGCACAACTTAAAACAGAAATTTATATTGTGCCCGTGAATTGCAAATGGAACTTTTGTGGCACTACATGGTCGGAGTTTTCAGGGAGCATGGGATAACTTGCCAGGAAAAAGCATCCATCCATCTTTGATCCAGCTCTAGAAATGGAGAATATGTACAATTTCATCTTAAAGGTGGAATAGATTCACACACACAAAACTGCCAACAGTATAACTTTCAGAAGTGATAGAGATGTGATAAACGTTTAAAAGAAGAAAGGAAAAAAAAGTTTTGGATAGAGAACCCGTTGAATTCTGACCTGGAACATCACCTATCCAAGTCCCCCCTAAGATGCTGCCTGACCCGCTGAGTTATTCCAGTATTTTGTGTTTGACATAACAAAGAAATATGAAATGGCAATCCTCATATTTTAAAGACATACAATAAATCCACATTAAAGTTGGGAGGATATTAATGTCTCTTTTTGATTAATAAACTGCAGAACTATTTAAGATAACAATCTATTCTTAGGATTCTTGCAACTCTTTTTCTGAAGAATCCCTGCACTTCATCATGACCTGATGTAAAATCTTTCTCCAAAAGTGATGGCATATTAGCCCAAGTTGTCTCTCCCTTATTTGCTCCTTTGTGTTGAGTTAATATTTGAGCACAGCACACAGTAAATTGCTGACAGCAGTACAGGAAGTTGTTGGCAGATACTGAAGTAGATTTGGCACAAATTCAGTCATTTTATTCTCATTACCAACACCTAAATCTGAGCCAACACCATTACATTAGTATCAGCTATCGCTTACTCTTAATTGATACAGTACAAAACCTATCAGTAATGTAAAGTAGAAGCCTTTAAAATATTATCGAAGAAAGGTCATTGATACACTTAAAAAATTACATAATTACACTACATATGAAAGTAAATGTTTTGAATCTTCAAGCATAGTATATATTCAAAATCCAAATGAGGAATGGTTTTTGATTTGAAGCACAATTAGGTCAATTCTAAAACCTGTGAATATTGCCAATGTGATATTTATTGCCTGGGATACAGATTGGCTACCTTTCGAATTAGACATATGTATGCTGACCTCCTTAGAGTTTTCACAGCAGCAAAAATTAACACATTTGTTTGGTTCCCCTTTCAAACCAATGACATGATGTACCACCAGAGAGCATCCCACAGGATACCTTGTATGCCTCAAATTACTATTGATTCAGACATTTTCCTCTCGCAAATCCCCAGTGCCCCTCTGTGTTGAATGAAAATATCAATTTCTAGTCACACAAAAGGTTGATGAACATTATTACTAACTACCGTTTGAATTATTTTATGAATTCACTGGTGAATTATGCCTCAACAATCTCAAGTTCAATTGATTTTTAAAAGTAGGGCATTCAATGCTGCATCAAGGTTACAAAAGAAGTGGATACATTTTTGCCAAGATACCTGTTCCTAATGTATAAAAATGGGAGCATAAAAACTCAGTTCAATTATCAATCGTGATTATTGATCCCAAAGTGCTTAAATATATATATTTCTAATTTCCTATTGCATTTGTGGCAGAATGTGTGTGAACAAGAATATAGAATGGAACAGGGCAGGAACGAGTCCTTCAGCCCACAAGATGTGCAAAAAAGTAACATTGATAAGGATATAGCTAGTTGAGAAAGAAAATCATAGGTGGAGGAGGGATGGAGAGAGAGGGAATGCAGGAGTTACTTGAAGTTAGATAAATCAATTATCATACCGCTGGGTTGTAAACTGCCCAAGAGAAATATGAGACGCAGTTCCTCCAATTTGCTTTTAGCCTCACTCTGACAATGGAGGAGGCCTAGGACAGAAAGGTCAGTGTGGGAATGGGAAGGGGAATTAAAGTGTTTAGAAACCAGGAGATCAGGTAGGTCCAGAAGGACTGAACAAAGGTGTTTAGCAAAATAATCACCCAGTCTACGTTTGGTCTTGCCGATGTATAACAGTCCACATCATGATCAATGGATACAGTCGATGAGGTTGGAAGAGGTGCAAGTAGACTCATAATTCTACCAAATGTCCCTGATAACCACTCTGGTCTGAGGGAAATAACAAAAAAGGCATCTGAAGCCTTTTGTTAATATCTTCAACGGTATTTTTATGTATTTCCACAATAAACTTTCAGTCGACATCATTCCTGAATTGAGGTGCATAATACTTCAGTTGTCACTAATGTTTGGTGTTTTGAGTAACTCTCTTGTTTTTGCACAATCTATATATAAAGAACAAACAAACTCTGATAACTTTTTAACAGTCTTCTCAACTTGCCACTTTCAAATACCTATGCATACACATCCCTGTATCTTTCTTTTCCAGCAGCCTTTTTTACAATTTACCTTTCGTTTATACTGCATCTTTTCTTTTCACCACCATGATACAAAAAGACAATATCATGGAATTCAATCACAAAGCATTGAGATTTTGTAGCAGAATAGTAGTGAACCCAAGGGTCCTCTCTCCTATATTGCATCACCAGTCTTTGTGAAAGAAAATTGAGCAATAAAACGTAATATAAATCTTCAGACTTGACTTTATTCTGTTGACAATGGTTCCTATCTTTGAATGTAATTCTGAATGAGTATTTGTACCAGAGACCTGGATTCATGATGCACGATAAAGTTAGAATACCTTTTGATAAATAACGCTGTCAGATTTGCTTCCCATGAACCCATTCTACCATTTTGATTCACAACGTCTTGGTATTATATGAAATGTTTATGATGTTTAAACCTTTGTGCACAGGGAATCATGTCTTAGAAGAGCTGACCGAGAATATTGATGAGGACAATGTGATAGGCGTTGCCTATGTGGACTTCAGCAAGGTCTTTGACAAGGTACCACACATGGTAGGCTGATCCGGAAAGTTAGATCATGGGATCCAGGGTGAGCTACCCAAATGGTTACATAATTGGCTTGAAGCAAGAAGACAGAGGGCGCTGGTGGGGTGTTACTCAAGATTACTCAAAGCCTATAACAAAAGATTTGCCACAAGGATCGGTACTGAGTCCGTTGTTGGTTAAATATAGAACATAGGACAGTACAGCACAGGAATTAGTCCTTTGTTGTTCATGATTTATATTAATGAATTAGATGAGAATGTAGGTAGCATTGTTGGCAGACGACACTGAAATAAGTTTTGGTTTTGGTTTATCATTGTCACATGGACCAAGTAATGGTGAAAACCTTTTGTCAACTCAAATCATGAGTACAATGTGTAGGAAGGAACTGCAGATGCGGGTTTAAACTGAAGATGGACACAAAATGCTGGAGTAACTCAGCGAGTCAGGCAGCATCGCTGGTGAAAAGGAATAGGTGACGTTTCAAGTCAAGACCCTTCTTCAGACTGAGAGTCAGGGGAAAGAGGAACAAGAGATATAGACAGCACATAGAACAAATGAATTAAACTTACGCAAAGGGATATGGTATGCTCCAGGTGTTGACTCCCATATATCGGCAACACCAAGCGTAGAATGGGTAATCGTTTTTCTGAACACCTTCGCTCAGTCCGCCTTGGCTTACATGATCTCCCGGTTGCCAAACATTTTAACTCTCCTTCCCATTCCAATACTGACCTTCCTGGCCTGGACCTCTCCATTGTGAGAGTGAGGCCAAACGCAAATTGGAGGAACAGCACCTCATATTTTGCTTGGGCAGCTTACAACCCAGTAGTATGAATATTAATTTCTCGAACTTCAAATAACCCTTGCAACCCCTCTCTTTTTGTCCCTCCTCCACTCTAATCATCATACCAGCTTCATTGTTGTCCTGTTGAGTTTCATTTATACATTGTTTAAGAAAGAACTGCAGATGCTGGAAAAATCGAAGGTAGACAAAAATGCTGGAGAAACTCAGCGGGTGAGGCAGCATCTATGGAGAGAAGGAATAGGTAACGTATCAGGTCGAAATGCTGCCCACCCGCTAAATTCTCCAGCATTTTTGTCCATCATGATATACATTTTAGCATTAATGATGATGACAAAGCTATTGGTTTCAATTGAACAAGAAAGTAAATGGATAGATAGCTTTCTTTAAGTCATACGAGAAGAGTGGCTTCTAGATGGGCCAGGAAAAAAATAATATTTAATAGAAATTGAATTTCAAGTCTTTTGTAAATTATAATTTAACTGCGTACTTTGAGAAAGGATCAAGGCTAGTATTACATCCTGTTTGAAAGAATCCCATCAGTGATTAAAAGTGTTCAAATGTTCATTAGCCTCAACATCACTAGTTCTAAGAAACACACTCTGAGAGAGTAACAATCAAATTCCATTTTTTTCCAAATGCTGTGAGGATGCAAAGCACAAGGAAGGTCTGGGTTTGAGTAGGAAGATGAAAGATAACGGAGCAAGTAGATGAACACATTTTCTGCATTGGTTGATGAGCAAAGTTGGAAGGGTTTGAGGCTGAGTCTTGAACGACGGGTAGTGTCAACAGATGGAATCGTCAACAGATTTGAAGTCGGGTAGCTGTGCCCTCAAATGCCAACCATCACCCCCACTCCCCCCCCCGCTCCCTTCTCTGCTTTCCCCTTTTCTGCGAGTCAAGCAGAAGGGCTGGACATGCATTTAGCTGAGGATGAAATCTCTACAAATGAAACATAAAGTTGAGTTGTTGCTGTTACGTGGGCACTTGCCTGCACCAATGTTCTGTTGAACTGTACAGCCTCCTCAACCTTTAAAACAAAGATATATGTATCTAATTTCAGCTGATTGGAAAAGCCTCTCAAAGGTTGGATTTGATCAATTTTGTTCACTTTTAAATGCACTCCTAATAATCCAATGAAATGTTATAAACCTTTTAAGAATACATCTGCTTGTAATATCATATATTTCTTCTTTATTCAACGTGTAACCAAAGTTTTTATCTCAGCTGTATTGTGCACTCCAAGTATTACCTTTTAGCATTACTACCCGTTCCTAGAATATCACTATGAATCTTTTTTTGGGTGAAAATGAATGTTTCCTGGTTAACTAAAGCTTCTAATGTATTAAGTCAACATCAAGATATGGCACTGTGTGGCCAGTATGTACTTAACAACATGAATATTGGTAGAAATTATCCTCAGGGGTCTTAACTTGATAACTGAGAGCTGTTAGCACCACTTGTATCTCCACTGGTCACTTGTACAATTGACTGCTGAATGGTGTGAAGAGATGGGGAGGTGAAGATTGTACAATATGCTAGGAAAGGCATCTGTGACTCCCCGGAGATTTGGTTTGGACTCATGTGGTTCCATTTTCAGAGGGAGAAATGTTGTCAATAGTAAATTGGTATACAATGTCTTGAGAGGGACAAGAGATTGCAGATGTTGGAATCTGAAGGAATACAAAGGAGAGATGATGGAGGAACTCAACGGGTCAGGCAGCATCTGTCACAGGAATTGATCGTCAAAGTTTTGGGTTAATAATGGGAATCGCTCTTTAGATTGATAACTGCTAGGGCCACTGAAAATGACTGCCTGATTTATGAACTAATTTGTTATGCTTTTGATAGATTTTATCAATGTTACTTTCATGTTCAACCCAACTGTCTAAGAAGTAGAAGGATTGAACATATCACCCCTCAACCACCTCATCACTCCACAAGACCAAGTCCTTTTTCCTGCTGATCGCCATATCTCTTACTTTACAATTGCGCTAGGAGTTAGAGAAGCTTACTTTTCACTCTTATTTGACTAACATCTTTCAGCAAATTTGGCTCCTGTTCAAAATGTATCAAGTAGAGAAAACTTGCCTTTCCATTCATAACAAATGCGTAAAGGGCGACAGATAGCACAATGGGCTAAGAGTTCGGCTGGCGACCGGAAGGTAGCCGGTTCAAATCCCGCTTGGAGTGCATACTGTCGTTGTGTCCTTGGGCAAGACACTTCACCCACCTTTGCCTGTAATGGAATGTAATTACGGCGGCAGGCGCGGGCACACCGCGACGCCCTGTGTCTCCCTTTCAAGGGAGATGCTAAAAATGCATTTCGTTGTCTCTGTACTGTACACTGACAATGACAATAAATTGAATCATTTCATAAACATCATGAGAAGATTTGTGAAGATGTTGCCAGGACACGAGGGCCCGAGCCACTGGGAGAGGTTGAGCAGGCTAGGACTTTATTCCTTGGAGCACAGGAGGTTGAGGGGTGATCTTGTCGAGGTGTACAAAATCATCAGTGGAATAGCTATAGTAAACACAGTGTATTTTGCCCTGAGTAGGGGAATCGAGAACCATAAGGCATAGGTTTAAGGTGAGGGGGGATAGATTAAATAGGAACTTGAGAGGTAACCTTTTACGCAAAGGATGGTGGGTGTTTCAAACGAGTTGCAGGTAGATGAGGCAGGTACTATTACAACATTCAAGAAACATTAAGATAGATACATGGATAGGATAGGTTTAGGGGGATGTGGGCCAAATGCAGGCAGGTTGGACCAATGTAGATGGGGCATATCAGTTGGCATGGACAAGTAGGCTGAAGAACCTGTGTCCATGCTGCATGACTCTATGTGGCACAAACTTTCGAACTGCCTTTAAATTCCCTGGTATTAGAGAAATTAATATTATTTCCTTTCATACTGTGTAGCTTTATATCAGGATTCTGAAATCAACTGAAGCACATTTACATGTCCAATGATATCTAAGGTCAACCTAGTCTCTGCAGGGTCCTTATTGACAGCATATTTTTGTAAGCGTTGACAGCTAAGTCTAGCACACAGGTATCGCGTCCACAATTGCAATTTGAAGTGTTAATTGGGATGAACCTGGTTGACTTCTCAGTTTCTTCATCCGTATAGTCTGCAACAACAGTGTAGCAATATTGACACAGAGGGTGGGCCTAAATTTGAAAAGCAAATCCCTGGTCGATAACACAAACTGGCAACATTGCATAATCTAATGCGATCGCCAGTAACTGTTCATTTTCATAGCTTTCTTTTGTCATTATAGTGATAATGAAACTGTTGGCCTTTACCATCGTGATGCCAATAAATTCACAACATTAAATTTTCATGCATGTATAGTTTATAGCGAAAATCCCAAAGATGCTCTCAGTGATTCAGGTCACTGTAACAGTGTGCTCGGTTGAAGCCTGTTCTAGTGTAACCAAAGGAATTCAGTGAGCTGATGAGATTTAGTAATTTACCAATAATTCTCATTGGAAAATGCCCTGAAAAGTAAGACTGAGTTCCTTGAAATTTAGTGAGATGTATTACATAATCAGCCACATTTCTCAGTATTAAAAACATGTTTTAAATACGTAGATGTTAATTTTCTTGGTTTATTATTTTAAAGTAATGGAAATTAAAGTACAATTTCCAAGTGTTGCAATGTCCACTGAAGGTATTCCAGTTTTAAGCTTATTCTTTATTTTTATCTTTCTAAAAATGTTTGAAATATTAATTGTGTGAGTGGAGTATTTTGCATTTGTATTCAGGAAGGAGAAGGACAGGGAGGATAGTGAGAACAATGTGGAAATTAGTAATATTGAACAGCAGTTTGAGATCAAGAAGGAGGTGGTGTTAGAACTCTTGAAGGGCATTAAAGTGGAAAAATCACAAGGGCCTGATTGGATCTATCATTGGTAATTAAGAGAAGATAGAGTGGAGATTATATGGGTACTTGACAGATATCTTTGCAACTTGAAGAGCTACAGACAGGGTCCCAGTAAGTACCAATGTTGTTCCTTTGATTAAGAAAGGAAGTAGAGATAATCCAGGGATTTAAAGGTTGTTGAGGCTCATGGTAGTGGTAGGGAATCAGCAAATTAGGGACAATCAGTATGGCTTTTTACACATCAGATCACGTCCTGCTAACTTGATCAAGTTTTTGAGTAAATAATGAAGGTGATCAATGAGGTGATGAAGGAAGGTGGGTTGTCTACATGGATTTTCGGAAGGTATTTGATAAAGTTCCCAATGGTAGGCTGATTCAGGAGATTATGATACACGGGATTTACAGTGACTTCTTTCTATGGATTCAGAACTGGCTTAGTCCTAGAAGACAGAAGGTTGTAGTGGAAGGGCTTTATTCCAGCTGAAGGTTTGTGACGAGTAGAGTATCACAGCGATCAGTCTAAAACATCTGTTGTTTGTGATGTACATTAATGAAAGGACACAAAGTGGTGGAGGAACTCAGCAGGTCACAGGCAGCATCACTCGAGAGCATGGATAGGTGACGTTTCGGGTTGAGACGCTTCTTCAGCCTGACCTGCTGAGTCACTCCAGCACTTTGCGTCCTTTTGTATATTAACCAACATCTGCAGTTCTTTGTTTCTACCTGTATATTAAAGATTTGGATGTAAACATAGTTGGATTAGTTAGCAAGTTTGCAGGGAACACCAAGATTTATGGAGTTTCAGCTAGTGAGGAAGGCTGTCAATGTAAAGAGCAGGATGTAGATCACTGCAGAAATGGTGGAGAAATGGCAAATGGCGTTTAATCTGAGCAAGTGTGAAGTGTTGCAGTTTGGGAGGTCGAAGAAAAGGGGAAGGTATACAGTTGATGGCAGGACCCTTAACAGCATTGGTGTGCAGAGGGATCTAGGGTTCAAAGTCCATACCTGCCCGAAAGTAGCAACACAAGTGGATACAGTGGGGAAAGAAGGAATATGGTGTACTCGCCTTCACTGGTCCGATCATTGAGTATAAGAGTTAGGATTCATGATACAGCTCAATAAATCTTTGGTTGGGCCATATTTGAAGTACCTGTACTATACACAGTTCTGGTTACCCCATTACAGGAAGGATGTGGAGACTTTGGTGAGGATGCAGAAGAGGTTTACCAAAAGGTAGCCTGGAGTTGGGGAGATTAGCTACAAGGAGAGGTTGCACAAAAGGATTGTTTTCTTTAGTATGCCGGAGATTGATGAGAGACCTGAGAGAAGAATATAGAATTATGAGAAGCATAAAAATGTCTAAGACTAGAGGGGCATAACTTTAAGGTGAAAAGGACAATATTTAAAAGAGGTAGATACAGTAATGGCATTTAAGGGGCTTTGGAATGGGCATATGGCGGTGCAGGGAATGGACGGGAGCAGGCAGATGAGTAGTTTAGCTTGCCTTTATGTTTGGTATGGACATTGTAGGCTGAATGGCCAGTTCCTATGCTGTCTTTTCTATGTTTGATGTTCTATGTCTTCATTATGGAAACATAATTTCCATTGACCAATATTGTAATATTGAGAGCTGTTTATCTTTCAATGGTATCTATTAATGGATGTTATATTTGCATTATAGGAGATGTGATTATATTATAGCTTTGCTCTTGTTTGACGTCTAGTATAGTTTAATTTAGTTAATTGTCACATGTACTGAGGTACAGTGAAAACTATTTTGTTGTGAGCTATCCAGTCAGTGGAATGACTATACATGATTACAATAAAGCTGTCACAGAATAAATGTAGTAACACTTAGTGCAAGATACGGTCCAGTAAGGTCAATTAAAGTTTGTCAAGTGTCTCCAATGAGATAGATGATAGGTCAGGACCACACTAGTTGGTGATGGGATGGTTCAGTTGCCTGATAAAAGCTGGGAAGAAGTTGTCCTTGAATCTGGAAGTGTGTGCTTTTACATCTCTATACCTCTTGCCTAATGGGAGAGGGGAGAAGAGGGAGTGTCTGGGGCAAGACCCATCCTTGATTATGCTGGTGGCCTTACCGAGGTAGTATGAAGTGTAGATGGCATCAAGGGAAGGGAAGTTGGTTTGTGTGTCTGGGCTACATCCACAATTTTCTGTAATTTCTTGTCGTCTTGGATAGAGCTGTACCCAAACCATGCTGAGATGCATCCTGATAAAATCTTTCTACATTTGTAGATTAAATGTATTTGTGTCATTTAAATGAAGTCAATGAATCTATTATTATAAATAGGCATTTTACAGAGCTGGCAAGTGTATGGTTACAAGAAAAAACACTTTTTAAAATTCTGTAAATTGAGCTCCTGACACCTTGTCATGATTGCTACTAACGGAAGGCTGCAGGAGGAGAGATAATGAAACACAGAATAATGGACACTTATTTCTGAACCAACAGTTTAACTCTTATCCAAATTAATGATTTAATGATTACTTCATCAATTGATTCATTGGAATGTATGAAACTATCAAATCTCATAACCTTCAAAATATCATAATCCCCAGGTGATTAAAAAAAACTCCTAAAAACTGGAATTGTAATGTGCTGGGGAGGATTATTCAATAATTATAGAGCCATTTAATTATTAATGGATTTCAAATGAAATAAACACATTTTTGTTAAGAAATTGGACACGGTTTCTTGGGGTTTGACGATCATTTGTACAATATAGAATCATAGTCATAAAGCAAGGAAACAGACCCGTTGGTCCAACTCATCCAAGCCAACCAAGATGTCCCATCTTCCCCGCATTTGGCCCATATCCCTCTAAACCTTTCCTGTCCATGTAACTGTGCAAGTGTCTTTTAAATGTTGTTGTTGTACCTGCCTTAGGCAGGGCGTTCCATGTACTCACCACTGCCTGTATGAAAATGTTGCCCTTCGGGTTCTTATTAAATCTTTCCTTTCTCATGTTGAAACAAAGCCCTCTAGATCTTGTTTCCCCTCCCCTAAGATCTCGAAACTATCCTCTCTAGTTTTGATTCCCTTACCCTGGAAAAAAAAGACTGTGCTTTCTGTCTATTCTCCTCATTACTTTATTCACCTCTATAATATCGCCCAGCAGCCTTCTGCATTCCAAGGAATAAAGAGCTTGCCTGCCACTTTCTCCATTTAGCTCAAGCCCTTGAGTCCTGGCAACATACTTGTAAATTTCTCTGCACCTTTTCCAGCTTAACAACATCCATCCTATGGCAGGGTGACCAAAACAGAACACAATACTCCAAGTGCATTCTTACCAATGTCTTGTACAACTGAAACATAATGTCCTACTTCTCTACTCAATGCCCCGACTGATGAGGACTGGAATGTCAAAAGCCTTCATCACCATCCTATTTACCAGTGGCACCATTTTCAGGGAGCTATACTTGTACTCCTCCATTCTTCTGCTCTACAACATACCCCAGGGCCTTCAGTTCACAGTAAAGTTTCTGTCCTAGGTTGATATTGCCAAACTGCAACACATCACATTTATCTGAATTAAACTCCATTCACCATTCATCAGCCCAGTTGCCCAGTTGATCAAGATACTTCTATAATTATTGAAATTATCTTCACTGTCTACAATATCACACCTCTTAGTGTCATCTGCAAACATACAAATCATGCCTTGTACATGCCTTCTCATTCAAATTGTTGAAATGGATGACAAACAGTATTGGGTCCAGTACTGATCCCTGAGGCACACGGCTAGTCACAGACCCCCAAAAACCAACCTTCCACCACCACCCACTGCTTCCTTCCATGAAGCCAATTCTGCACACAGGCAGCTAGCTCTTCCTGGATACTGTATGATCTAACATTCCTGAGGGGCTTAGCAGGTGGAACCTTATCAAAGGCCTTGCTGAAATCCATATAGATTAGACTTTTGGCCCTGCCCTCACCAACCTCCTCAGTAACTCCTTTAAAAAAAACTAAATCAAATCCGGGAGACATGTTGTCCCATGTACAAAGCAACGCTGACTATCCCTAATCAACCCTTGTATTTCCAGGTGTCCAGAGTTATGGGGAAAAGGCAGAAGAATGGGGTTAGGAGGGAGAGATAGATCATCCATGATTGGATGGTGGAGTAGACTGGATGGGCTGCATGGCCTAATTCTGCTCCTATCACCTATGAATTTACCGATATATATATTATTCCTCAGAATCCTCCCAAACAACCTTTCTACCATAAATATTACGCTTGCTAGTCTATTTCCCAGGTTTTTCTTTGTAGCACTACTTAAATAGTAGCACTATATTAGCCACCGTCCTGTCTTCTGGCGCCTCACCCATGTATATGGATGATTTTTATATCGCACAGGGCTTCTGCAATCTCTCCAGATCCCCACGGTGTTCTTGGATGTTTCTGATCAGACCAAGGAGATTAATCTGAAGAGCATTGTTTATTCATTGTGATCAGTCCACACACAGGTTATTACTCAAGTCTCACACATACGTCTCTTCAGCCACATACTAGTTTCAGAGCTTTGAAGGGTTCTAAGAAGTGTTTTCTATTTTTTTTTCTTCAATAGGAACTTTAAAAAAAGCTCATGGAGAATTGGAAAGGAATTCCATTTGAAAATAACTCTGTATGATCCTTTTATGGAGCAACAGGAAGAATGGTAGTGTGTGAAGGCAAGGAAACTTAGACAGCATGACACAAGATGCCTGGTATGACTTTGCACAATATGCTGAAAGGCAGCATTGGTAAAGCAAAGTCTGCTCAGTTACGACTCCAACTTTCCACTTCATAACGAAAATCCCCAACCTCCTTTTGCCACGAGGGCAGCTCTGATTTTTCTAGTGAGGTGCTGTAGATGAAAAAGGGATACTTGAGATTTAAACCTAACGTCAGCTTCCCTTATATTATACTACTTCCAGTTAAGCTTGAGTGTGTTGTGAACCATTCGCATAATGGAGTTAAATTTTCATGCTCTATAATGGTGACGCTTTCAATATGCACTCTCATTACACTGTGAAATTGAAAACTTCTGCTTTGCACCAGCATGGCTTAACATAGAAATCCAAATGTTGTTGTTGGAGGCACTCCATCCTCACTGATGTTCTTGCCAATAGAAAGTATTTTTAAATCACTGAATTGAAAAAGATATCATAATTTTACTCACTAGTCTCATTAGAGAACTCGTAGAAGTATATCACGTGTTAAATGAGGAGCAGCTGAGTTTAAAAAAAATTATTATTCAACAACTTATTTGTAAAATTAAATTCACGTGTGAATTGTTGTTTAGTTTAGTTTAGAGATACAGCGCAGAAACAGGCTCTTCGGCCCACCGAGTCCGCGCTGACCAGCGATCCCCACACATTAACACTATCCTACACACACTAGGGACAATTTACACATACACCAAGCCAATTAACGTACACACCTGTACATTTTGGATTGTGGGAGGAAATCAAAGATCTCGGAGAAACATAGAAACATAGAAAATAGGCGTAGGAGTAAGCCATTCGGCCCTTCGAGCCTGCACCCCCACTCAACATGATCATGGCTGATCATCCAACTCAGAATCCCATACTTGCCTTCTCTCCATGAGATCCTTCTAGCCACAAGGGCCACATCTAACTCCCTCCGTGAAAACCCACACGGTCACAGGGAGAATATACAAACTCTGTAGTCGGGATTGAAGCCGGCTCTGCAAACGTTGTAAGGTAACAACTCTACCACTGCGCCACCATGCCACCCCTTTCTGCAGAACAATTGTTTCAAAATTTCCTGACCTTTAAAATGGTTTAAAATATTTCTTGGAAACGTCGTCCATTCATTTGAACAATGTTCAGTTTAATCTCTACAAAATGAATATAAAGTCAATTTAACAATCAGAACTTCTTTCTCTGAGCATTGCTCAATGCCAGAGATCCCCTAAAGCTGACAGTAGGATTAAATTAATTGTAGGATGCGAGAAATTCATGTCACAGGCACTGCAAAAACTTCTGTAGGCACCTTTCAAGAAGGTGAATGGTGAATTGTATCATTTCAGCACTGACAACACAATCCATGCTGCTGTTCTTTGCTGCAGTTTTGGCAATTTCCTGTGGACATCACTGGGTGGTGATCGCTTACAACTTTACCTTGACTTGGTGCAGATTAGGATGAAAGGGCAGCACGGTGGTGCAGCGGTAGAGTCACTGGCTTACAGCGCCAGGGGCCTGAGTTCGATCCCGTCTGCGGGTGCATGTCGGTATGAAGTTTGTACGTTTTCCCCGTGACCTGATGGGTTTTCTCCTTGTTCTCCGGTTTCCTCCAACACTCCAAAGATGTACAGATTTGTAGGTTAATTGGCTTGGTCAAAATTGTAAATTGTCCCAAGTGTAGGATAGTGTTAGTGTGCGGGGATCGCTGGTTGACACGGACTAGGTGGGCCAAAGGGCCTGCTTCCGCGCTGTATCTCTAAGCTAAAAAAATGAAAGCAAGTGAGTTACAGAAATAATTTCTGCAAACTTCTTTTGCCACCCACAAGTCTACATAAAAACTGCATTACTACAGCACTGGCTTTTCATGGGATCTATCCTACTCTTTCCATTTTCACAATGCAATAATTTTAAAATTTATAGCTCCTATATCACCTTGGGAGAGAGTGTAAAATGTATGACATTGATTCTTATGGTTTTTATCTTGTTCACCAATCGAAAGGAATGTCAGCCAATTAATTGCACACTTCCCAGTTAAAAAAATAGTATGTAACTTTCTTATTGTTTCAAGGTAAAACGATACTGACATGTTGATGGTGAGAGACTTTATAGGTTTCCATATAAACACAGTGGAAGCATTTTTCAACAAAATTTCAAATCATGGTTGTTTTTCCCTACTGATATGATCAAATCACCATTTAACTAGCTATTGAATAAAATTGATTCAGATGTGGACGTACAGACATTTGGAAATAGGTGATCCTTTTGAATTATACTTCTTTGCTATAAAAATAGTTTTTTTTTGTCCAATATAATTTACAAGGGAAAGAGCTGAAAATAATGGCTCTGATTTCTCTGAGAGATGCAAACAGTTCAACATAAAACTATCAGAATTTCCCCATGTATCTGTAGGAAGGATCTAAACAAAGATGTAAGCATGCACAAGTGCTGTAGTCCTGAAGATCGTCAAACCATCCCAATTCCAACATTGCTATGATGTTGGACTTCTTCTGGTGCAGGTGCAGTGATTCCGTTAGTGACTCCATTCATTTCAACGGAAGTGGATAGCCACTTGGAAGGAAAATAAGTATAATGTATTTCGTATTGGCTGTTAACACACAACTGTGGTTTAAGGATATCACTACGTTAAGGTAGAATCATGTAATTTGTTTGTAGCGATTTTCTGTGAAAGTTTGTTGAATCAATTTAGTGAGGCCTTTGGGATAAGGAGCAAAGCATGCCGAGATTGCGATTCTCTTCACTTCTTTGCCCTCAACGTTATTCAAAGAACACAGCCATGGCATCAGCAATGATGATGGTATACATGGAATCTCCAGAAATGGAGATGAGTTTGAGAACATTGCAGGAAAACATCCAGAAATGTGCAGGAAAGTGCGTGAGTAAAATGGTAAGTTAAGCACAAGCTATATACCACGCATTGCATAACAACATATAGAAAGAGGAGGAAACTTTCAGTGATTACTTGAAAATTAACAGAAAATAGAGAGAGTGATAATGGTAATGAAGCTAGTCAGGATCAAATTTTCCCAGAGAATTACCATGTGAGTTAATCAACCAGCACCTTGCATTAAAGTCAATAGCCAATTCAACAGAGTTGGTGCAATATTGCAAAGCCATTTTAATCCAATGCCCTCAGAAGTTTAAGCATGTTACAAGTTTTGATTCCGTGACTAAAAACCCAGGAATACTAAAGGTGACTTCATTATTGAGTTAAAGAACTTCCTTTATAGACCTCAATGGTAAATGAGGACAATGAGGAATGCACCCTGGAATGCTATTTATCCTCTGGATAAATAATGAAAATCAAAGAGATGAACTGGCAAAATGGAAATGAGTATTAGTATTACTGCAGACCAAAGATCTTAGAGCGAAGCAAGATAGGTTACTCTCACGCAAACGTGAGGTGCGCTCATGGGCGGTTTCATGGGTGATTACAGGACACATTTTAGCAAGCTGACTCCGCCATCTTGTTCCGCCATCTTGCTCCGCTTTCTTGCTCCCGCCTTCTTGCTTCCGGCCAAAGATTGGATCCGCAGTGAGGAGAAGGAGTGCAAGGCCCGGGGCAGCGGGGAGAGAGAGTGCGGGGCCCAGGGCAGCGGGGAGAGAGAGTGCGGGGCCCAGGGCAGCGGGGAGAAGGAGTGCGGGGCCCGGGGCAGCGGGGAGAAGGAGTGCGGGGCCCGGGGCAGCGGGGAGAGAGAGTGCGGGCCGCGGGGAGCGGTGCGGGGTCCGGGGCAGCGGGGAGAAGGAGTGCGGGGCCCGGGGCAGCGGGGAGAGAAGGAGTGCGGGGCCCGGGGCAGCGGGGAGAAGGAGAGAGAGTGCGGGGTCCGGGGCAGCGGGGAGCGAGAGTGCGGGGCAGCGGGGAGAGAAGGAGTGCGGGGCCCGGGGCAGCGGGGAGAGGGAGTGCGGGGCCCAGGGCAGCGGGGAGAAGGAGTGCGGGGCCCGGGGCAGCGGGGAGAGAGAGTGCGGGGCCCAGGGCAGCGGGGAGAAGGAGTGCGGGGCCCGGGGCAGCGGGGAGAGAAGGAGTGCGGGGCCCGGGGCAGCGGGGAGAGAGAGTGCCCCAAGACAATGTTTCTTATTTACAATGTTTCTTATTTAATGTCCCTTGTCTAGTCTGAAATAAAGTTCATTATTGGTTTAGAATAAATATAATTGTGTGTGTTATATACATTTATATAATTTTCATGTATGTGTGTTTATAAACATTTTATTCCTTAACAAGAATCAACAGAATTATGAATCTAACAGAATTATGAATCTAACCCTATAATCACGCACAGAAAGTCCCCCCTGTCAATCACCCTGCGAGCCGGGTCGGTTCCGGTTACTACAAAATCAACTCAAACACGGCTTGTGAGCCATTTAAAAAGAAATGATTTAAAAAACATTAAAAAAGACAATTACCAGAATCAAATTTTATTCTTGACAAGAAGTTTGAACTGACAGATTTATGAATCTGACCCACACAAACTGTTGCCCCGCAACATTGATTACAGTGCGAGTCGGGTCAGGTCAGGTAGGCTCAGGTTGCTAAAATGGGCGTGGAAAATGCCCATGATCCTCTCCATAGCGTACTACACGTCAGTCCATTGCATTTAGCAGGAGTAGCCTATCTTGCTCCGCTATAAGATCTTTGCTGCAGACTGCTTAGTTGTGGAAGAGCCACACACACTGGAAGGTTCAGCAGCATCCCACAAACTAACAACAATAAGGTCCCCATCGCAAACTCAGACAAAACGCTGAAGGCAATGTGCCAGGGTTAGGAGCACTGTTTCATCTTCAAATCCTTGACCTGGTATCATAGAGTTAGAAGATAGACACAACATGCTGGAGTAACTCAGTTGGACAGGCAGCATTTCCTTGCCTACCTGGACTCTACTAAGGATCGCAAGCTTGCCCGCATCTGGACTGGTCCCACCACCGACACTCCTCGACTCAACCACCCGCAGGTCCGGGCCTCCACTGCTGGAACACGCTGGCTGCCAGACCCCCCAAAAAAAGTACCAGTCTGAAGAAGGGACTCGACATGAAACATCACCCATTCCTTCTCTCCAGAGATGCTGCCTGTCCCGCTGAGTTACTCCAGCATTTTGAGTCTATCTTCAGTGTAAACTGGCATCTGCAGTTCCTTTCTACACATTTTATCATAGTGTCAGAATGCACAAGTGGATCCACATTTCCTGAGTAGAGATACGATGCTGGTACTCAACCTTGGTTTGTAGCAAATATTTGGTCAGTTTGCTGACATCCACATTAGAACAAGCTCGAACCTTCCTCAAAGCCCAGAAGGTACATGGATGCTCTGCTCTCACTCAGATGACAGTGTTGCAGATCTCAATTATTCCAACACTGCCATCATACTGGATTCTGCCACATGCAGGTTCAAGTGTCTCCATTAATTTTAAAGGAGAGAAACCGCTGATGAAAGAAAGATAAGTGTGTTATCCTTAGTATCAGCTGTCAGAGAGCAATTGTGATTAATTCTCTGATGCCACCCGACCTAGTGATTCTTCCAGCATTCTCTATTTGTTTCCGATTTCCAACGTCAGCAACAATGCTGAGTCTGTCTTCAACTTCACACTTTTCCAATTTCAAATTTAAGTTCTTTCACACCAGGAGCAACACAGGTCACACCACTGTACAACATGAATAGGACCCAAGGCTAAGAGCGGTATTAAGTCCATGAAGCAAAGAGTTTTTAGTACTTTCTGCTGCCCACAATTTAATTCGGGTCAAGTTAAAGTGCTGTGATCCGAAAGTGCTGAATCAGCCTTGATTCTTACCATAATTATGAAATGCATCCCCCGCAGGTAGCACCAAATGAATTGTGTAGTGACACTTTGCCTCTGAAACCCATGCCACTGATTTCAATGGCAGAATGGTTGTAAGAAACATGTTTCCAGTACCTTTTATAAAATAACAAAGATTACCATTCTTAACAACATTAAAGGTTTCATTTGAATGCAAGTAAAGAACTTCCTTGTTACATTATATTGCAGAGTTCTATCTTGCTGGTTCATGGGAAGATTTGACCTTTATGATTATGTAAATGTACAGAATTACATTGGGCTATTAGTGCTAATGCAATCGATCTGAATTGCTTCTTTTTCCTAAAATGTAAAATGTTATAATTAGATTTATTCACATCCATAAATATCTCAGATATTTCAAACCAGAATTCTATTTTCTTTAATGTACTCTGTGCAAATTTAACTCTTGAAATATTTACAAGAAACAGCAGCGCTAGCTTCCACTGCCATTTCATCTCGTAATATATCTTCACTTAAAGCAGAATGTTCACTCTAGATATGAGAATGTACTTCAATAGATTAAAATGGCAAGATGGAATAACGCATTATCAAAATGCTTAGGTCCTATTTCCTGGATAGATAAGAAGTGTATTCTAGTGTTCCACTGACAAAGCTGATGGATAATGTAATTGTTTGCAGCTTGCAGGCAAATATACGATCTGTTTCTAAGCCCATTGAGTGCATCTTGAGATTGAATGTGCCCCTTTCTGCATTGCAGGGAAATAAACATTTAATAAAAGACTGCAGATGCTGGAAATTAGAAAAAAAAACAGAAAATGCTGTAAATACTCTAGTCAGGCTGCATATGTGGGAAGGAAATCAGAGGTAACATTTGAGGACAAAGACCGCCAGAACTGGGAAGGGGAAAAATAAACTTGTTAAGCTGCAAGGAGCATGGGGTAGGAGGTATGTCTCTGATAGTGCAAATCTGCAGTGATCATGGCAATGAGCTGTAAACAAGTTTATCTAGTCAATGAGTGCTCAATTTTTAGTTTAGTTTAGTTTAGAGATACAGCACGGAAACAGGCCCTCGGCCCACCATCCTCAGTGACCAGTGATCCCTGGACACGAGAAATATCCTATACTTTACAATGATAATTTACTATTTTTACCAAAGCGAATTAACCTACAAACCTATATGCTTTTGGAATGTGGGAGGAAACCAGAGCACCAGGGACGCCCTGTGCGATCACGGGGAGTCACGGGGTCTCTGGCGCTGCAACTCTTCCGCTGCGCCACCATGCCGTCTTAAATGACTGAGTGAATGGGAGTAGTTAGAGAGTGAGAACATAGACAAAGGAACATAGCACAAACATGTAGAAGTCTGGAAATGCGGAGCAGGGAGATGTACTCAGCAGGTCAGGCTGGGTATGTCATTATTTTCAAAAGAAAAAAAAAGAATTCTAACAAGTTGAGCCAATATCACAGATGGACAACTAAACCTTGCATTTTGGGTCTATCTTTGATGCAGAGAAATCAAATTGCTGGAATTTATAGACTTCAGCATTGAGTCCTGAGGGCTGCATCGTATCTAGACAAAAAATGAGGTTCTGTTCCTCAAACTTGCACTGGACCTCTCTATTGCAGTGCAAAAACCCACAAACGGTTGGGAAAGAATAGGGGTGGGATGGAGAACTAATGTGCCATTCACCAGATGGCTCAAGGATGAACCTGCAGACTGAATGGAGCTGCTCTGCAAAGCAGATACCCGATCTGTGTTTAGTTTGTCCAAGGTAGAGAAGACCACATTGTGAACACTGAATGCAGTACACTAGACTGGTAGAAGTGAATCACTGATTCTCTTGGTGAAACGGTTAAGGTCCCCTGAAGATGGGAAGGGAAGAAGTGAAGTTATTGCCTCTCCTGCAGTGGAAAAGAATACTCCCTAAGAAGCGGCTGGTTGCTGGGAATTAGAGAATTATATTATAGAAGGCAGTCTTGAAAAATTATCTCTCATGATGTAGTTATAAAGCAGACCAATCACTCTGAATTTAGATAGCTTTGTTTATCTATTTAGAAAGTCAAATGGTATGTTTTCTTACTGAATGCTTGTACTTCAGTTTAAAATTTCTAATAAAATAAAATAAAATAAAATAAAAATACATTTTAAAATTTTGTTGAGGTGATTTTTCTGTTAATAAACATATGACCTCTTCTGAATCTCTGAGAAAGTATAACCAAGATACCAGCCAGATCACATCAAGAGATACAATGAGAAATGCAAAGAATATTTTCACACTACACTTTATTGAAGTTCCAATGTTTTGCTTCAGAGAGAAAGAGGCTGTTGAGAGATAATGTTGTGACATGAATTCAATTCCCCGCCATCCTATGGCCCCCAATATAGAGCATCTCGCAAAAGCATCAATTTCCTGCTTTGTTTCCATTTACACCAGATAGTGTGTCATACACCTAAATAGCTCGGGCTTCATTGGAAATGAATAGAATCCTCAGTAGTAAACGCAGGTCAGGCAAATTGTGTTCTTACAGTATGAAGCCTACTGCCAGTTTTACACTGTCTTGATTTTTACTCCCAGCCCCACTCCTGCTCATAAACAATGAGCAAGTCAAGTCAGAAGGTCAGCATTTTCAATGATATTTGAAGGATTTTCAGCGGCTGTGGGAATTTGAGCTGGAAGGGGGAAACAATCTGTAAATATAGTTTAAAAAATCAACAGGAATTAGTGCAGAGAAAGTCAGCAGAATGAGTGGGAAATTATTGGGTTCATAGTTTATTGACAGAAGATAACCCCAATCAATGATAACTGAAATATATTTATATATGTTGAAAGTCTGACTGATTATTTGTTCAATCAAAAAAAAATTACTGCTTAAAAGAAAAAAATTGTCAAAGGAGAAAGGCAAAACATAACGTATGGGAGGAAACCAACGGGTCAGGCAGTGTCTGGGGAGATAATGGACAGGCCATTTAGATCGGGATTCTTCTTCGGACTGATTGTAGTGAGGGGCAGAAAGCTGGAAAAGAAAAGTGAAGGCGGTTCAAAGACAGGCAAGTGATGGGTGGATACAGGTGAGGGGAGATTGATGGGGTGTAAGTGCCAAAAGCTAGGGGAGAAAATGAGACAAATGGTTATTATCTGAATGGTGGCCGATTAGGAAAGGGGGAGATGCAACGAGAACTGGGTGTCATGGTACACCAGTCATTGAAAGTAGGCATGCAGGTGCAGCAGGCAGTGAAGAAAGCGAATGGTATGTTAGCATTCATAGCAAAAGGATTTCAGTATAGGAGCAGGGAGGTTCTACTGCAGTTGTACAGTGTCTTGGTGAGACCATACCTGGAGTATTGCGTACCGTTTTGGTCTCCTAATCTGAGGAAAGACATTCTTGCCATAGAGGGAGTACATAGAAGGTTAACCAGACTGATTCCTGGGATGTCAGGACTTTCATATGAAGAAAGACTGGATAGACTCGGCTTGTACTCGCTAGAATTTAGAAAATTGAGGGGGGATCTTATAGAAACTTACAAAATTCTTAAGGGTTTGGACAGGCTAGATGCAGGAAGATTGTTCCCGTTGTTGGGGAAGTCCAGAACAAGGGGTCACATTTTAAGGATAAGGGGGAAATCTTTTAGGACCGAGATGAGGAAAACATTTTTCACACAGAGAGTGGTGAATCGCAGAAATTCTCTGCCACAGAAGGTAGTTGAGGCCAGTTCATTGGCTATATTTAAGAGGGAGTTAGATGTGGCCCTTGTGGCTAAAGGGATCAGGGGGTATGGAAAGAAGGCAGGTACAGGATACTGAGTTGGATGATCAGCCATGATCATATTGAATGGTGGTGCAGGCACGAAGGGTCGAATGGCCTACTCCAGCACCTATTTTCTATGTTTCTATGTTTCTAAATGGGTGCCAGATAAGGAGAGAAAAGGAGTGAAATGTAAAAACGAAGAGATTAATATAATGGAGGCCACAGAAGGGATTTTTATGAATTCCTTCACTGGAGATAAGCAGCAATTTCAGCATCTTCTCCTGATAGGCTGCATTATATCTACCCACATCTGAGCAATGAAATGCTAATATGTCTATTGGGAGCAGCCATGTTGGGAGTGTGTGGGGGTGAAATGCTGTGTGGAGGATGTCGGTGGCAGTATATAAAGGAGAACATCAGGACCAATGAATGAGTGGTGCGCTCACTCCTTGTGCCATTGTGGGCTCTCTGGGATTCCAAGCTTAGTTTGCCCTGGCGCACAGAGGCTGAGCGGTGGCTGCGTGAGTCCATAGAGCGGCATGCACTAGGGTCAGTGCCAGCTGAGTGGGCTGCTGGAGGCCCTGCAACAGCCTGGGAATCATGTTGATCAGACCCCACAGAGGCTGAGCATGCGGATTAGATGCAGCCTGCAGCGGCACGGAACGACAGACACTGCAGCATCGCCTGACGAGGCCAACACCTGCAGACTAACTTAGGCAGAAGACAGGAACATGGGCCTTTAAGGCCAAATTAAGATGCTATTTGAGAACTTGACACTTGAGGGGCATAAGGTCGTGCCAGAAACGTGGCAACTCTTTGTGTACTGCCTCAGTGAAGTCTGCTGTTCTTCCACCATAATTATTGCACTTTTATACATTTATGATTGTGGTTATAAATAGTATGATTTTACTGCAAAACTACATACTTTACTCTTTCGAGGTACATGTGACAATAAAGCACCCTTGAACCATGGAGCCAATACACATCGATACATATAGAGGTATAAAAGATCATGAGGAGAATAGAGAGAATAAATGCACAGAGTCTTTTACCCAGAATAGGGGAATCTAGGTAAAAAGTTATTTTACCCAGAGAACATAGGTTTAAGGTGAGAGAGGAAAGATTTAATAGGAACCTGAGGGCAAACTTATTCACGCATAGGGTGGTGGGTAAATGGAACATGCTGCCAGAGGAGGTAGTTGAAGCAGGTACTATAACAACATTTAAAAGACATTTGGATAGATACGTGGATAGGAAAGATTTAGAGGGATATAGGTCAAGCATGAGCAGGTGGGACTCGTGTAGATGGGGCATTTTGGTCAGCATGAGCAAGTTGGGCTGAAGGGTATGTTTCTATGCTGTATGACTATGATTATCTGTACAACCCATAACCTTTTCTCATCTCTTTTTGCAAGTCATAAATCTAAGGCATACTAACTAGATGGACCTAAATTGTAGTACAGGTATTTCTAATTGGGAGCCACAGTGTTCAAGCGGGAGGAACTGTTGCCTCACAGCTCCGATGACTGGTTCAATCCTGTCCTCCAGTTTTGTTTGTGCGGAGTTCTCTTTGTGACCACAGGTATTTCTCCTGATTGCTCCAATTTCTTTCTGCATCCCAAATACATGTTATTCGGTCTGTTAGCTGACCACTGTAAATTATCCTGAGTGCATAGATTAGTGGTAGAATCAGGGAAAAGCTGATGGATAGAAAGGGTGAATAAAATAGAGAGAATGATTAGTGTAGGATTAGCGTAAATGTATATTTACTGGTCAGCGATAGTTGGTGGGTCGTGGGACTGCTTCTATACTGTATGACTTTATGACTATATAATATAGCATGCTGTTATCTGGACACAACAGTTGCTCACCTTCACTACATTGATACTCCAGTGCTTAATTTGCCTCTGATATGAGGTTCCTTGCCTTAATGTGCAGTTGGTGAATGCATTTCCAAGAAGACTCTATATTCATATCACTGAAAACAGCAATGCAAAATGAGCATCTTTAAATGTATGTAGCAACCTCATATCTACTACGTGCCATTTCAATGACTTTTTTTTCCAGAAATTATTTCTTATTGCTCATCAAAGGCAAGTTTTCATAAATGTCTCTCCAATGCATTCCAGCATACAAAGTGTCTCATTTGCTGTGAAATATTTTATAATTATGGAATATTCAAATTTAGTGTCAAGCACAACACACCTACAATGGTACCTGAGACTTAATACAGACTTTAGACTGAAAATATGAATTGAAATGAAGGCAATTAATATTATTTACTGGCTAAACATGCCATGATATCCTCTGAAAAACAATCGGTGATCTGCTAAAGGAATATTGGAATTATCAAAAAGCTGGAGTAAATCAGCGGGTCAGATGGTGTCTCTGGAGAAAAGGATAAGGTGACATTTCGAGACCCTTCTTCAGATTGAGAGTCAGGGGAAATGGAAACGAGATGAAGTAGGGAGATATAAAACAAATGAATGAAAGATATGCAAAAAAAGTAATGATGATAAAGGAAGCAAACCATTGGTAGCTGTGGGCTATGTGAAAATGAGTTACAGACAAGGGAACTCACCAGGATGACAGTGAAACTAGTACAATGATTAGGGTGGGGGAGGGACAGAGAGAGAAGGGATGCAAGGATTACTTGAAGTTAGTGACATCAATATTCATACCGCTGGGTTTTAAGCTGCCAATGATCGTCTATTTGCGTCAGTGGTGTGAATAATGGGCCTGTCACACTTGGCGTTTTTTAGGCAACTGCCGGCGACTGTCATAGTCATAGCAGGTTGCTGAAAAAACGGCGACAACCTACGTCATCCTGGCGACAACCTATGACAGCACTTACGTCAGGAGAAGTCAAGCTACGCTCACTGGCGTCAAACCTACTGCCGCCAAACATGTTGAAAGTTTAGCGGCGACCAGAAAGACGCTATGACTTTCTCCCGGCGACCACCGGCGAACATGTGGTGACAAACTAGTCGCCTGTAGTTGCCTAAAAAAATCGCCTAAGTGGGACAGGCCCATTAGGTGTTCTTGCAGCAAAAGAGTTAACTCCCAGTGGATTGTTGATGTGGGTAGGAACACAGCCAGGAGTTAGATACTTTCTCTGGATCATTCTGTACAGAAAATCCTGAGAAAATATATCCCCAGTAGATAACCAAAACCCAAGAAGTTATTTCCACTTCTGACAAGACGAATATTGTTTGCGACTGGGTCTGATGAGATGGTTCCTTGCACCAGTAACTTCAGTTTTCCATACTTAATTTCAAATCAGCATTACACAGAAGGTCATTATGTTGACCAAAATTAGCTCCCACTTTGTAGCAGATTTTATATGAACCCCTAATCCTTAACAAAGTATCAACTTTAGGGATATGAGGAAAGAAGTAAAGGAAAGATCGGTAATTTTGAATAGGTGGGAAAAGTTAAATGAGGGAAAGGGATGATGATCCAAGGCAAAGAGAGGTGAGAAATAAAGAAACAAAACCTGCTTTAGAGAAAATATAAATGGTAAGAGCAGAACATGGTGAGAATTTGTCAATACTTTATCAAAGGTTGCAAAATGCCTAATCCAAATTTCCACTTGCCTGCTTGTTCACTGCAACTCAGCATGTTCTTTATCCAATTCAGTTTTCCAAATTAATATATAATTTGTTTCCATTTCCCTTTCAAGGAGTGCATTCCAAATCATCATAACTTGAGCAACTAATGGAAATGGAGACAAGCTACTAATAAAATGATAATTGCACTTAACATGATCATAACTGAACTTTTAGTAGTACAGGTATTACATTATTGCTGAAATTCGATACATATATTTAGTGGGCCACTGAAGCTGATCAAAAAAAGATCATGTGTCATTATCATATTCATTCTATCATTCTAGTTAATTCTAGTTTTAATCCATCATCTATGATATATGTATACACAAGGAACTGCAGATGCTGGTTTACAAAAAAAAGACCCAAAGTGCTGGAGTAACTCAGCAGGTCAGGCAGCATCTGTGGAGAACATGGATAGTGATGCTCCAAGTTGGAACCCTTCTTCAAACTGACTGTAGTAAGGGGTAGAAAGATGGAAGTGAGGTGGGAATGGGGCACACACAGGGAAGTGACAGGTTGATACAGGCGAGGAGGGGTTTTGGTTGGCAAATGAGTGGATAAATGCCATAGACAGGAAGAGGAAAAGGCAGTGAGATAACAAGTGAAGATGCACAAAATTTGAAGCCAGAGGAAATGGCATGATAGAATGAGATGGGGAAATGGAAAGAATAGGTGTGCAACCTCCCATTGGAATTGTCAGCCCCACAAACTCACCAGCCCCAGCTCCCCGCATCTGTATCCACCCACTGCTTCCATCCCTCCCTCTCCAACACCCGCGGACCATGCAGTTTATCCAAGTTTTGACATTTTTGTTGATCACAGAATTTCTCACCACAGAGCGTGAGAAATGTCTAATCAGCGTAAGGGCGTGAGAGTTTGCTTGAGGGCGTGATTCTCACGCTCAAAGCGTGAGAGTTGGCAGCCCTGAAATCATCACGAGAATAACCAGGGTGCGCTGAATGTTAAATTGCAAAGTATTCAGAATTTCATTAACACTGTTTGGCTGGGTGGCAATAGCTAATCTGTTCTTGACTTCCTTTTCAGAAGTTAAGACACCTTTGATGCTAACTGTTTGAAAGCTGCTACTCCCTCTAGTTTTCCATTGACAATCTTCACGTCAGTATTGGTGTCGGTGATGCTTGAGGCTGCCATTACTACTTTTCTCTGTAGTTCTATTCTGCGCCCTTTGCAACTTCTTCCAACACTTCTGTGGGTTCTTGGTGCTCTTTAAGTGTCCCTGCTATCAAATCAGTGTCATTGGAAAGCTCTGATATTCAACATCATGCTTTTAATACGAGTGACATTCTCTGATGGAAATGTCCAACCTTACATTTTAATTCCAATCTGTGCTGGTGAGAGCGGAAACCTTGAGTGATGCAGACCTGGAGCATGGCAGCTATTCCTTGTATTACACAAGAATATGTTTCCTTTGGCAAAATTACATGAATTGCAAAGGCTGGTAATGGAATTGTAGATATTTTACTATATTGTACATCCACGGATAGAGAGTAGAAGACTGTAACTCAAATTTGTATACCCCAAAATTACAGTAATATTACAACAAAATTTCACGTGGAAAATTTATAAATCAAGGAATATCTGTATTCCCTACCAAAACTTATCTGAAATGGGGGGGGAGTAGATTGTTAATGTGGAAAAAACAACATTGCAGAAACAGTTTATAAAAAGCATGAACATCAACAGATTGTGACTGATACCCGCAAGCATTATTCCATTCTTTTTATTTTTCCTTGGTGTATTGAAAAGTTGGCAACACTAAAATCTTATACAAGTGTGCATCATTATATTACCTCATGATAATATTGTATTTCACAATGTTGAAATCAAAAATAGCCTTGAGTGATATGTCTGACAACCTAATTCTAATCCTGCACTCACTAGCCCCGAATAGTGCCAATAACTATCAATTCAGTGACCTGAACCAACCCAGCATATAGAGTGTCCAAATTAAAGACATAATAATAAATTGCTTGTGTTGAAGGAGAATTATACAGCTCCCCCTCATTTTTTGCAAATATCATATTTTTAAATGTTTTTTAGCTTTGATTTTAGAGATACAGCGTGGACTCAGGCCCTTCGGCCCACCGTCCACACCAACCAGTGATCCCTGCACCGACCACCGATCCTGCACACACTATGGACAATTTACATTTACACCACCAATTAACCTACAAACCTGTACATCTTCGGGAGGAAACAGAAGATCTTGGAGAAAACCCACGCAGGTCAGGGGGAGAACGTACAAGGTCCGTACAAACAGCACTTGTAGTCAGGATCGAACCCGGGACCCAGGTCTCTGACACAGCAAGGCAGCAAATCTACTGCTGCGCTACTGTGCCCCCCTTTTGTTTTGAGACACTACAAAGCACCAAATGTTACTTCTTAGGGGCAATTAGTACAATATCTAATTCGAAAATGTATTATCATGCTATAAATTGGAGACAACAGATTATCCATTATGGTTTATACTCACCTCAATTATTCATGTTGCATTGCTATTGCATTTTATCTGCTGGATATACTCAGCAAACGTATTCATTAATGTATCTCCACTTCCTTGTTATGCATAGTATACACACAAACGTAATTTGTCAACTAATATTTAACAACCAGGCTTTGTTCATGTCATTGTGTCTGGCTAATTGTTGCGTTGGTCATTAGGATGGCATATTGCCGCACTTTATTGGCACATATTATCTTCACAACGCCAGTTCTCGGAATTATGAAACTATTAACTGCACTCTTGATGTCTGGACAGTGAATGTATAATGGTCCTAAAGGTTTATAGTCCTTCAACAAGTAGACTCTTTAATAGTTCTGACTTTAGAAAAATTGTCCATAAAGCTTTAATGTTCCTAAATATCATTTCTGGTGATGTATTTTGCCTTGGAATTTCTCTCATAAAACAAATGAGCTCCCATGTAGTCCTCAAGGAAAGAGGACATATCGAGCTCACCAGTCTGAATTTAATTGTTGCACCAAAGAGCGGTTTAGTATTATGAAACAACATATAATGCCTTTGAGACAGCTTTACCCCACAGCAGCCATTGTTAAAGAGCATTATATTTGATTTTAATTATTAATCATTCAAAGTTATGATGATAATTTATTTTTTTATATTACTATGTGGAAGAGAGTTGCTATTTTCATATATTTCATGTGTTTGTATATTTCAACCAATTTGAAAACTATAACTGATAATAATAGGGGCAGCACGGTGGCGCAGCTGTGGAGTTGCTGCCTTACAGTGCCAGAGACCCAGGTTCAATCCTGACTGGTGGTGTCGGCTGTACAGAGTTTGTACATTCTCCCTGTGACCGCGTGGGTTTTCTCCGGATGCTCTGGTTTCCTTCCACACTGGTAGGTTATTGGGACTTGGTAAAATTGTAAATTGGCCCGTGTGTAGAATAGCGCTGGTGTACGGGATGTTTGCTGGTCGGCACTGACACGTGGGCCAATCGGCCTGTTTCCGTGCTGTATCTCTCAAGTCTACAAAGTAAAGATAGAAAAATCAAATGTTCTCATTCTGCACAGACCCTGTTCCATTGGAAGATTACCATGTATGGATAAACTATCTGAAAACTAAATATTAAGTAAGAACAAATTATTTTGGTATATAAAAATCAAGATGGCAGATGCTATAAATCAGACATACTGGATGTTCAACCTGAAACATTTATTTTCCCCTGATCTGCTAAATCTGTCCACTATCTTCTATTTAAATTATTTTACTATAAGTAGTTAGCTCCGAATTGGATTAATATTAGACATGACAATGAATTGGTCTTTCAAGTGTATTGTAATTATATAAGTACAGATGCACAACCTTTTATCCGAAATTCCAAATAACGAAAAGCTCCGAATAGCGGACATTTTTTCGGTCCTTGAAGAAAGGTCCTTGAAGCCATTCACCGAGGGCGGCCCGCAGAGTTGACAGCGGAACCTCCGGTCGGTCCTCGAAGAAAGGGGAACTAAATCCCTATTCATAAAAGAGAAGGTGAGGGTATATTGCGCGGGAGGGTTAATAATTGACAATCTGCTGCTGCCTGCCCGCTGAGTGTATCGTGAGTCTTGCGTGGGAACTTTTTAACTCAGCGGGCAGGCAGCAGCAGATTGTCGCTCCCTTCAGTTTCACCCCACCTACACCCCTCTGCTTCCCGGCCATGTGTGTGACCCCCTTCCCTCCCCTCTCCAGCTCCCCACCCATTGCACCGGCGTGGGAGCTTTGCACTGTCTTCACGTCGGCGATGCCAGCAGGTCAGTGCCAGTCACCGGAGACGTCAGGACCAACGGGACAATGACCCCCAGGCCCAGAGACCCACAGCCAGCAGCAGCCCAGCCCCGTTCCAACTCCAGAGGAATACGCTCCCCGTAGGGATAGAAGCTGATGGTGAGCAAAGCACGTCTTGTTCTTGGGGTTGCGGATGAGGGGGGCGCAGCTCGGGCTGTGATGTCTCCGGCCACCCCCCTGTACAGGAGCTGAGACTGGGAACTGTACCGCCCTTGCAGGAGAGTGGGGTTGTTTGCAGTTGCAGAGGGAGGGGGCAAGGGCGGTACAGTTCCCAGTCTCAGCTCCTGTCCAGGGGCGTGGCCGGAGACATCAGGACCAACGGGACACCGACTGCAAGCACGGAGATCCCAGAGACTCACAGCCTGCAGCAACTCTAGCCCAGCCCCGCTCCAACTCCAGAGGAACCCGGGTTGCAGATGAGGGGGCGCAGCTCGGCTGTGGGCGAACTGCCACTTGTCGCTGTAGCGGCCCATCGGGGAGCGGGTTCCTGTTGGGCCTGACGTCTCCGGCCACCCCCCTGGACAGGAGCTGAGAGATGTCAGGACCACCAGAAGCCGCTCCCCGATGGGCCGCTACGGCGACAAGTGGCAGTTCGCCCACAGCCCGAGTTGCGTCCCCTCATCGGGACACCGACCCCCAAGCCCACTGCAAGCACGGAGATCCCAGATCAGCAACTCCAGCCCAGCCCCACTCCAACTCCAGAGGAACACGCTAGGGGCAGAAGCTGATGGTGTGCAAGGTACGTCTTGTTCTTGGGGTGGCGCAGTTCGGGCTGTGGGCAAACTGCCACTTGTCGCCGTAGCGGCCCATCGGGGAGCGGATTCCTCTGGAGTTGGAGGGACAGGGAGACACAGCGGCTTTTGAGAATGGTGGGCAATCACTTCCAAAGTTCTGTCCACACAGTCAGTACACCTCTCCTACACTTGTCTCCCGCACTAAGATCATCTTGCAGAGAATGATCCCGGCCTAACCCTCCCTATTCTCTCCTATTCTGCAAGAAAAAACTACATTGAAGACTCAAACTCGCGATCGAGTAACTGCCGGGATCGAGGCGCAAACTCGCGACTTTGCGGATATGAGCCGAGCACTCTACCACTGAGCCAGCCGTTAAAATCTACGCTAAAAATCTTCCATTCCGAAAGCCGAAAAATTCCGAATTACGAAAAGTGTCATGTCCCAAGGCTTTCGGATAAAAGGTTGTGCACCTGTATCACAAAAACAAGTGACTCATTTAATAGATATATTGCACATAGGCTGCAAACAGATGAAAATTATATTCAAGCCATCAAGAAAAGTAAACTTTCAGGGATATTTAAATGTACTTTTTCGCAATATTTCAGAAAAGAACAGGGGAATTACACCAATATTTGTTGTTCACTCATCAACACTTAAACTTATGTTATTCAACAGGATGTTGAAAATCTGTGTATGCTACAAACCTGCAAGGTACAGTATGTAACGTAAAATTCCACTGGGAAACTCAGTTTATGGAGCAGAGCTGTGTAAGATCAAGGATCAAATGACAGAAGAAGTGGTTGGAAACATAAATAATTACTCTCAGTGCAACAGTAATTCCCTGTGGTATCTACCTTCTTCCGAATGATATAATGTTACTGTGTAGTTCTGATCCCAAGCAAACCAAGCACAAAGACTTATTCCAACCCTGAGCCCATTCTGGATTCACAGGTTTATTTATAAAAGGGGAAGATTAGAGCCAGGACAAAAGGGTGATTATAGCAGAGATAAATGCCATCTACACACTGCCAGGTTTTCTCTTTTTATACTCCGCAATGAACAGAAACCATGCCCTTTTCAGATCTGAGCTCTCTTTCACCCAAGCTCATGAAAGCAGGGATGACTTTATTTTATAGTGCCTTTTGCATCACAAAAGACACTGAAAGCCATGAATTCGAAATGTATTCACCACTGCATTGTAGGAAATGCAGAAGCCTATTTACATAAAACCACCTTCCCATGAATGACTAGAGGCCTTGGGGCCGAAACGATCTCAATCTATTCTCAAACTTCATAGCATTCAAGTTTAAGGGCTGCTAAATGGAGAATACAAATATGGGATAGTTCACATTTTCTCTCAATCCCGGATCTTAGCATCATTCTTATTGTTTACGTAACCAGGTTCAAACAAAATGATGTGTAAAGGTAAGACCCAGGTGTTGATGCTTTTTTCTGACCACATTTCAGGATCAAGGATTTATTTATTTCATTCTGTTTCTATGTGTTCTGAGGCAAATTATGAGGCTAATGTGGGACTCAGTCTCTACCACAGTTGCTTCATAAGATGACGTGAGACCATGGCTGTCCTGGATGGTGGTGAATTCCTTCTGCTATTCTCAGTGAAAAGACTGTAAGACTCAATTACATTTTGGAAGCTTCTTCACCAGATTGAGCAGAATGAGGCTAGGATTCCTCATAATGCTTTTTTTTTCAAGGAGGGCAACTTTGGATAACAGTAGAGCCCCAGTTGATCAGTAGATCAAACGAGTTTTAAACTGCTTGAGCTGATAATTTTCAAACAGTTTGAGATGATAATGGTTTCCTCAGAATGGTAAATTTTATCATCAGTATCTCACATCATTGAGAGGTGCCTCCTCAGGAAGGTAGACAAAAATGCTGGAGGAACTCAGCGGGTGAGGCAGTATCTATGGAGCGAAGGAATACGTGACGTTTCGGGTCGAGACCCTTCTTCAGACTACATGTATGGAAAATGGTTCATGGTTTGCAGTTTCTCAACTTGGATCTTTAATGTTGGGGGGAATATGTGCAACAGAGCCAGGTTGGCATATGACCTATGGTTTGCACTTGTTTTGGGTAAAGCCCCTGTCCCCATATGCTTCAGTAAAGGAGTGGATGATAACTTAGAGATCAGCCTTCTGATATGTACATGCATCAGTCATGGAGCTTAGTGACCAAGGCTGGAGTGGGGAAAAAGATAGTTGAAAGTTAGTTACACTTTCACTCAGTAGAATAGCTTCACCTTGGCCGGGAGCTTATTGAAGGTAAATTATAGTATTGTAGTGACAAAGATTGAGTGTTGACAAAGATTGAGATAAGTGTTGTTATATGCACAGCCGCAATGTACTCCAAAGTGCATTGAGATCGGGTCTGTGGTGGCGCAGCCAGTGAAAATCATGGCTTGGATGTCTTCGTGGGACAAAGCTAAAACGGGGATGAATGTCTGAGGGGAGGTATGTTTAGTTTAGCTTAGTTTAGGGATACAACATGGAAACATGTCCTTTGGCACTTCCACACTGACCATCGATCGCCCATTCACATTATTTCTATATTATCCCTCTCTCGGAACCACTCCCTACACACTAGGGAAATTTATAGAAGCCAATTAACCTACATACCTTTACGTCTTTGGGATGTGGAAGGAAACCGGAACACCCGGAGGAAACCCACGGGATCGCAGAGAGACGTGTAAACTCCACACAGACAGCACCCAATGTCAGTAACCGGGTTCTCTGGTGCTGTGAGGAAGCAGCTCTACCAGCTGCTCCACTTCTATCCTCATCAAGTGTTTGTAAGTGTAAATATCAAGGGAAATATTCATTGACATGTTTTAGATGGACAATCAATTATTTTTCTTCAAGACATCCAGATTATATAAATGTTTGGACAGCAAACGTTCCAATATTGGACAAACAGGATGGAGGTGGTACATTCAAACCAGAAAGTTGCAGAAATCAAATTGTAAATAAGTGTGGTATTTGAATGACTGATGTTTGGATGATCAAATGGAGCAACTTGCAAGTTGTTATCGTTTTTGGTAGAACTGAATGGGTGAGGTAAACGACATCTTGCAAGGGAAGTTCAAACTGAATTATTTACCTTCAAAAGAGAGAGAAGAATTTTCGGTTAAAACTTTGTCAAGTATAGAATACAGAGGTCATTTTGGAATAGGATTGTTTGTAACATTTATGACACCCTTTTGATGATTTCATGTAAGATTGTATGTCATATTATTTGTTGTGTTAATCTATACCTTATTTAATTCATGGTCAAGTAGCAATATGTTTTTTTAAAGAGCTCTGGCTATGTGAGATGCAGCTGGTTTTCCTCACCCAGATAGAGGCAGACTAAACTCAAACATTAGCTGGCAGAGCAACTACCTGCAAGTCTGTGGTGGATCAAGTGGACGTGTCAATGATGGTGCGATCAAAGATTATGGTGGTTGACTGGGGGAATATAAAATGTATGCACTGGATAACCTCAAACTTCTTGAAAGCTGTTCCGAGATGCACTCATTCAAGTAAGCGGGGAATAATCCATTACACTCCCAACTTGTGCCTTGGAAATAGTGGAATGATTTGGAGGCATCATGACATGACTAAAGTAGAGTGTTTCATTGTCATATCTCCCAGATAGAATAATGAAATTCTTACTTGCAAGTATTTGAATCAGGGAGGGTCCTCTGCCGGTTTCCCGGTTCCGTTGCCGTTCCGCCTCGGGAAGGCCTATGCCGCTGTGCTTCGGGAAGTCACGACGGTGGCGTAGCCATTCAGGTTGGCCACAGATACCCTGAATCTGGACTGGTCCACTGACTCAAAGCAGCCTCGTAGGATGTCATTTATTTCTGTAGACTAGCACTGAAAAACCTTCTCTGCTAGGTCTTCCCACTTCAGTTCCTGTTTGTAGGCAGTGAGTAGAAGCGCAGCTGGATGATCAAATTTCCCAAAATGTGGCCAGTGAATGGTGGGGTAGGCATTTTTTATAGATGTGTAGCAGTGGGTCAAGGGTGTTCTTGCCCTTGGTGAGACAAGAGACATGCTGACAATATTTTGGTAGTACACTCGTGAGAATGACTTGATTGAAGTCCCTGGCTACAATGACCAGAGACTTGGGGTGTTTTATCTCACAGCTATCAGTTGTGCAGTACAGTTCCTTCCAAGCAACCTTCACATCAGCACGGGGAGGGATGTAGACTGCTGTCAGGATAGCTGAGGTGAATATCCATGGCATGTAATAGAGATGGCACTTCATTGTTAGATTTACAGGTCTAGGGAGCATGAGCCCACCAGGACAGTCATGTCTGAGCACTACAAGGTGTTGATTAAGAAGCTGACCCATCCATCTTTATCTTGTCTGGAGATGCCATGCAGTATATACGGTGAAGGGGGAAGCCCTCAGGGTAAATAACACAGTCAGGTCTACAGGGTTTCATCGTGATCTATGTGAAACAGAGAGAATTACATATTCACGAGAGTCAAGAATAATGTCTTGGCTCTCTGTGACACAAACGTTAATATCCCGTGTAGTCTAGCTCATCTCAAAGTTGTCAAAAATGCTTAATGATAATTGTGCCCTTCACCTGCTCTGAGATGACCTACTCAAAGTAATCTTCATAATTCTCCTGATGAAGTTTGCCACCACATTAATGGCCAGTGCATGAATCCACTTTTCTGAGACTTTGGCTTATACTGATCATAAAATTTAATACCAGGTAAAATAGTTTACTTTCAAGCAGCACATCATAAATATACTTAATCATTTATCTTCTCACCATGTCTACAATCATAGCAAGAGCACAGGCTCTCTATTTCTGAGGCTGTTGTTTCACACTAGTTCTTAAAATGTACCTTTGATGAAGCTGTTCGTTAAAAACCCTCTCTGCTCTCCAGGTGATGCAGGAATTCAGATTAAAGGAAAGCGACTACTTTAAAGAGCTGAAAGGTGGTGACAAGAAGCTGACTGGTTGGCTAAGTGCACGGACTATTGCATTCTGCACTATATCGTTGTAGTCGGGCTAGGCCCGAAGTCAGAAGCTACTCTGAGTGCTCATTGTGGCCATGCACTACATGTTGATTTCAGGTGCATTCTGGAAGTTGCTGAGCCAAGGGGCTAGGTGCACTTTATAAAAGAGTGGTGCAGCAGTAGAGTTGCTGTGTTACAGCGCCAGAGGACCGGGCGCCATCCCGACTACGGGTGCTGTCTGTACGGAGTTTGTACGTTCTCCCCGTGACTTGCGTGGGTTTTCTCCGAGAGCTTCGGTTTCCTCCCGCACTCCAAAGACGTACAGGGCTTGGAATAAGTGTAAACTTTCCCTAGTATGTGCAGGATAGTGTTCGTGTGCAGGGATTGCTGGTCAGTGCGGACTCGGTGGGCTGAAGGACCGTTTTCAAGAGTCAAGAGTGTTTTATTGTCATATGTCCCAGATAGAACAATGAAATTCTTACTTGCTGCAGCACAACAGAATATGTAAACATAGTACACTGTAAACAATATGATAAACAAGAGAGAATGATAAAAAGTTCAGTGTGTGTATATATATACATACATGCAAACAAGTACACACACACATTATATAGCCTTTGTCCAACCATCTGCTTATCACCCCCCCCACCCCCTTGTCTGTGTCTATCTGTTACCTGCCATGCTTTGTCCTGCCTCTCCTCTCTTCCAACTTTCTTTTTCCCCTTTGATCCAACGTTCTTTGACCTAAAAGGTTAGCTATCCAATTATCCAGGAATGCTCCCCAACCCACTAAGTTACCCCAGCATTTTATGTCTTTTTTTGTAAGCCAGTATCTGCAGTTCTTTATTTCTACAGTATTTGCAATGAGGATTGCAGGCTAATTTCACTTAAATGCTGTGAGCCATAGCATCACTGTTTACTGTCATCACCTCTCCAGGGGGCTATTTCATAAGTGGTTAGCACCACTTAAAGTCAGTTTGCACTACTTAAAGGGCACATTATGGCTATCACAGGTTTTGCAACCATTGTGAAAACATTTTGAGCTGACACACAATGAAGAAAGCTAACATAGGAGAGAGTATGCAGCAGTGTTTTAATGGTGATTGGAGGCAGTGTTTTAATGGTGATTGGAGGCATAAGAAGGGTAAAATTGGAAATACATACCGTTCCTTAAAAGGACCTCCAGGCACAGTTTGCAGAGGCACTGGGAGTGCAATACACAGTGGCTCAAAGACATGGCCAGAGCGAGCAACACCGAAAATTGGAGGAACAGCACCTCATATTCCGCTTGTGGAGTCTGCATCCTGTGGGCATGAACATTGAATTCTCCTAATTTTGTTAGCCCTTGCTGTCACCTCCACTTGCTCAGCCCTCGGGGCTGTCTCCTCCCATCCCTCAACCCTTCGCTCCATAGATGCTGCTGCACCCGCTGAGTTTCTCCAGCATTTTTGTGTACCTTCGCTCAAAGATGAAGATCTTTACCAAACTCCCAAAACCCTGCAAAAACGTCACTGGTTTAATGTCCTACATTTATCATTCCACCTGAATTGAATTTAATTTATTTATCGTTCAAAATATTTTTTAACGAAATGCCATTGCCATACAGTCATAATAATAAAAAGCAAACAAAACAATGTTACATAAATTTAACATAAACAGTCATCACAATGACTCTCCTCCAGGCACCTCCTCACTGTGATGAAAGATAAAAAAAAGTCTCATCTCTTCCTTGCTTCTTCTCCCGTGGTCAGGCAGTTAAACTGCTGTGTCGAGGTAATCGAGGCCCCAGCTGGGCAATGGAAGATTCCGCGGCGAGCGATGTGGTGATGCCGGTTGATGAAAGGTCCTGCAATCAGGCCGATTCAAGCGATTTTGGGGTGGACGAACCTGCTGTGGCTAGAGCTCCTGAAAAGTCGGTTGCCAACAAGGGACCTGTGAGCTCCCGATGTTACAGACCACAGGGCCCGCCTCCGAAGCCTCCGAAAGTAGAGCCACAGCCCCAATAGCAGCGCCACCACAGCCTCCGAAAGTCAGCCAGCTCTGCGAGTCCACCGGCTCTGCGACCGGAGTCCTCAAGTTCAATCACAGCTGGAGGCCGCCCAACTCCTCAATGTTCGGCGCAGCGCAAACGGAGATACGACACGGAAAAAAGTCGCAGCTCCGTTGAAGAAAGAGATTAAAAAAAGTTTAATCCACCCCCCACATAATACACAACTAAAATAGACTATTACATACATCTAACATTAACGATAAGACAAAGAAGGAAGAGGGAAACAGACTGCAAGCGAGTTGCAGCCGCAGACACAGCACCACCGACTACCGACATGAATATTAGTCAACACTTTTACCTAAAATGCATATTGTTCATACCAGAATCTCATAATTAACACTGCTGCAATTCTCACATTCTATCTCACAACTTACACATGATCGCAGCTATTTGGCAACCAGATCAACCACACACAGTGTTCAAAATTCACCACACGTTTTCCAAGTTCTTAAACTTAAACATTAATCTACACATGATCATGTGGATTGATGCTGAATCTGTTGCATTTTTTCAGCATTTCATTTTTTTTTAAATTAAGTGATTCATTCATTTAGTTCTTCGAAATTATGAGGAATGCTGTAACTGTGACCTCGTGCGTAATGAAGGAAAATGAAAATCCACCCTTACCTGAATCAAAAGGGAGGAACGCAAGCCAAAACATCCTGACTCTGAGGAGAATGTTACTGAATCATATTCACCTTTTGGCTTATAACCTCAGATATTTCCTTTAGTCACTGCTGGTTGTGCAACGGTAGAGTTGCTGCCTTACAGCGCCAGATACCCGGGTTCAATCCTGATTACGGATGCTGTCTGTACGGAGTTTGTACGTTCTCCCCGTGACCAGCATGGATTTTCTCCGGGTGCTCCGGTTTTCCCCCACACTCCAAAGACGTACAGGTTTGTAGCTTAACTGGCTTGGTAAAATTGTACAATTGTCCCTAGCATGTGTAGGATAGTGATAGCCTGCGGGGATTGCTGGTCGCCATGGTGGGTCAAAGGGTAGTTTCCACGTTGCATCTCTAAACTAAACTAATCTAAACTAAACTGGTGCTATATGCACTGGACAAGTAGAGAAATGAGACCATAGATGGAGAGCAGTTGAAAAACAAATGACTTGGGCTGAATAGTTTAGCAATGTGTGGACAGGTTTTGTTTGACCAGGGATAACTTCTTGACATCTATTATAGACTGGTGACAGCATGAAATAGCCATCAGTGATTCCATATGCTTAGCTATGAAGTTAAAGGCACATATCAATTTTTATGCACATTGTAAAAGGATCTGCAGATTTTGGTTTATTAGAGGAAGACACAAAATGCAGGAGTAATTCAGCAGGTCAAGCGACATGTCTGGAGAACATGGATAAGTGCAACAATCCCAACATTGGTATTAACACCAAGGAAGGTGCCATTGTAGTCTGTCAAGCTGCCCTCTACCTGCTGTGGCCAGGCACCAGATCTTGGACACCTCCTCGACCAAGACCCCAGAGATGAACACCAGGCCATCATCTCCCAGACTGTTTCTGATCTGAACACCTCTGCCAAACTGTCTACCAAAGACTCCAAACTAATTGCTCCCCACCCTTGTACTGCTCGCTTCTACCCCTCTCCAAAACAACAAACATGATTGCCTTGGCAGACGCATTGTTTCTGCCTGCTCATGTCCTACTCCACATATCTTGATTCTATAATATCCCCCACATGTCCAATCCCTTCCAACCTACATCTGAGACAGCTCACATGCTGTTCAACGCTTCAATATCTTTCAATTTCAAGGCCCCCATTGCCTCATTTTTACGATGGACATTCAGTCCCTCCACACCTCCATCCCCCACCAGGAAGATTTTAAGGCCCTCTGCTTCTCCCTCGAACAGAGAGCCTACCAATTTCCCAACAGTAACATTGTCCCTTGGCTGGCAGCAATTTTCCTCACCCTCAACAACTTTTCTTTCGACTCTTCTCACTTTCTCCGTGCTAAAGGTCGCAATGGCCACTCTATGTCTGCCTTTTTGACAGTTACTTCGAACAGTCCTTGTTTCAGGTGCACACTCCTATGGTCATCTGGAATGTCACCATGGCAACATGGCACCACTTCCCAACTCTTTCTCCACTACATTGATGACTGCATCAGGGCTACCTCATACACAAGTGGATTTCCATAACTTCACCATTAACTTTCACCCTGCCCTCAAATTCACCTGGATTATCTTTGACACTCTCTCCTTTCTTGATCTCTCCATCTGCATCACAGGGGACAGACTATCGAGTGATATCTGCTACAAACATACCAAATCCTGTAGTTATCAGGAATACACTACCTGCCACCATTCCTCATGCAAAGACGCTATCCCCTGCTCTCAATTCCTCCGTCACCACTGCATCTGCTCCCAAGATGAGACTTTCAATTTGAGGACATCCTGGATGTCTTAAATCTTTAGTGAACGTGGTTTCACCCTGGCTGTCATAGATGGATACTTCAGCCACATCTCCTCTTTGTCCCATAGTCTGCTCTTACTCCCCTTCCCCCCAGACACAACAAGGATCGATTTCCCTTTCACCTTTTACCCCACCAACCTCCGCATCCAACACATCATCCTTTCCCATTTACAGCCCCTCCACCGGATTCCACCACATCACATTTTCCCATCTCCACCCCGTTTTGCCTTCTGCAGAGATCACTTTCTCTGTAACACCTTGGTTCACTCATCCCTTATAACCCAAAGCACCACTCACCCATCTCAACCCGAAAAGTCTCCTATCCATGTCCTCCATTGCCAGAGTGAGGCCACATGCAAACTGGGGGAACAGCACTTCATACTACGCTTGGGGAGCTAACAACTCAATGCTGTGAGCATTGAATTATCCTATTTTAGATAATTTCCACAACCCACCCTTCCCCCTCCCCTATTTCTCTCTCCCCCCCCCCCCCCCCCAACCCCCTCCCTTCTTCACCTCCCATCACCATCCTCCTCTGAACCTTGGCTGACCTTACATCGGGTTCTCCCTTCCCCTCGCCCACCACCTACATTCCTTCCTCAGGCTACACATATTCACAACCTTTCTATACTCAAGCTTCACAATTCGCAACACTTAATCCTTGTGGGCTCACACCTGTTTTTTCATCTCTGGCCTGTGTCCAACAATCCGCTTATTAAAACAACAAAAAAAAACCCTTGCCTGCTTTCAGCGATTTTTGGCCACATTCTGTCCTGCCTGCCCTCTCTTCCGCCTTTCTTTCCCACTCACCTTACATTCAGTCTGAAGAAGGGTGTCGATCTGAAACATCACCTATCCAATCGTCTCCAGAGATATTGCCTGACCTGCTGAGTTACTCCAGAATGTTGTGTCTTACTTTGTACCAGATGTTGGCGTGCACTGAGGTGTGATGGATTAGTCTATCGTAAAGAGAAGACAACATATTCATTTTCCAAAATCCCAGGAGCAACAGCTACCAAGTTGTAGATTTTTCAAAGTGAAAAATCTTCTTTGATGATAGGCTGGGGGTAATGTTGTCAGAGGGATAGCACTAACTGGGTGACAGCCCATGTTTCATGCGTCCTGATTTTTACTTATAGAAAAGGGTGTGACAGTGGCACAGCTGTTGGAGCTGTTGCCTCACAGCACCAGAGACTAGGTTTTGATCCTGTTCTCAGGTGCTGTCTGTATGGAGTCTGCATGTTCTCCCTGTGACCGCCGTGGGTTTTCTCTGGGTGCTCCAGTTTCCCCTACCATCCCAAAAGCATGTGGCTTTGTAGTTTAATTGACCTCTATAAATTGCCCCTTGTGTGTAGGGAGTAGATACGAAAGTGGGATAACAGAAGTAGTGTGAACGGGTGATCAATGGTTGGCATGGACACCGTGGAACGAAGGACCTGTTTTCATGCTATATCTCTAAACTAAACTCAACTAATCAACTCAACTAAACTAAACTAACTTAAAAGGAACCCCATGATTGATTGTGGAGAGAGAATAGAACCATTCTATTAGTGAGAATAGAAGGAATTTACTCTTTTCATAATTTAAACATTTAGACAGGTACATGGATAGGACAGGTTCATTGAGATGAGGGCCAAACGCAGGCAGGTGGGACTAGTGTAGATGGGACATGTTGGCCAGTATGCGGAAGTTGGGACGAAGGGTGATGTTCTTTTTCTTCTCACCTTCCACCTAACCTGCCTCCACATTCAATGGATAAACCTGTCACTTTCCTGCCATCTCCATGCACAATTATCATCTAGCCGTGGGCGCGGCGTCCGGAGCCTAGGATCCCTCGTCGGGAATCCCAGGAGAAGAGCTCCGACTGCCGGCATGCGGCCTACAACATCCTGAAGCCGCGGTCTCCAGTAAGAAAGTGCCTATTCGGGACCACCGAGTCTGTTCGAAGGTCCCGACGAGAGGGACTGTACATCCAGCCGTCCGTAGCAGTGACTGCAGAGGTTTATGGCCCCGACCACAGGTGAACAAGGAGGAGGACTGACTGAACTTTGTGCCTTCCACCACAGTGAAGAATGTTGTGATGGATGTTTGTGTTAAATCTTATTGTGTATTGTGTGTTCTTTTTCAATTATATCGCTGCTGGCAAATTCATTTCACTGTACCTTTGGATGTATGCGATGAATAAAATTGACTATTGACTATGGACTTCTACTCAACTTTTTCCATGGCCACCTTCCTCTGCAAGGTACGTACATCTGCTACCTCACCCTCCCCAAACACAAATCACAGGTGGTACAGTTATAATTTGCTATTGGGTTATGGCATGTGAGCACCACTTGAAGACCACGTTAATGTCCATCCCCAATTATCTTTGAGAAACTGAAAATTAGCCATTTCTTTGAAAGAATGTAGTCCTTCTAAGAATTTGGGTAGCGATTTAGAGCCAATTACAATGCAAAAACAAAAATATATTTCCATGTCGGGATGGTGAGCAGCTTAAAATGAAACCTGCAGATAATTATGTTCCCGTACATCTGCTGCTCTTGTCCATCTTAGTGAGAGTTAATTAGGCAATTGACTGTATTGCATGTCAGAGATGGTATCTCTGCTGCTATGATTCAAAGGGTGTGTTGAGGCGAGTGCAAATGTAGGGCGCATGGCGTACCAAACAAGCATTTAATAACTCATATCAAAGATAGACATAAAATGCTAGAATAATTCAGCGGGACAGTTAGCATCTCAGGATAGAAGCAATGGGTGATGTTTCTGATTGAGACCCTTCTCCAGTCTGAAGAAGGGTCTCGCCCCGAAACATTACCCATTCCTTCTATCCAGAGATGCTACCTGTCCCGCTGAGTTACTTCAACATTTTGTGTCAATTGTCGGTGCAGTTCATTCCTACGCATATCAAAGCCTCCTTTTCTAGTTAATCTTGCTGCTGGTTCTGCCATTTACTGATTATCAAGCCATTTGCCGCAATCTATTTACACAATCCATCTTTAAATCTTTTATATAAACTCAGATATTTCCCTTTATCCCTTTTCTCCCCTTTTTATTCCCAGATCTGCATTTGCACAAAAATCGCCTCACAAATTATTATCAACCTGAAATCTTATCTCTCCTTTCTCTCTCTAAGTGCCGCAGGCTGTCTCATCTATCGAGAATTTCCAGAATTTTCTGCTTTTACTGCAGATTTCCAGATTTACAATATTGACTGACTGAATTGATGTTTCTTGATAATCGAGTTTATTGTGTTTTATGGTTGTTTAATATCAATGGTGCAACTCCAGAAAACCAACCCAGCAACTATAAAATCAAAGGTTACACTGAAGAAGGGTTTCGGCCCGAAACGTTGCCTATTTCCTTCGCTCCATAGATGCTGCTGCACCCGCTGAGTTTATCCAGCTTTTCTGTGTAACCTTCGATTCTCCAGCATCTGCAGTTCCCTCTTTAACACTATAAAATCAAGCAGCTCGTACCTATTGAAAGTCCTTTCAAAATCTTTCAACATTATGTTGGCTGTTTAAATGTCTCTGGTAAACTACCCTTACTATTTAGGTGAGTGTAGAATCCTGGAAAAAAATAGTATTCATGTATGATTAGAGAAAATGTTCTCTAATCATACATGTTGATGGTCGGCTTGGGCTTGTTGGGACAAAGGGTGTATTTTTGAATCCCTATCATACATGCGGTGTACATCACAAAGAACTAATGTTATTTTTGTCTGCTTTAATCAACACCTAAAAAGGTTTTTGGCCTTCTAATACATTCAAACCTAATGGAAACACATTTTCTTAAAACATCAAACAAATCTGTAGGATGTTTTCAAGAAGGAACTGCAGATGCTGGAAGATCGAAGGTACACAAATATGATGGAGAAACTCAGCAGGTGCAACAGTATCAAGTTAAGTCAAGTCAAGTTTATTTATCACATACACATACGAGATGTGCAGTGAAATGAAAGTGGCAATGCTCGCAGACTTTTGTGCAAAAGATAAACAACCAAACAAACTATAAACACAATCATAACACACATATTATTTTACATAATAAATAATGGAAGGAAAAACGTTCAGTAGAGTTAGTCCCTGGTGAGATAGGCGTTTACAGTCCGAATGGCATCTGGGAAGAAACTCCTTCTCAACCTCTCCATTCTCACCGCATGGCAACGGAGCGTTTGCCTGACCGTAGCAAAGGAAATAGGCGACGTTTCAGGCCGAAACCCTTCTTCAGACTGAGAGGGGATGAAACTGCAGATGCTGATTTAAACCAAAGATAGACACAAATAGCTGGAGTAACTCAGAGGGTCGGACAGCATCTCTGGGGAAAAGGGATAGGTAACGTTTCGGGTCGAGCCCCTTCTTCTGACTGAGTCAGGGGAAAGCGAAACGAGAGATATAGACGGTGATGTAGAGAGATATAGGACAAATTAATGAAAGATATGCATAAAAGTAATGATGATAAAGGCCATTGTTAGCTGCTTGTTAGGTGAGAACGAGTACAGACAATGAGACACAACAAGACGATTCTGAAGCTGGTATAACTTGGGTGGGGGAGGAATGAATCTGCATACCCTAGGATGAGTTATTTCAGCTCCTGAGGAACCAAATATTATCAACATAAGATGCATAAACCCATTTTAACATTTTCTGAAGGAATAGGTAGCAATAATTTATTAATGTGCTAAGTTGTTATAAAGGAGAGAAAAATGCTTCCAGGGCACCTTTAGTGAAATTAGCTTCACATATTTTATTTTGTTGTCATCTAAGTGTTGTTTCTTTCTGTAAATAGTGGAAATCTCTTCAAAATACAAAATTATTTAACAATTGGTTTAGTGAATTAAATGTTGTATAATTGTATATTTTCTAAAAAGGGCGGTCACGGTGGTGCAGCAGTAGAGTTGCTGCCTTACAGCGAATGCAGGGCCAGAGACCCGGGTTTAATCGCAACTATGGGTGTTGTCTGAAACATGTTAGTACGTTCTCCCCGTGACCTGTGTGGGTTTTCTCTGAGATCTTCGGTTTCCTCCCGCATTCCAAAGACATACAGGTTTGTAGGTTAATTGGTTTGGTATAAGTGTTAATTATCCCTAGTGGGTGTAGGATGGTGTTAATGTGCGGGGATCGCTTATTCGGTGAGGACCCGGTGGGCCGAAGGGTCTGTTTCCGTGCTGCATCTCTAAACTAAACTAAACTAAACTAGATTGAACTGTTCTGCAAAATGTAATGTAGTGTAACAATGTAGAGAATGCTCACCCAATTGTTGTGAATCATGTGCAGACGTGGCGTCAAAGGACGAGAAGCCGAAGCAAAGAAGTTGAAGCCAAATAGCCGAATGGAAACAAAGCCGAAATGCCAACGAACTGAAAGGGCGGGACGCCTAAAAGCCAACTAACCAAAAGGCTGCGCTGCGTCACCTACAAGCCAACTAACCAAATGCCGCTCTGTCGAAAATTCAAATAATGGCTTGTGTGGGAAAATAACCCCCATCCTCCCATCTCCACTGGCCAGTGATGTGATGGATGCAGGGGTCTGAAACAGTTGCTGACAAGTCCCACCCCCCAGCGACGTCATGTCCGTTATTTGATATTTGTCCGTTGTGGATATTCAAAAGTGTGTTTGTATTATTTTCTTTATTACAAATTTTATGCACAACAAGAAAATATTCTTGAAAAAAAAGAAGGCAGCAACATACCAATTATTAATGCCTAGTAGTTCCAGGCCCTGAGTCAGTGGACTGGACAATGTTCAAGACCACTTCATCCAGCCTGAATGAATGTACATAAAGTGCTTGAGTAACTCCGCACATTAGGCAGCATCTCTGGATAGACAATGAAGGATGATCCAGTACTATAAAAGAAGGTCATGTATAATTTCTGCAAGGATATCAGAGATGCCTAGCTAGGATTCAAAAACAATCCAGATAATTAAACTAAGCACATATCAGGTGAATGTGGCAGGGCTCGAATAGCATCATGGGTTACAAGTTGAAATCAGGGCCTAGCTTAGGCAACAATGCATCTCTATCAGAAGCGCCCTATGTCTTAATGTCTGATTTGAATAGGCAAACAAAGTTCCACCAAGGCACATCTCCTCCTGCTCCATTGGTCTGCCCTATACATCTTGGTGACAGAAGACAGATTTGCTTTAATACGTGTAAGTTCACAGAAAGTGACTAAATGGGTTCTTACATCATGCACTAATCAATTAGCCAGTCATTGCCAACATCTTTAACTTCTCACTTAAACAATCCTCTGTCCCTATATTTGTTGCAAGGAAACCTCCATCATCCCAATCCCCGAGATAATAAAGTTGGCTGTCTCTGTAAATACTGCCCAGTAGTTCTAACAACCGCCATATTGATGACATGTTTTGAGAGATTGGTAATTTCCAACCTCTGTACCAAGACGATCTGGATCCTTTGCATTTTGAGTACCAGATAGGTCAGTCTACTGAGGACATCATCTCCCTTACACAACATCTGGATAACAACCATAACAACAAGAACTCCAAAGTCAGGATTCAATTGTTCACTACAGCTCAGCCTTCAACACCATATTAGCTCATCCCTAAACTTCTGGACCTTGGTCTTAGAACCTCCACCCGTCACTGGCCTCTGGACATCCTGACCGGCAGAACTCAATTGGTTGGAATTCATCATAAGATTTCCTCCACCCTGACCCTCAACACTTGTGCTCCTCAGGGTTGCTCCACTTCCTGTATACCCATAACTGTGTGGCCAAATATATTGCCAATTCCATCTGTAAATTTGCCATTGATACCCACAGTCACCATCCATGGTCACTGCTAACGTGGTCTGAATGTGGAGGATGATTCTGAAGGCCCTCCAGTCTGTATTCAGTGAGGGAGGTCTAGGCAGCAATTAGGCCTAAGGTGGTGAAATTAAGCGGCCTCAGAATGAGTCAGAGTGAGTGATGTCGACTGGAATATGTTCGATGCAAGTTCCAGTGACATCAGTGAGTTCGCGGAAGCAGTCACGGACTTCATCGCAACAGTAACCGACAACATCGTCCCCACGGTAAGGGTAAGCACCTTTCCGAACCAAAAACCCTGGGTAGACAGGTCTGTTCGTGTGGCCCTGAATGCTCGCACCGCTGCCTACAACTCGGGCCTGGCATCAGGAAACATGGACGTCTACAAGGCAGAGTCCTACCGACTGCGAAGGGCAGTGAAGGACGCAAAGAAAAGGTACAGAGACAAGATGGAGTTACAGATGGAGCAGCAGGATACCAGAAGCCTGTGGCAGGGGCTACGGATTGTAACCAACTACCAGGGCACACCTCCCTCATCCGCAAGTGCCGGCACCTCCCTAGCTGATGACCTGAACTCCTTTTACGCTCGTTTTGAGAGGGGCAACACCACTCCAAGTCTGCCGACTATCGACAATACCGCCAGCGAGCTGGCTACCGAAGCTGAAGGGAGGAATGTGCACACATTCTCGCTGTCCGAGCACAACGTGAGGAGGGCTCTGACATGGGTGAACACGAGAAAAGCTGCAGGCCCCGATGGCATCTCGGGGCGAGTACACAAGTCCTGTGCTACGCAGCTAGCTCCAGTGCTCACTACATTATTCAACCTCTCCCAGGACAAGTCCGTTGTCCCTGCCTGCTTCAAAAAATCCATCATTGTACCGGTACCAAAAATGCCTCCCCAGCCTGTCTGTATGACTACCGTCTGGTGGCCCTTACCTCGGTAGTCATGAAATGCTTTGAGAGGCTGGTGAAGAAACACATCTGCGCCTTCCTCCCTCGGAACATGGACCCGTTGCAGTTCGCATACCGGCCGAACAGATCCACGGACGATGCGGTCTCCCAGGTCTTGCACACCGCTCTCTCCCATCAGGACAGCCAGAAGGGGGGCTACGTGAGGATGCTGTTCATAGACTACAGTTCAGCCTTCAACACGATAGTCCCCACCAGACTGGCCGGGAAGCTAAAGAAATTGGGGCTCAACACCTCCCTGTGTGCCTGTGTCCTGGACTTTCTCACCGCCAGGCCCCAAGTAGTCAAGATGGAAGGGAATACATCGAAGTCCCTCACCCTGAGCACAGGATCGCCCCAGGGTTGCGTCCTCAGCCCCCTATTGTACTCCCTGTACACACATGACTGTGTGGCTAGGTTCAGCTCCAACTCAATAATTAAGTTTGCTGATGACACTGTGGTGGTGGGCCTGATCTCAGACAACGACAAGAAGGCCTACCGGGAGGAGGTGGCTGGTTTAGCACTCTGGTGCCAGGATAACAGCCTCCCCTTGAACATCAAAAAAACGAAGGAGCTGATTATGGACTTTAGGAGGGCACATCATCCGAGGACGTACACTCCATTGTGGATAAATGGGAATCCTGTGGATAGGGTGAACTGTTTTAAATATCTGGGAGTCCACATTTCCAAGGATATGACATGGGCATCACATGCCTCAGCACTCGTGAGTAAGGCAAGGCAGCGCCTTTACCACCTCAGGCAATTGAGGAAATTCAGAGTGTCTCCGAAGATCCTCCAGTGCTTCTACGCAGCGGCAATGGAAAGCATCTTGTCCGGGAACATTACCATCTGGTTTGGGAATTGCTCTGCCAAGGACAAGAAGGCTCTGCAGAGAGTAGTGCGTTCGGCCGAACGCACTATGGGAACTTCACTTGCCCCCCTGCAGCAACTATACATCAGGAGGTGCAACTCCAGAGCCAACAATATCATGAGAGACCTCTTCCACCCCTGCAATGGACTGTTCCAGCTGCTACGGTCAGGCAAACGCCTCCGTTGCCATGCGGTGAGAACAGAGAGGTTGAGAAGGAGTTTCTTTCCAGAGGCCATTCGGACTGTAAACGCCTATCTCACCAGGGACTAACTCCATTGAACGTTTTTCCTTCCATTATTTATTATGTAAAATAATATGTGTGTTATGATTGTGTTTATAGTTTGTTTGGTTGTTTGGTTGTTTGTCTTTTGCACAAAAGTCCGCGAGCATTGCCACTTTCATTTCACTGTACATCTCGTATGTGTATGTGACAAATAAACTTGACTTGACTTGACTTGACTTGAATGCCTCTGATAAAGGTGAGGGCAGAATATTAGTTCTGGTTAAATAAATGTCAAGGATTTGAAGTGGCATTTTTAATATATCTGACATCCAGATACGTTTAAATACTATAACAATAATAAATCAATCATAACAATGACTGAATATGCTACCACCCACCTGTTGCACTACCATAGACTTGTTCTTATCTTCTAATTGTATTTCGCTCTAATGTCATGTGTTTCTACACAGCCTTTTTTCTTTTCCAGGATAGGCCGAGTCAGCCACGTAAGGAAATGCAACCATGGATAAAACATTCACCTCTCCAATCCGGGCACCATCAAAGCTGCACCATCATTTTTCACAGATGGATGGATGCTAACAAACTACTTTCCTTTCAATAGTATTATGTGTAATTTATGTATCATTTGTTTTTATGTGTTGTCTGAGTCAAGGTACCAGTGATGCCGCTGCAAGCTGGATTTTCATTGTTCCTGTACATCACTGTATCTGTGCCTTTGACAATAAACTCTATTTGACTTGACTAAATGAGTCTTAAAATTAACATAATTAAAAATGCGTGTAAGTACTTTGAAATACTAAAAACATTTAAAAGAAAAGTAAAATGATTTAAAAAGAAGTTTACTTTCCCCTTCTGTCCTTATCCACAGCCCTTGAATCCCCATTGAAATTGATTTAGTTCAGTTTAGTTTAGAGATGCAGCATAGAAACAAACCCTCTGGCCCACCAAGCCCATGCTGACCATCAATCACCCAATCATGCTACTTCTATGTTATCCCACTTTCACCCTACACACAATGGGCAATTTACAGAGGCCAATTGACCTACAAACCTGCATGTCCTTGAGATATGGGAGGAAATGGAGCACCAAGAAACCCACATGGTCACAGGAAGAGCGTGCAAAGTCTACACGGACAGAACCCAAGGCAAGGATTACTCCTCAGCCTCCGACACTGTGAGGCAGCAGCAATACCAACTATGCCACTGTGCCTCCCTCTTGGTAATTTTGTAAGAATTTTTAAAATACATCAGGACAGACCTGAAGTTAAATCCAAGTAGCATTTCCAGTGTGATGCTGGGGTGTCACATCAGGACAGGGCTCCACATTAACTCCAGATATAGGGAGTTTTGACATGCAGTGTCTCTATCCCTCTGGAAGTTTCAGCCTTCCATAGTCATCAATAAACGTCCAGATATCCAGAACTTACTGAGGTCTCATTAGTTGAAATCTAGCAGTTTGCTGGGGTGCATATGACAATAACGGGTGGGACGGTAGCACAGTGGTAAAGTTATTGCCTCACATTGCCAGAGACCCTGGTTCAAGCCTGACCACGAGTCCATATTGCTCCAAACCTTTCCTATCCATGTACCTATCTAAATGTTTCTTAAATGTTGGGATTGTACCTGCCTCAACTACCTCCTCTGGCAACTTGTTCCATACATCTACCACCCTTTGCTAGAAGAAAGTTCACTAAAAAAATTAAGTTTAGTTTAGTATAGTTTAATGATACAGCATGGTAAACAATTTTAAATTGAATCCCCAACCAGCAATCACCCATACAGTGCTCAGGTGTATGGGGAGAAGGGGAACGGGGTTGGTTGTGAATGATCAGGCATTTTTGGTGCTGGGCCGAAGGGCCAAATGGCCTACGCCTGGTGCTATTGTCTATCTCTATTGTCCACTAGTTCTAAACTATTCACTAGGGCCAAATTACAGAACTAAGGCATACAAAAAAATGTCTTTGGAATGTGGGAGGAAATCTCAGCCCAAAAAAAACCTCACACATCAAATGGAGAATGTACAAATTCCATAGACAGCACCCGTTTCGGGCCGAACCTGGGATTCTGACATTGTAAGGCACCACCTTAAACTCACTGTGCCATTTCCTGATTCGGGCAAAACATCCATTCTAGCTTTCAGCAAGATTCACTTTTTAGAAATTTCAGCAAACAAATAATGTACTCTTTTTTTCTAGAAAATGTCATTGCTAGACAAAAATGAATTTTTTGAGCAAAATAAAACTCACAGCTTTTGAAAACTACACAATCTAAGATGATCAGATGAAATTTTCCTTTAGTTTAGTTGCTTTAGTTTAGTTTAGAGTGCATAGATACCTTTTGAGTACAGTGTGGATACCCTGGACCTTCGGCCCAACCTCCACACTCCAGTCAAGACTTATTCTATTAACAGGTTATGTTGAAATTTTAGCTTTCTCTTTAACATGAGAATGTCAACTGACCATCATTACCAGCATTTTGGTGCCAATAGGTGATGCAGTATAAAAAACTCTATTCTATTAATGTGTCACTATCTAAATATTTTCTTACATTATCCTTTGGGGTCTTAGTAAAACATAAATTCTGCCTCAACTACCTGGCCTCTTTGGGCAACAACTTGTTCCAATACTCATTAACCACCCTTTGCTTTAGAATCAAAAGCATTTTCACTGCAAAAAAAAATTAAGTTTAGCTTGGTAGTATTGTTTGAATGATACAGCATGGAAACAAGCCCTTTCTTCCACCGAATCCCAGCCAACCAGCAATCACCCATACACGGAGTCAGGGGATATGGGGAGAAGGCAGGAATGGGGTACTGATTGTGAATGATCAGCCATTATCATTTTGAATGACGGTGCTGGCTCGAAGGGCCAAATGGCCTACTCCTGGACCTATTGTCTATTGTCTATTGTCCACTAGTTCCATCCTATTCACTAGGGCCAATTTACAGAAGCCAATTAGCATACAAACCTGCATGTCTTTGGAATGTGGGAGGAAATCGGAGCACCCAAAAAAACCTCACACATTCAAAGGGAGAATGTACAAATTCCATGCAGACAGCACCCATAGTCTGGATCGAACCTGGGATTCTGACAATGTAAGGCAGCAACTCTAACACTGCGTCACTGTGCCATTCTCCTCAATTATTCGATCATGCAAATAGAAAAAAGGTATATTGAGCTACAATGCTTTTAGCCAACCGGGATTTCACTTTGCATAAGATAGAAAGCTTTCAGCAAACAAATAATGTTACTCTTTTTTTTTGGAAAAGACATTGCTAGACAAAAAAAACATTTTTTTTTTAAATAATGTTACTCGCATCCATGCTTTTGAAGAAATACAGAATCTAAGATCGATCAGATGGAATTGATTTTCCATCACCGTGAGATGCTTTGGTTTATTAGCAGACTGCGTAGAGATACCTTTTTGAAGTAAATCCCTGGAAGGAATCCTGAATTGAATGACACCATCATTCTGTCTCAAAGCAACTGACAATAATACGTCAAGACTTATTCTATTAACAGCAAGGTTATGTTGAAATTTTAGCTTTCTCTTTAACAGGAATGAGAATGTCAACTGACCACTAATTCATTACTAATTTTATTCTTGCTTTGTGCCAACTAGGTGATGGCAGTATAAAATCAACTCTATAAATCTGTTAATGTAAAGGTTACATGATTAAGCTAAATTATTGATCAGGACATTATCCTTTGGGGTCTTAGCTCCTAAACATAAATTCATTTTATCATTTTGAATTAATCCCCTATTGGCAATGCTCTTTGGCAATTGCAACACCTGATTCTTGTCCAATAACTCAGTTAACTTTATACTCTGCCTTTAAACATCAAAAGCATTTTAAGAACTGCAAAAACAGTAGGTGGAGATTAAAGTCTTTGAGCAACAGCTTGGTCAAAGTCATTTTGTTTGAGTGGCTTAATATAAAGAGGAGGGTGAACAGATGAAAGTGTTCAGGCAGAGAATTCCAAAGAAGTTCCACAGAAAGGAACCCAGAGAAAAGGGGATTTAATTCCAAATGATCATGAAAGGCCGGCAGAAGTTCGAAGTACTTGGTTTAACGCCAGTCATTCGAGCTTTTACAAAATAACTTTTTGTATTGTAGATTGAACAAAATCCTTCAGAAAGTCTTTGGAAAATTGAATCTAATAAAGCTATATATATTAAATTCTTAAGGGATTGGACAGGCTAGAATCAGGAAAACTGTTCCTGATGTTGGGGGAGTCCAGTTTAAGAATAAGGGTTAGGCTATTTAGGACTGAGATGAGGAAAAAACGTTTCACCCAGAGAGTTGTGAATCTGTGGAATTCTCTGCCACAGAAGGCAGTGGAGGGCAATTCACGATGTATTCAAGCGAGATTTAGATACAGCTCTTAGGCTAGTGGAATCTAGTGGAATCAAGGGATACTGATTTTGGATGATCAGCCATGATGATATTGGATGGTGGTGTTGGCTCGAAGGGATGAATGACCTAGTCCTGCACCTATTTTCTATGTTTCTATGTTTCTATCAATGTTACTAAGGTGAGATGGTGATGGCTGATGAAATAATTGATCTATGCAATGGAACAAAGAATTATAGTTGGAAGTAAAGATCACCCTGTATTAACATTGTAATGTATTAGATTCAGTCTGATGCAATTATTGAGAAGAGAAATTGAGCCATTATGGAGAGTAAAGACTGCTTCATTGACTGGTTTCAGTCTTGTTTGTGTTCATGTGGAAGAAACATCAGAGCCATGAAATAGAGGAAATTAAGGCACAGATATCTCTTCTTACAAATTTTGCCTGACCTGTTCAGTTTTTCTATTTTCATTCCAAATAATTAGACATTGGATTTGTATTATATCATGATTGCTAAATTATTTGTGCTTTGTGACCTGAGATTTCCAGTGACTTTGGTTTACAATGATTTCCAGCCCTTTGGAGATATTTCCATTCAACTCAAAGTTCTGGTTTGAATTCACTACATCTGGGTTCTCATTGAAATCTGAACAGGGAAAATGTTGTATTTGCAGTTTTACCTTATGCGCCATCCCAAGTGAGAAAGGCTTCAGGAACAAAATCATGAGAGGAATAGATTGGGTGGATGCACAGAAAGGGGAATTGACAACTAGAGGGCACAGATTCAAATTGAAGGGGAAAATATTTAATGGGAATCTGAGGGGTAACTTTTTCACACAAAGGGTGATGGGTGTGTGGAATTTCCTGCCAAATGAGATAGTTGAGACTGGGATTATCCCAACGTTTAGGAAACAATTAGACAGGTACATGGATAGAACAGGTTTGGAGAGATACGGACCAAGCACAGGCAGGTGGGACTAGAATATCTGGGACATGTTGACTGGTGTGTGCAAGTTGGGACGAAGGGCCTGTTTCCACACTTTATCACTCTATACTCTATGACTCTAGCATGAGAAGAAGAATTGTTATTTTTCAGTATCATAATCTTAGAGTTTATTAATTCTAGGCAAGAAGTAGGCAATCCAAAACATATAACCATATAACCATATAACAATTACAGCACGGAAACAGGCCATCTCGGCCCTACAAGTCCCTGCCGAACAATTATTTTCCCCTAGTCCCATCTACCTGCACTCAGACGATAACCCTCCATTCCTTTCCCATCCATATACCAATCCAATTTATTTTTAAATGATAAAATCAAACCTGCCTCCACCACTTCCATTGGAAGCTCATTTCACACAGCTACCACTCTCTGAGTAAAGAAATTCCCCCTCATGTTACCCCTAAACTTCTGTCCCTTAATTCTGAAGTAATGTCCTCTTGTTTGAATCTTCCCTACTCTCAATGGGAAAAGCTTGTCCGCGTTAACTCGGTCTATCCCTCTCATCATTTTAAAGACCTCTATCAAGTCCCCCCTTAACCTTCTGCGCTCCAGCGAATAAAGACCTAACTTATTCAACCTTTCTCTGTAACTTAGTTGCTGTAACCCAGGCAACATTCTAGTAAATCTCCTCTGTACTCTCTCTATTTTGTTGACATCCTTCCTATAATTGGGCGACCAAAATTGTACACCATACTCCAGAATTGGTCTGGCATGGCGTTGTACAATTTTAACATTACATCCCAACTTCTATACTCAATGCTCTGATTTATAAAGGCCAGCACACCAAAAGCTTTCTTTTCCACCCTATCTACATGAGATTCCAGCCCAGGTGTAATAAAGGGGAGACTATACACACGTTATTCCTAGATCCCTGTCCTGTTCATTTACTGTAATTCCTCAATGGTGCTAGGTTTAATACCATGTACGTCCTATTTTGATTTGTCCTGCCAAGATGTAGCACCTCACACTTATCAGCATTAAACTCCATCTGCCATCTTTCAGCCCATTCTTCCAAATGGCCTAAATCTCTCTATAGACTTTGGAAATCTACTTCATTATCCACAACACCACCTATCTTAGTATCATCTGCATACTTACTAATCCAATTTACCCACACCTTCATCCAGATCATTGATGTACATGACAAACAACAGTGGACCCAACACAGATCCCTGAGGCACCATGCACTAGTCACCTGCCTCCATCCTGACAAAACAGCCATCCACCATGTACTCTCTGGCGTCTCCCATGTCAGCCACTGTTGAATCCATCTTGCTACTCCTGCATTTATACCCAACAATTGAACCTTCTTAACCAACCTTCCACGAGGAACCTTGTCAAAGGCCTTACTAAAGTCCATATAGACAACATCCACTGCTTTACCCTCAACAATTTCCCTAGTAACCTCTTCACAAAAATCAAGAAGATTAGTCAAACATGACCTTCCAGGCACAAATCCATGTTGACTGTTCCTACTCAGACCCTGTTTATCCAGATGCTTATATATATTATCTCTAAGTATCTTTTCCATTAATTTGCCACCACATCTTTCATAAAGTGATCCAATCCTTGTGAAAATAGATGAAACAGGAGCAACAAAAAACAGAGTACAAAACACATTAATTCCACTAAACTCAAGCAATCTGAAGACATTTTTAGATTTCTCGTTGGCAACATTTTTACACACTTTGCCCAATATAAGTATATCATCCAAATAAGCCATCACAATGTGTTTATGTTCCCGTCCCAATTTTATTTTTAGACCTGCAACATTTTGAAAAGATTTGATTTCTTTTGTCATTGGTTGGCAGCTGTCAGGCTTTCACACATAAAAGAGCAGTAAACTCATAAATTTGGTAAACTGTCTGATTCTATAATTGGAAGACAATAGTTGTGATGTAATATTCTTGAAAGGCGTGAAGGTTGCATCAAATAATGCAATAACAAGAATAATTGGAATGTATATATTTAGAACATTGCTCTATCATATCCTGTAACTGCCATGCATATCTGGCACATTTCATTTAGCATCGTAACATAAACTACTTTCTGTTCTACATCTGAAAAATCAAAAAATGGTTTGGCGAGTTGATAAAAATATAATTCAGTTACTTTTCCTGTGCAGCATTTGCCCTTATTGAAAAGATTGGATGCCACAATTTACAGAGTTCAAACCAATCCTCGAGTTTTTGTGACCATTTTTACAAATGTTTTTTGGGAAGGAAGATTAGTTAAACTTTTTATCACTTGGTGAAAATTGGGTTTAGCTAGCATGCTGTATTGCTTTTTACCTTTTCAAGAAAACAGGATCTTTTGTGGTAATTTCCGTAATATCCTGGTTTTTCTAGTCCTTGCGATAAAAGTTAACTGATATGTTAGTTATACTGTGTATTGCAGAAGAGGGCTAGGAATCTTTCTGGTGCAAACAAACAATCTTCCTCATCCAGGGTTCGTGTGTGCCAAAGTGCCTGTGAGGGTTTTTAGTACTTTTGCAGGAGAGAAATCCCTTGTCAATGATGCTCGCCCCTACATGCTGAAAGCGTTCACGGTGGGACATTAAGGATTTACAGTTCCCAGGTTGTTAATCTCAATTAGGGCTTTAGGAACTGATTCAGGGACATGTAAAAATACTTGTCTAATAGGTGTAAATTTCCCTGTGAATCTGGTTTCGCGAACTGAGCCACCATTTCAAGTAAGTTGCCACTACAGTCTTTTACTATTTCATAGATTTCAGGGGCCCAAATCTGCCTTGGTCCCTAGGCAATAGACCTTGAATGCAATTAGGATTGCAGAGGGGCATAAGCCCTAGAAACCCCCCAGGATTATTGCCTCCAGCATAAATTTTCTTCCAGTGCTCTGTTTTCCTCTTGCTGCTCCCTATACTCCAAATGTCTGTTTTGTGGAGAGTCCCACAGCTCAAACCATGAAGACATCTTATGAAACCAATGAAGGAGTAACAAAGATAGACACAAAAAACTGGATGTTGAAGAAGGGTCTCAACCTGAAAGGTCACCCATTCCTTCTCTCCAGAGATGCTGCCTGTCCCGCTGAGTTACTCCAGCTTTTTGCATCTATCTTCAGTTTAAGCCAGCATTTGCAGTTCCTTCTTACACAAGGAATAACAAAGGTAGACCCTATTTCAAGCCTCATAACAGACTGTTATGGAACATTAGAACAACGTACTACGGGTTCTTTACCATTTAATAAAATAGAGTGATTATGTTATGTTATTAATTTGGATAATCCTATTTAATAATATCGTGGTCTCATTTTTTCCCTCACCTTTGTAATGGGATTAGTCTTGATATCAATCAAACTGACTAAAATGATTTTCTCCTTTACCCTTAAAATTAGGCTTGGAAACCAAAATAAACCTGTCTATGGTAAATCTAGTTGATGAAACAAAGGATAGCTACTTATTAAGTACTGCTTAAAGAGCACCCAAACTTCTTAGTAAGCCAACAGCAATGGTTAATAATTGATAGTAATATGGATAGCCAAAGAGAAATGCAATTAAACACTTAAACATTCAATATGGTTGACCATTGGTCAAGACTATATTATCACCAATGTATTCGTATACAATTGACAATGTGCACATGTATCCTTTTACATCGATGAATGCTTGGTCTTATTTCCAGACAAATAAGTTGTGTGACATCTTTTGGCTTCACCTGTTCCACTATAAAAAGCCTATGTTTTCTTCGTAGATGGCTCCTCACCTATTTCATTTTCCAATATGTTAGCACCTAGCAGCTTCAAATTCCTGGGCATACAACATCTCGGATGACTTGTCCTGGTCCCAACATATAGGTGTAATCACAAAAAGGGCCCACCAACACCTCTACTCTCTTACAAATTTAAAGAGATTCAGCATGCCACCAAATGCTCCAACAAACCTCTGCAGATTCCTTCTCATATTCCTTCTCTCCAGAGATGCTGCCTGTCCCGCTGAATACTCCAGCATTTTTTATCAAACCTCTGCAGATGCACCATGGTAAGAATTGTAACTAGTTTCATCCTTCCTTGGTGTGGAATTCCACTGTACAGATACAAAAGAGTTTAGTTTAGTTTAGTTTAGTTTAGTTTAGTTTAGTTTAGTTTAGTTTAGTTTAGTTTAGTTTAGAGATACAGCGCAAAAACAGTCCCGTCGCCCACCGAGTCCACGGCGACCAGCGAATCCAAGACACTATCCTACACACACAAGGGACAATTTTATATTTATGCATTTATACCAAGCCAATAAACCTATAAACCTGTACGTCTTGCACAAGTCTAATCCCACATTGACAAACGGAACACTGCGGGACCCTACCTATTACACTATGATGGACTTGTTTTTTCTAATTATGTTTTACACAAATGCCTTTTTGATCTTTTGTCTTGCAGAATTTGTGTGTCATTTATGTATAATTTATGTTTTTGCATAAACTTGCAGTCACCGTGCTTGTGATGCTGGATGCTGCTGTAAGCAAGGTTGTGAGCAAGCAATGAAGATTGTGCAAAACACAAAGTTCTGGAGGAGCACAGTGGATCAAGCAGCATTTGTGGAGGGAATGGTCAGATGGTTTTGGGGTGGGACTCTTCTTCAAACCGATCAGACCAGAAATGTTTAGTTTAGTCTAGAGGTACAGTCTTTCGGCTCACCGAATCTCCACCGACCAACGATCCACGCACTTGAATACACTATCCAACACACACTAGGGACAATTTTACATTTTATACCAAGCCAATTAACCTACAAACCTGTACGTCTTTGGAGTGCGGTAGAAAAACGAACATCTCAGAGAAAACCCATGCAGGTCACGGAGAGAATGTATAAACTCCGTACAGACAAACACCAGTAGTCAGGATTGAACCCAGGTGTCTGGCGCTGTAAGGGAGTAGCTCTACCACTATGCCACCATGTCACCCACTTAATTTAAATTCCCCAGTTGCTCTGGTGAGATTTGAACTTTTGTCTCTGACTATCTAGTCCGGGCATCTGCATGCTAACCCAGTAATTTAACCACTGTGCTACTCAGTTCTCTGTCCATTCCCTCTGCAGATGCTGCATGGCCTGCTGAGTCCCCCCTGCACTTTGTGTTTTGAACAATAAAGACCTTGCTTGCTCAGGATACCAATATCTGCAGTATCCCGTGCCTCTAGATCTTCATTGTACCTTTTCCTCTCTCTCTGCATTTAACAATACTTGACAATATTTCTGATTGAGTGCAATATGTTGAATAAACTCTCATGACTTTATCCAATGTTTAATTTAAGAGCCATATTAGGATATTACTCTGAAATTTAGGGGAGAAATATATTGGAAGCTAACTGAGTTAATGAACTGAGTACATGTCTAACACCAAAGGAAAGTTGGTACTGTGTTTGTGGAGCCACAAGGAAATGCAGAAGCTGGAAACCAGGAGCATTTTTTTTAATGTTCGATGTCCCAGCCTAACAAAATTGCAAGACCAATTTACAACCTTAAAATAACTACATATGACGGAGTTTAGTTTAGTTTATTAGGTACAGTGAAAAGCCTTTTGCTGTGTGCTAACCAGTCATCCACAGTGTACGGATACAGAATAAAGGGTATATTATTTAGTGCAAGATTAAGTTCAGTGATGTCCGATTAAAGATCGTTTAGAGATCTACGATGAAGTAGATGGTAGGTCAGAACTGCTCTCCAGTTGGTGAGAGGACAATCAGTTACCTGATAACAGTCCCTGAATGTAGAGGCATATGCTTTCAAACTTCTAAAAGTACCTCTTGCCTAATGGGGCAGGGGAAAAGAGGGAGTGACCAGGGTGAGACTCATCCTTGATTATGCTGCTGGCCTTGCAGAGGCAGAGAAAAAAAATGTTGATGGAGTAAATGGAAGGGAGGTTACTCCAGCATTTTGTTGCAGTCTTGGAGGGAGCTGTGCTGTGATGCATCACAATAAAATGCTTTTTACAGCATTTGAAAAGTATCTGAAGAGCTGTTTCTTCAACTCTTCTAACTATGTATGGATAATAGAATTTCTGATTTTTAAATTCATTTTTTTCCCCATCTTTCATTTACATTCCTACATCCACCCCCAAAAGGACCATTTGCTGCCTCGCAGAGAGTTATGTTTGGTAAAATGATTATGCTTTGGTCTGCTTAATATATTGCTCTGGCATGAAATAAAATGAATTTGCAGTAAAAACAAAACATATATTTGATTTTGACTACTTCGGTCAAAACATATATTTGATTTTGACTACTTCGGAAGTACTTCAGAAATTTTGATCTCACGTGCCTCTCCGAAATAGATCTACTAAGCACCCAAATTAGAAGAACCACAACATTCTGTAGCGTAAAAGGAAAAATGAGCTATCCAGCATGTTTTGTTTGAGAAAACATTATCAGAAAAGCATCCCCAATTTGTCAGTAGACCCGAAACATCACGCATTCCTTCTCTCCAGAGATGCTGCCTGTCCCACTGAGTTACAACAGCATTTTGTGTGTATCTTCGATTTAAACCAGCATCTGCAATTCTTTCGTACACATCCCAAATTTGTCTCTAGCCTGGAACATGAGTAACAAATGACTGGATGGAATGTGCTTGTGGGTATGTCAGAAGCACAAAACACATATACAGGTCAATGGATGCATCAATTTTGCACTGCTGAATTAAAAGAACACATTTACATGGATTTACATTATTAATAATAGGTTATGCGGAGATCCTGAACAGCCCTTATGCTTTCAAATTGCCTGTGGAGCACAAAGCAACAGACTGTCTTTCCGATTCCACAAGAAATGCTATCACTCTTATTCTGGGAACCTGCTTTAATCCCTCCTCTCGGACTTGTCTGTGACCAAATGCTACAGAGATTCTCTGCTTCCCAACAGCTCCCACTGTTAAAGACCTGAGTAAAAATCGCAAGGTGCTGAATAAATCAGTGGGTCAGGCTGAATCTTTAAGAACAAAGATAGGTGATGTTTCAGGTCTTCAGCCTTGTATCCACAGTTAAAGACCTTCTCAATTGAGGAAGAAGGTATTCAGAAACAGCTGAGACGTACATGTTTGATTAATGGATATAAAATAAAAAATATGTGAAAAAATAAAGTTCATTTTATTACTGCTCATTAATTCAAAATATAGATGTGAAGTTAGAAAACAAACAAAAAACCTGTTCCACTCAAATAAATGGGGCCTTGCCCGGTGTAGCTGCAGCATCAGGTATAAAGCTGAAACAACAGAGATAAGGTGTATCCTGCTCCTCATCTCTGGACAGAGTGGTAGAGAAGTCTACAGCATGGAAACAGGCCTTTTGGCCCAACACTTTCATGCTAACCAAGTTAGTAATTGTTTAGGTTATAGTTTAGAGATATAGCATGGAAACAGGCCCTTCGGCCCACCAAGTCTGTGCTGGCCAGCGATAAACTCTAATGTGAGGGCCATACGTCCTATTTTGCAGTAGCTTGGTGACCATCTTGTCACACATGGCAGCTGTTCTTAAGCCACAGATGGAGGTCACACAAAGTCTTTCTTCTTCCATGCAGTCTGATGATTTGTGAACAAGTACTTGTTTTGTTTAAAATAGCATGATTATTTAATGTTACCAAGTTATAAATGATTTTTAAGACACTGGCATTGTTCAATATCATTCTCATTAAAGTCAAACAACATCATTCAGTATACAGAGAGAACTGGTACATGTATCTGTTGGTGGCATCAGCGCTAACCTTGCCATGTCCCACCACTGAGGTTGCTATTGCCAATGTATTCTAGCAAAACCATGACTGCCACTAGACACTGAGTGATTCTTTCCATTAAATTTCCACTGCAGCAGGCAACAACTGTAAACAAATTACATTCGTGCCAATGCTGAAAGTCCTTCTGGCAATGATTTCAAATGACCTCCAATGCAAAGTTGATTACTACCTTAAAGACCTTACCTCAGAAGACTCCCGCTGAGATGATGGGAACTATCATGGAAAGCTAAAGATAGACACAAAATGCTGGAGTAATTCAGGCAGCATCTCTGGAGTGAAGGAATGGGTGACGGTTTGGGTCGAGACCCTTCTTCAGATGGAATGTGGCCAGTGTTGTTGTCAAAACTGAGAGCACCACTGAAAGTGCTCACTGATAGTTGCACCACACTCTGAATGTAAGAAAGGCTTTGAGTAGCTCCAATCTGCCCATTTTGATTTCACTTGAAGTAAGAAGTAAAGCATAAACTTGCAAGCTGTGCTCCTAATTCTGCCGAGACAGTTTGATGACAGTGATATGGTGCACCTTTAAGATCCATCTTATGGCCAGAGAGGGGTCTTGTGTGAATGGTGACATCATTAAATACACAGATAATAAGGGATAAAGCTCAATGGCGTCAAATTCGATTATGGCTGGAAGTTCCTGGCCCAATTTTATTATGGATGTGATTTCTTCCAGAATTCATCCGCTTTAGGCAAAATTGATTTTTCTGTGATCATAACCAAAAGAACAGTCCAGTTTTATCCAAGATTAAATTTCAGTTTGGCCTTTTGGTATGCTGGAGAATGCAACCACATGTTAGTCAAAAGTTTATTTCTGGAGACTTTTATGGGGTTTATAATAATAGAAAGGAAAATCTTTAACATTTCTAAGGTGAGTTTGCATGTGGTTGGTGGGGTGGGGAGGCCACTGTACCATCCTGCATCTCATCTGTAGCCTTTCTCCATCTGAGATCACTATGTTTTTTTTACAATAGATTCTGAAAAGAACATCAGGGCACAAAGTATGCTCTCATAAGTGAACAATTTGTACAGTAGAAATTTAGAACAATTGTCACACAATGGAAAATAAATTATAAATGAATTAATAAATAAAAATTATCATTTACATTCATTAGTTTTGAGGTCTTTGAACCTGTATCTAGATTACCTGCAAGGTAATCACTGAAAGTGCACAGTTGATTGGAGTAATGATAGTCCCTGACCTCGTCACAGTTTATGTATGGGAGTCAAGATCCCTAGCATTGATTCATTATTTCTGACCCAAACAGGTATTTCTTTCACATTTCACTTTTCACATCCAATTATTTTGAATAACTGATCAGCTGTATACAATATAGCACACTTCCAGATAAAAGATGTAGAATGAACTATCTGTGCTTTATCATTGACAGCTGGACTAAGTGTGCCTAATGACTACAGTGGAGAAGGTCACCTTTCAACCATGGTCCGCTGGGCACTCTTCTGATGAATATCATTGCTCGATGGTGTAGAAAGATACCCTGTTATAGGATGAGAATAAAACTATGAACATCCATTATTATTTTCCAGTCTCGTGGGATAAAATAGAACTATCCTATTAACAACTGAATTGACTATTGTGGACAATAAGCATAGCATGCTGAGAATCACAAAGAAGGCTAATTACAATAACAGTCATGACTTTGCACATGGCCTAACTCATGTTACAAATCTCAAGAAAAGTCGGAAGTCAAAAGCATATTACTTTAAGGTACAGTTCAGGTGAAAGTATTTTGACAAAATAATAATAACAGCGACATAATGGTGTAGCGATATTAGACAATAGATAATAGACAATAGGTGCAGGAGTAGGCCATTCGGCGCTTCGAGCCATCACCACCATTCAATGTGAACATGGCTGATCATCCCCAATCACTACCCCATTTCTGCCTTCTCCCCATATCCCCTGACTGCACTATCTTTAAGAGCCCTATCTAGCTCTCTCTTGAAAATATCCAGAGAACCGGCTTCCACCATCCTCTGAGGCAGAGCATTCCACAGACTCACAACATATGTGTGAAAAAGTGTTTCCTCATCTCCGTTCTAAAAGGCCCTTATTCTTAAACTGTGGCACCTGGTTCTGAACTCCCCCAACATCGGGAACATGGTTCCTGCCTCTAGCTTGTCCAAACCATTAATAATGGTTCAATATGTCTCATCCTTCTAAACTCCAGAGTAAACAAGCCCAGCCGCTCCAATCTCTCAGCATATGACAGTTCCGCCATCCCGGGAATTAACCTTGTAAACCTACGCTGTACTCCCTGAATAGCAAGAATGCTCTTCCTCAAATTAGGGGACCAAAGCTGCACACAATAATCTAAATGTGGTCTCACTAGGGCGCTGTACAACTGCAGAAGGACTTCTTTGCACCTATACTCAACTCCTCTAGTTATGAAGGCCAACATGCCATTCACTTTCTTTACTGCCTGCTGTACCTGCGTGCTAACTTTCATTGACTGATGAACAAGGATACCCAGATCCCATTGTACTTCCCCTTTCTTTCTAAACATTTAGATAATAATCTGAGTATTGCTACCAAAGTGATAACCTCACCAGCCGCATCCAATCTCTCAGCATATGACAGTTCCGCCATCCTGGGAATTAACCTTGTAAACCTACGCTGTACTCCCTGAATAGCAAGAATGCTCTTCCTCAAATTAGGGGACCAAAGCTGCACACAATACTCTAAGCTGTGGTCTCAGGGCTAGGGCGCTGTACAAAGGTGCAGAAGGACGTTCTTTGCTCCTATACTCAAAACTCCTCTAGTTATGAATAGGCCAACATGCCATTCTGAAGGCTTTTCTTCATTACTGCCTGCTGTGATGAACCTGAAAATGCTAACTTTCATTGACTGATGAACAAGGATACCCAGATCCCATTGTACTTCCCCTTTTCCCAACTTGACACCATTTAGATAATAATCTGCCTTCCTGTTATTGCTACCAAAGTGGATAACCTCACATTTATCCACATTAAACTGCATCGCCTACTCACCCAACCTGTCCAAGTCACCCTGCATTCTCATAGCATCCTCCTCACAGTTAACGGATGTGAGGTTACACTACCAAGAACCCAGCTTTGTGTCATTTCTGCAAATTTGCTAATGTGTACTTTTCATCAGTCACTGAAAGTGAGCATGCAATCCCAGTGAAAATATTTAAATCATTGATGTATATTGTAAATCGCTGCGGTCCCAGCACTGAGCCTTGCGGTACCCCACTAGTCACTGCCTGCTATTCTGAAAGGGACCCGTTAATCCCTACTCTTTGTTTCCAGTCTGCCAACCAATTTTCTATCCATGTCAGCACTCTACCCCCAATTTTAGATGCCAGGCAGAGAGCTACTTAGCTCAGGCTAATACGAGTCATGGCAGGGCTGTCAGCCCACAGCTAGGCCATTCAAGGTCAGCCTCTAAGGGCATCTCCATTCCATCCGTTCTATCGTAGCCTTCATCAAGCTCTGCTTAAATCAAGGCACAAAAAGCAGGCATTCAGAGGACACATATCGTTAATTAGTTGAATAGTGACAGTTGGTTTATAAATATAATTTGGATTGACTATTGGCTGAAGGCTTTTATTCCATTATCCTGCTCAAATGAATACTGTGATGAACAGTAATGGTGGAAAGAAAATGGGAACTGTTACCAAATAGGGCAAAGGTTGTCCTCAGGATATGACAGTCCCGAGGTGCAAACTCAGGCAAAAAGAGTTCCTGGAACAGTGTCCTCCCTTCCTCTGGTTCCATTTCCTCCCACTATTTCCATCCAGTTTCTGGTGAGGTCAGAGAACCAGATGATTGCCAAGTTATGGAGCAGGAAATGATGAGTTTGGAGATCCATGGTGCTGTGTGTTTCATGATGCAGTCATGAGATGTATGAAATGTGGTAAAGAAGGCAAATTGTGTGCTCGCCTTCGTTGAATGTAAGAGTCAGGAAATCATCTTCCAGCTTTACAAAGCTTTGGTGAGGCCAAATTTGTCCTACCAAATAAATTTTGTGCAGTTATCCACAACTGGTTGCCTCATTACAGGAACGGTTGTAGGGGATTTGAAGCGGATGGACCCAAAGAGATTTTAGAGTCACCGGCCTCCACATGGTATTACTCTCTGGGTCTCCCATTCAGCCACTGTGGACATGCTCCACCATTAATATTGAAAACCTTTGGAACCTTGGCAGGACTGGTCCATAAACAAACTAGAGTATCAATTTCCCGGATCTTCAAAAAATTCAAGAAGATGTGAGGTTATCCACATGTTGGTGTTCCTAATCAGAACAGGAAGATGCTTATATTATTATCTCGAATGGTGTCAATTTAGACGTCAAACTAACTAAAGCTATATTAATAGGGATAGTATAAAATGAGATCTAGGTTTACTCTTAGAACCCTTTTTAAACAATGGAACGACATGCGCAGTACGCCAATCCTCGGGGACTATTCCCGTTTCTAATGACATTTGAAATATTTCTGTCATAGCCCCGGCTATTTCTACACTAACTTCCCTCAATGTCCTAGGGAATATCCTGTCAGGATGGAGCTTATCCAATGACATTTTTAAATGCCATACTTCCTCTTCTTTGAATCTCATAGTTTCCATAGCTACTCTATATACCTCACATATTCAATATCCTTACATACACGAAGAAAATAAATTGTTCAATATCTCCCCCATCTCTTTTGGCTCTGAGATAGCTGAGGCAGAAAACATATTCCTGATGTTGGGGAGGTCCAGAACCAGGGTCTACAGTATAAGCATAGGGATTGGCGATTTAGAACGGAGATGAGGAAAAACATTTTCACCCAGAAAGTTGTGAATTGTGGAATTCTCTGCCTCAGAAGACAGTGGAGGCCAATTATCTGTATGCTTTCAAGAGAGAGTTTGATAGAGCTCTTAAAGATAGTGGAGTCAATGGTTATGGGGAGAAGGCAGGAACGGGTACTGACTGAGGATGATCAGCCATGATCACAGTGAATGGCGGTGCTGGCTCAAAGGGCCAAATAGCCTACTCCTGCACCTATGGTCTATTACCTACTCTCTATTGTCTATTGTCTATTGAATGTTAATGGGCACTCACTTCCTTGCACAAAGCCAGTTAATATAAACAAATAGAAAAACGCCATACAGTTAACCATAACTGACTTAAACCTGAACTTAATCATTCAGCAACAAACCTGCTTGGTGAACCATTTTATGTCATTCAAATTTTGATCCTCTGATGGTAAATGTACATCCAGAATATTAGGGCCACAAGAGACTGGAAACTAGAGGAACAAAAAATCTGCTGGAGAAAATAATTTGTTCGAGGAACATCTACAGAGGGAAATGAACAGTCGATGTTTTTGGTCAGGATCCTTTATCTGGACTGGTCCATCCAGATGTAGGTTCCCAACCTGAAACATCAATTGAGATTTCCCTCCATGCATGCTGCTCGGCCTGCCGTGTTGCCCCCACCAGGTTGGTTGTTACATCCATGATATTGTTCCATAGGGAGTTCCATGATTTAGAACCAGTGACAAGAAAAGGAACAGTTGTTCACTTCTAGATCGGGGTGGGAATGTGACACAGAGAGGAATGTGTGAGCGGTGTCATTCCTCAGCAGCTGATCTCTGCATGATAAAGGTCACTTGTTTCAAAGAAGCCTTGGTGATTTGCTGCAGTGCATCTTGAAAATCACACATTCAGTAGGCAAGGTGTGCCTCTGGTGAAGGGACTGAATACTTATGACATTGAGATTCAGGTTCTGCACAGCAAGAATTAAACAGCCTGTAAAGTTCACCTTTAACATAATAAACTCATATACTTTTTTTGTGCAAGTCAGAACATTTAAATCAACAGATCAATTTGAATTCTTGGTATTTTGAAGGAAAAAATGAAGTCCATGGCATAAGATAGGCCGTCCTTTGTTTATTTGAGTAATTATATTTTGACTCAAATGACGGTAAAACAGTAAGCATCTTCAAAACTCCCAATTTCTGCCAGAATTCACCTTGAATGAAACAGAATGAGGTAGTTATCTCTTGGCCCAAGAATGCTGGTGCTTACCATTGGATTATATTGTGGTCCCAAACATGCTCTTGCACTGACTGGCTGCACATGCAAAGTAGTCCATGCGAATAGCTGGCTGTATTGACAGAATAGCCTTGGTCCTGCCCCCAGGATCAATGTGAGTGAATAGTTGCAAACAAATAATTGGCTTGGGATCTTTTAAAAAATGTTTTTAGAAAAATTAAAGGTATTATTTTGAAAGACTCCCAAATGCAGAAGCAAATAACATTATTTAAATTATGTAGGAAGGAACTGCAAGTGCTGAATTAAACCAAAGATAGACACAATAAGCTGGAGTAACTCAGGCAGCATCTCTGGAGAGAAAGAATTGGTGTTTTGGGTTAACACCCTTCTTCTCAACGTTATTTAAATTAACAGCTTATCTTTCTCACAGCAGCTAATTTCATGTTCATAAGTCATAGGAGCAGAATTGGCCCATTCGGTCCATTAAGTTTACTCCACCATTCAATCATGGCAAATCAATCTTTCCCTCTCAACCCCATTCTCCTGCCTTCTCCCATAACCCCTAATACCTGTATTAATCAAGAATCTATCAATCTCAGCCTTAAAAAAAATCCCTCCTCCAAATCAAAATGCTAAGTGCTGAAAGAACTCCATGGGTCAGGCAGCATCTATGGAGGGAATAGACAAGCTGCATATTTGGTTGGTCCCCCTCTTCAGATTGTTAGAAGTAATGAGGTGAAAACTGGAAAAGAGAGGGTTGGGCAGGAGCAAGTCTGGTAAGTGAGAGGTGGGTTCAGATCACGGGGGTTTGATTAGCAAATGGGTGGAGTAAGATGGAGGTGAAAAGGAGAAAAAAAGGTATCAGAAAAGAAGTGGAGGTGGAAAAAAAATGCAAATCTGGAAGGAGGGAGGGAGGGAAGGATGTGGGTGGAGGGCAGCACGATGGTGCAGCAATAGAGTTGCTGCCTTACAGCACCAGAGACCCGGGTTTGATCCTGACTGTGCGTGCTGTAGTTTCCCCGGGTTCGCCGTAGAAATAAATTCCATTGACTTGGCCTCCACAGCCTTCAGTAGCAAAGAATTCCACAAGCTCAACACCCTCCGACTAAAGAGATCCCTCCTCGTATCCTTCTTAAAGGAACGTCCTTTAATTCCGAGGCTACGACCTCCAGTCATAGACACTCCCTCTAGTGGAAACATCCTTCCACATCCACTCTATCCAAGCCTCTATCAGAATTTGTACTTTGCAGAAAAGATTTCCCAGCACTATGCTGATGGATTCCATGAGGGAATAGCTTCAGTGGAAGATGTGCCAATATATATTTAGCATTTAGTATGATGCTGTTACCCATTCATCATAATTGGTTTGAATCCTTAATTATACTGTATCTACCCTCAATGTTAATGCAGATGTATGGAGGTGATGCTTCAATGTACAGAAGTTCTATCAGATTCCTGCTGTGCTTAGTTTTGGGTATGAAAGCCCAGGATGGGTAAATTAGATCTTAAAATGCACAGTGAATACCCAACAGAATTTTAACATGACTTAAAAGGATTAATAATGAGGACAAGCTCTACATAAACTTGGCTTGTATTCTCTGGTGTTCAGAACATTGAGATTAATTGATTGTGGTGTGAAAATGTTCAAACAATTCTCTCGGGTAGACACCAAAAAGTTACTTCAAAGCTAGGGGAATCTAAAACAAGGGAACATAATCTTAAAGTTAGAAATAGAGTAATGGAGTAATACAGCATTGAAACAGGCCTTTTAACTCATCGAGTCCGTACCAACACCAACCACTGATTTACAATAATCCGACATGAATCCCAATTGTTATTTTCCACACATTCACATCCAATCCTTCCAGATTCCACAGGCTAAGGGCCATTTACAATGACCAATGAACCTGCCGATATGTCTTTGGAATGTGGGGGGAAAACAGAGCACCCAGAGGAAATACACTGTGTCTCAGGAAAACAAATTGCAGGCTCCACAGGGATAACATCTGAGGTCAGGATTGAACCGGTGTCTCTGGAGCTGTGAGGTAGCAGCTCTGCTAGCTATACCACTGTTGTGCCCAGATAGAATAAGGACATTCAGAAAATAAATCAGGAAATAGTTTTACATTCAAATGACATTGGAAATCTGGAATCATCCCACCCAGAGTGTAGCGAAACATAGAAAAATAGAAACATAGAAAATAGGTGCAGGAGTAGGCCATTCAGCCCTTCGAGCCACCCTTCGACCCAGCATTCAATATGACCATGGCTGATCATCCAAAATCAGTACCCCGTTCCTGCTTTTTCTCCATACCCCTTGATTCCATTAGCCCTAAGAGCTATACCAAACTCTCTCTTGAAAACATCCAGTGAATTGGCCTCCACTGACTTCTGTGGCAGAGAATTCCACAGATTCACAACTCTCAGGGTGAAAATGATTTTCTTCATCTCAGTCCTAAATGGCCTACCCCTTATTCATAAACTGTGACCCCTAGTATTGCATTCCGCCAACATCGGGAACATTTTTCCTGCACATAGCCTGTCCAATCCCTTAAGAGTTTTATTTGTTTCTATGAGATACCCTCTCATCCTTCTAAATTCCAGTGAATATAAGCCCAGCCGATCCATTCTTTCATGATATTTCAGTCCCGCCATCCCGGGAATTAACCTGGTGAACCTATGCTGCACTCCCCTCAATAGCAAGAATGTCATTCCTCAAATTAGGGGACCAAAACTGCACACAATACTCCAGGTGTGGGCCCTGTACAACTGCAGTAGGATCTCTTTGCTCCTATACTAAAATCCTCTCGCTATGAAGGCCAACATGCCATTTGATTTCTTCACTGCCTGCTGTACCTGCATGCTTATTAGCAATGACTGATGTACGACACCCAGGTCTCGTTGCACCTCCCCTATTCATAATCTGACGCCATTCAGATAATAATTTGCCTTCTTGCTCTGGCCACCAAAATGGATAACCTCACATTTATCCACATTATACTGCAGTTGCACATTATACATTATAGAGCTGTTGCTCAATTGAATATTTGCAGAAAAGCATATTTTTAATGCATAAAAATATTCAGGGAAATGGATCAAAGATGGGTAACTTGAGTTGGGGCAAAACCAGCCACATTCTAATTGGGAGGCATGATGGAATCAAGGCCTGAAAAACTTACTGCTGTTCCTTGCTCTCAAAGCAAATGAATGGGACATTAATAAGGTTATTTAAACCTGATAATAACATATCTCAGCACTGGATGACGTTTGAAGCAAAGGCAGGTTTATTCCAAGAATGTTAAATGTGGTGAGTAGTTATTATGTTCATATTCATTTAATTTAATGAACAGAACCCATCTCTGTGTATTAATATGAAGATAATGATATGATATGCTATGTCAGTCTTGTAGGTCACCTTGGTTGAATTAAACAGATCAACATCTGTGCATCCTGATTCTTTTGATTTTACCTGTCCTGGAGCCACTTTGAATCAATTTCATTTTCTATTACAAAACCTATAAGATATGTAGACTTTGCAGAATAGATCAAAACCTTTGAACGTGATGGATTTGAAGTGTTTACCACTTATGAGCATGTTCCCAATGTACTTATTAATTATGTCCTATGCGATAAAAATCATCAAGACTGGCTCATTAGCATCTTAATTAGAAACAATCTCAGACCTATCCATCCTGTATTGAGCGGATCCTTCTTGTTGTAACCATGATTGCTTTGGCCGTAGGATGGCGTCAGGTCATAGGATCATAGAGTAAAAATTGTGGAGAGTTGTAGATGTAGCCCAGTCCCGTAGCAAGGAAACAGGCCCGAGAGCCCAATTTATCCATGCCGACTAAGAGGCCCCATCTACTCTAGTCCCACCTGCCTGTGTTTGCCCCATATGCCTCTAAACCTTACATACCCTGTCCTAATCTATTTTAAATGTTGTTAGAGTACATCACTCAACGACTTCATCTGGCAGCTCCTTCCATCACCCACAACCCTCTGTGTGAAAAAGTTGCCCCTCAGGGTCCTATTAAATATTTACCCTCACACCTTAAACCTGTGTCCTTTGATTGTTGATTCCCCTACTCTGGGGAAAAGATTCTGTGCATTCACGCTATCTATTCTCCTTATGATCTTATACATCTTTAAAAGATCACCCCTCAGGAACCTGCGCTCCAAAGAATAAATTCCCAGTCTGCCTAGCCTGTCCTTTTCGCTCAGGCCCTCAGCTCCTAGCATCATCCTCTGAATCTTTTCTGCACTTCTCTGCACCCTTTCCAACATAACAACACATTTTGCAATGAAACTGCATAACAGCTTGAAACAGTGCCTGTTTCCACACTGTATCTCTAAACTGAACTAAACTGAGCTAAACTGAGCTAAACTGAACTAACCTTAACTGAACATCATTCCTACACAAGTGTTCACAAGTTCACAAGTTATAATAGAATTAGGCATTCGGCCCATCAAGTCTGCTCCGCCATTCAATCATGGCTGATCTCTGCCTCCTAATCCCATTTTCCTGACTTCTCCCCATAGACCTTGACACCCGTTCTAATCAAGAATTTGTCCATCTCTGCCTTAAAAGATCCACTCTTGGCAGCCACAGCCCTCTGTGGCAGTGAATTTCCAAGAAGGGTGAACAAACTAAACATAATACTCCAAATGTGGCCCCAACAATGTCTTGTACAACATGCCATACCTAATGGTCTAAGGTAGATAAAAATGCTGGAGAAACTCAACGGGTGAGGCAGCATCTATGGAGCGAAGGAATAGGTGACGTTTTGGGTCAAGACCCTTCTTCAAGCTGATGGGGGGAGGGGGGGGGACGAGAAGAAGAAAGGAAGAGGCAGAGGCAGAGGGCTGTGGAAGAGCTGGGAAGGGGAGAGAAAAGAGGGAGAAAGCAAGGACTACCTGAAATTGGAGAAGTCAATGTTCATACCGCTGAGGTGTAAACTACAAAAGCGAAATATGAAGTGCTGCTCCTCCAATTTATGGTGTGACTCACTCTAGCCATGGAGGAGGCCCAGGACAGAAAGGTCGGATTCGGAATAGGAGGGGGAGTTGAAGTTTTGAGCCACCGGGAGATACCTAATGGTCTGATCACTGACATCTTGCTTCGGGTTTTGAGAGGATGAATGTCCAAAGTTGCTGCCTGGAATAGTCAAACTTTCACAAGAACTTATATTGCAATTCCAGTCAATTAAAAAAAGTTGCAGCCTTCTCTGCAGGGAAACTAAAATCCAGATGAACAGACAAGGATACTGTGTAATTCAATGGAAGAATTTTTAATAAGCATTGCAGTGTCTGATGTGAAAGTCAGTATCATCAATTCAATGTCATAACAGGCAGCAAAGAGGAGGATTTATATACTGATTTTTTAAACGGAAATGACAAATAACTGCAAAAGAAGAATACATTTTTACTTCAGTTGTAATTTTTAACACGCAAGCAACAACATTTGAAGATATGAGACTCAATATATTTAACTTGCAATTTCCAAAATTGGCATTTGTTATGTGATCTACAACATAATTAAAAAACAAATCAAAATGAACAAAACCAATTGTTACGTGGCTCATTCAAGTTTAGGTTTATGTTTATTATTGACACATGTACCGAGGTGCAGTGAGAAGCTTTGTTTTGCATGTTATCCAAACAGATCAGATATACCATACATACAGTGGCTTGCAAAAGTATTCATACCCCTTGGACTTTTCCACATTTTGTCACGTTACAACCACAACGTGAATGTATTTTATTGGGATGTTATGTGATAGCCCAACACAAAGTGGTGCATAATTGTGAAGTGGAAGGAAAATGATACATGGTTTTCAAATTTTTTTACAAATAAAAAATGAAAAGTGTGGCATGCAAAGGTATTCAGCCCCCCTGAGTCAATACTTTGTAGAACCCCCTTTCGCTGCAATTACAGCTGCAAGTCTTTTGGGGTATGTCTCTACCAGCTTTGCACATCTAGAGACTGAAATTTTTGCCCATACTTCTTTGCAAAATAGCTCAAACTCAGTCAGATTGGATGGAGAACGTCTGTGAACAGCAATTTTCAAGTCTTGCCAGAGATTCTCAATTGGATTTAGGTCTGGACTTTGACAGGGCCATTCTAACACATGAATATGCTTTGATCTAAACCATTCCATTGTAGCTCTGGCTGTATGTTTAGGGTCGTTGTCCTGCTGGAAGATGAACCTCCGCCCCAATCTCAAGTCTTTTGCAGACTCTAACAGGTTTTCTTCCAAGATTGCCCTGTATTTGGCTCCATCCATCTTCCCATCAACTCTGACCAGCTTCCCTGTCCCTGCTGAAGAAAAGCATCCCCACAGCATGATGCTGCCACCACCATGTTTCACAGAAACATAGAAACATAGAAATTAGGTGCAGGAGTAGGCCATTTGGCCTTTTGAGCCTGCACCGCCATTCAATATGATCATGGCTGATCATCCAACTCAGTATCCCGTACCTGCCTTCTCTCCATACCCTCTGATCCCCTTAGCCACAAGGGCCACATCTAACTCCCTCTAAAATATAGCTTTCACAGTGGGGATGGTGTGTTCAGAGTGATGTGCAGTGTTAGTTTTCCGCCACACATAGCGTTTTACATTTAGGCCAAAAACTTCAATTTTGGTCTCATCTGACCAGAGCACCTTCCTACACATGTTTGCTGTGTCCCCCACATGGCTTGTGGCAAACTGCAAACGGGACTTCTCATGGCTTTTTTTCAACAATGGCTTTCTTCTTGCCACTCTTCCATAAAGGCCCGATTTGTGGAGTGCACGACTAATAGTTGTCCTGTGGACAGATTCTCCCACCTGAGCTGTGGATCTCTGCAGCTCCTCCAGAGTTACCATGGGCCTCTTGGCTGCTTCTCTGATCAATGCTCTCCTTGCCCGGCCTGTCAGTTTAGGTGGACAGCCATGTCTTGGTAGGTTTGCAGTTGTGCCATACTCTTTCCATTTTCGGATGATGGATTGAACAGTGCTCCGTGAGATGTTCAAAGCTTGGGATATTTTTTTATAACCTAACCCTGTTTTAAACTTCTCCACAACTTTATCCCTGACCTGTCTGGTGTGTTCCTTGGTCTTCATGATGCTGTTTGTTCACTAATGTTCTCTAACAAACCTCTGAGGCCTTCACAGAACAGTTGTATTTATACTGAGATTAGATTACACACAAGTGGACTCTATTTACTAATTAGGTGACTTCTGAAGGCAATTGGTTGCACTGGATTTTATTTAGGGGTATCAGAGTAAAGGGGGCTGAATACTTTTGCACGCCACACTTTTCAGTTTTTTATTTGTAAAAAAATTTGAAAACCATGTATCATTTTCCTTCCACTTCACAATTATGCACCACTTTGTGTTGGTCTATCGCATAAAATCCCAATAAAATACATTTACGTTTGTGGTTGTAACGTGACAAACTGTGGAAAAATTCAAGGGGTATGAATACTTTTGCAAGCCACTGTAGATACAATCAGTTCAAGTACAATAGATGGAGCAAAGGGGAAGATACTGAGTTCAGGATATAGTTCTCAACATTTTAGCGCACCAGTTCCATAGACAAAATTCAATGTCCACAATGGGGCGGAGGTGAATCGAACAGTAGTCTACCTTATGGAAGGACCATCCAGAAGCCAGTTAAAAGAGGTGAAGAGGCTGTTTCTGAGTCTGGTGCTGCATGTTTTCAAGCTTTTGTACTTTCCTCCGGGTAGGAGCGGGGAGAAGAATGAATGACTGGGGTGGGACAAGTTTTTGATTATGTGAAGTGGTGTAGATGGAGTCAATGGTGGGAGTCTCATCTATGTGATGAACTGGGCTACATCTACAACTCAACACAATTTTTTTCAGGGATGATATGTCACATGTTTTTGGACTTCACAACCATCCATAGAATTCATTATGTCTCACATTGAGGTGCAATTAACCAACACCTTTGCATGAGGAGCCAAACTTGGAAATAAAAATGCTATTTTCGACTCAGCTGTGCATGATTTTTGTTGATCATAGCCGTCTCAATTGAACATCAATTGATCAAACACTATCATCCTCACCCATGCCTCCATTTTCCTGACCAGAATTTCAATTTATCTCATCATCCAGATATTATGTATTATGGTGATGCCTTTTGCCTGACTATACAATCATAAATCAATCCCACAGGGTTATTGATTATGTTCACCAGATTGCCTCTCAATAATCTCTGGAGCACCAGATGAAAATGACTTTAGTGGTTTCCACTATGACCAGTAGACTTGTCAGCACTTCATGTACCACCTCTACCATCAGCAATAGGTGGACTTCATGTACCACCTCTACCATCAGCAATAATATCCGCATCTTCTTATCAAACACTTTCAGATTCATTTTTTTATATCCTCGCAAATGATACAGATTCCCTTCAGAAACATCTCCAGTCATCCACAAACAAGCAAATGGCTGAATGTGGTTGAACCTTCCAAGTTCCTACTTGTCTGATTCCAATATTTGTTGTCGGTCCAATTGAAGAACGTGATTCTCTATTCCCTCACACTTAATCATCGGCCAGGCGAGTGAGGCAAAGAATTCAAGGAAGTTGTATTTAATTCTTCTAAGGCTTCTTACAACATGAGGGCCTGAGACATCATGGTCCCTACATCTGCTGTCTATGTCTTTCACGAGAAGAACCAGGAACAAACTTTGTGTTCCACAAGAATTGTACAGTAAGTATTACATTAAACAATCTCTGCGGAAAGCAGAAAGGGGAGGAGATGGGAAGATGTAGCCAGTGGTGGGATCCCTTGGAGGTGGCAAAAATGTTGGAGGATTATATGTTGTATGCGACGGCTTGTAGGGTGGAAGGTGAGGACAAGGGGGACTCTGTCTTTGTTACGAGTAGGGGGATGAGGAGTGAGAGCGGATTTTATAAATTATGGATGGTTTACAAATAAATAAGCGATGTTCTTGTCAAAGAAGTAAATGAACTCTTGCTTTTCAGAACTTAAATATTCTGGGTTTATCCAAAATCTTCCTGATCTGTAATAAAAGTTTAAAATAAAAAAAAATCACTGCTGGTTGCCTGCAAATAAATTCTGGCAGAAGTCAAAGTTCATTTGTTTTTACAGTTTATACATTTGGTTCATGCAAATGATAAATCGCTGCAATGTCATTTTTCTGATTGACAGAGGCTTCTGCAGAGCAAACAGGATCAGGTTTGAGTGAAAGGATATTTTAGTGTCTGGCATCGGTGTGTCCCAATTGATTTGAGTTGTAAATTAAATGCTGTGATGGCTGTAATACAGTGATTTATCACTGTGCTCAACTGAGGTTTGCTATATGATTCACTAGAGCAGAACTCAAGGATCTCCGTTCCTGCCGACAAATGTATTTTATATCAAATTTTATCATGTGGAGATTAAATTAGGTATTTACATTTTGTTTTGTACATATGAATAAAGTATTTACACTTCTGTATTCATAAAGGGATTATTGGAAAGATCTCAGGGCAGGAAGAATATTGATAAAGAGTCTATGAACAAATGAGCATTGACCCTTTACTTAATCCGGATAATTAATTCTCTGTGTGTTCTTAAACATTTAATCTAGTGCTTTGGTAAAAACTCATCCTGGAACAGAGCATTTTTAATGAGTGGTAGAGTTATTTTTATAAGACGTAGAATGTAGAACGTAGAATAGTAGAGTACAGGGGCAGGCCTTACGGCCCACAATGTCTGTGCCAAATATGATGCCAAGTTAAACTAATCTCTTCTGCCTGCAAGTGATCCCTATCCATTCATTCCCTGCACATTCTTGTGCCTGTACAAAAACCTTGTAAACGCCACAATCGTTTCTGCCTTCCTTCATGCCTTGCAGCCCGTTCCAGGTGCCCACCACACTGGAACGGTGGGTTACTGGAATGTGCTGTATCTCCGTTAAACTTTGCCCTTCTCTCCTTTAAGCTATGCCCTCTGGTCTTTGATATTTTCGTCCTGGGAAAAAGTTTCTACGGGACTGCACAAAATATTCACAGTGCAGCTAACCAAAGTCCTATAAAACTGCAATATACAGTAACCTTCTGATTCTTACACTCAATGCCCTGACCGATGAAAGTCAGCCTACAATACGTCTTCTTTAACATTCGATCGACTTCTGTTGCCACTCTTACAGAGTGTGGATGGACTCCAAGATCCCTCTGTGCCTTATCTACGCCACTCGTTATTTTATATACTTCTAACATGGTCTCCCTTCAGCCGCAGGCGCTCTAGAGAAAACAATCCAAATTTGTCCAGCCTCTCCTTGTAGGTAATACCCTCTAATGCAGTCAATATTCTGGTAAACCTCTTCTATATCTTCTCCGAAACCTCCACATCCTTCTTGTAATGGGGTGACCAAAACTGCATATGATACTCTAGATGCATTCTAACCAAAGTTCTATAAAGTTGCAACATGACTTCTGACCCTTATAGGCACTGCTCCAATTGATGAAGGAAGCGTACAATTCACCTTTTTTACCTCTACATCACATATGTTGTCGTTTTCAGAGAGTTGTGGTCTTGGGCCGCAAGATACCACTGCACATCAATGCTGTTAAGATTCTTGTGATTAATACTTTATACTTTCCCATTACATTTAAATTTGCAAAGTGCAATACCTCACACTTGCTCAAATTAAACTTAATCAGCCATTTTTCCACACATTTTTGTAGCTGATCTATATCCTGTTGAATACTTTGACAACCATCACTGTCTGCCACTCAACCAATTTTTACCTTCCAATTGTTCAAGAAGGAACTGCAGATGCTGGAAAATCGTAGGTAGACAAAAATGCTGGAGAAACTTAGCGGGTGCGGCAGCATCTATGGAGCGAAGGAAATAGGTAACGTTTCTGGCCGAAACCCTTCTTCAGACTGGTTAATGTTTCGGGCCGAAACCCTTCTTCAGACTGATCAACGTCTGAAGAAGGGTTTTGGCTCGAAACGTTGCCTATTTCCTTCACTCCATAGATGCTGCCGCACCCGCTGAGTTTCTCTAGCATTTTTGTCTACCTTTGACCTTCCAATTAATTATTTGCTGACCTTCTACTCTAGTTCCCACCTCTTCCTCCAACCCCCTCCATCCCCTCCCCCCCCCCCCCCCCTCCCCCTCCCCCCCCCCCGCCCCCAATCCCCCATCCCCAGCCACTCTCGTTCAAACCATTATAATAGTATCAAATCTCCCTCTCATGATATTTGGCCTTCTCCAGTTCAGATGCAAACTATTCCTCTTATACAGGTTACACTGTCCCTGAAGAGACCCCAGTGATCCAAATATCTGAATTACTGCCCTCTGTACCAATTGCTGAGCCACATATTTGTTTGTAATATCTTTCTATTCCTGTCCTAACAAGCATACATCACCAGGAGTAATCTGGACATTACTGCACTTGTGTTCCTGCTTCATAAGGTCTAATAATTCTGCACAACTTGTTCTCTGTTGTTTATCTGTGTGTCTTTCAATGGAACGTTACACCATAAAATTGAAGAATAAATCTGGTCCTGTAAGCCACATCTGGAAACCAATTCAGCTCTCTGAAGAGAGTAGATACTGTAGATCAGCGAATGCATAGCTGGATTGAATTTGTACTTTTTGTGCACAGGACATACCTGAGCGTTTTAATTGTACTTGGAAAACTTGATAATAGACCAGGAACCCAGATCTTCTAAATCTACAGATGGGCTGTTGCCTAGTCATATTGCTATTGCCGCATCCAGTGGTACCATGATTTATTGATATCAACTGCATGAACCGAGAGGCACGATGGCACAGGGGTAGAGTTGCTGCTTTACAGCACCAGTGACCCGGGATCGATCCTGACCACGGGTGCTGCCTGTACAGAGTTTGTATATTCTCACCATGATTTGCATGAACGTTCTCTCACACTCCAAAGATGTGCAGGGTTGTAGGTTAATTGGCTCGGTAAAATAGTAAATTTTTCCTAGTGTGGGTAGGATAGTGTTAGTGCGTGGGGCTCACTGATCAGCGCAGACTGAAGGGCCAGTTTCCACGTTGTATCTCCAAACAAAATATAAACTAATCTAAACCAGATCAGATGAAGGATGGCTTCTGTGATGGTGGGGATTTGAGAAAAAAACCTGAGATGGACATGGTGGCAAATGTTTCAGCCTAGGTTTTAGCACAAACATGCTGGTCCTCTCCTTCCCTGGAGGTTCTTTCAGCCTCCACCTCCCATTAGATTTCCATCACCATTCACAACTTGATGTGCTGAAACTGAAAAATGTTGTCTATTCCAAGTTATTTATCCATTTAGCCCTGTGTTTCACCTCAATTTTAGCCACATCTGCTCTCCCAGCAGATCCTTCCACACTTCTCATTTACCTCGGGTTATCACGTACCTTAATACTAATAGTAGAGGAGATTAAATGCCAGACCATGAGGTTATAGATTGTGGAGATGTACATTACTACTGGTGTTGATAGTCTGCAGCATCTCATGAATGCCCCATTTTGATCTCCAGATCTGTTAAAAGTCCGTCTCATTCAGCACAATTGTAGTCCATAGAACTGTTCTTAAAATAATTGGGTGGCACTGGTGCAGCTGGCAGAGCTGCTGACTCACAATGCCAGAGACTCAAGTTCAATCCCCACCTCGGGTGCTATCTGTGTCTTGAGTTTGCATACTCTCACTGCAACCACATGGGTTTCCTCCGGATCCTCCAATTTCATCCCACATCCCAAAGATGTGCGGGTTTGTAGGTTAATTGGGGCTGATGCAGCGGGGCCCGGAGCTGGGGCAGCGGCCTGGAGCTGGGGCAGCGGCCCAGAGCGGAGACTGCAGGATCTGGAGCTGGGGCAGCCCAGAGCGGAAATTGGCCGGCGGGAAGCTGCCCCTGAAGACTGTACCTGGAAGCTGGAAGTGCGGAGATGCAGGAGACCTGGACATGGAATACCTGGACATATGGCGTTCCGGCTATCTGTAGATCTGGAATGCCTGAACATGTGCTTGGTGAACTCACTGTGGTGGATGTTTAATTGGTGTTTATTGTATGTTTTGTTATTATTGATTCTGTGTATGACTGCAGGCAACATAGTTTCGTTCAGACCGTAAGGTCTGAATGACAATAAAGGATCTATCTATCTATCTATCTAATTGGCCTCTGGAAATTGCCCCTGAAGAGTAGGGAAGTGGATGAGAACATGGAATAACATACTGTAGATCTAATGTGAACAGGTGATCGATGGTCAGCATGGACTCGGTGGGCAGAAGGGCATGTTTCCATGGTGCATCTCTAACAAAACTAATTTAAATTAAAATTCAGGAATTTCTTTATACTAGCTTTTTTGATTTCATAATTAATCATGTTTAAATTTGCCAGCTACGCTGGAGTCCTTTAAAACAAGGAGAACCTTGTTCTGATAAATCTACTATGATAAGCCACTCATTGACTCAGAAATAACTTCATGTCCCTCATATGATCAATAGGTTCTGTTGTGGGTTGTTATTAATCTTAATATGTGGGTGTACATGTCATCTTATCCCTAAAATGACATATTACAGTTTTAAGAAATTCATTATTTTAGGAAGGAAAGTGATTGCACCATTTTTTAAATCGTGTCACACATAACAGCCTGTTTGATGAAGAAGAGATGACATTGTTTTACTTCCAAGTGATTGTTATAGTCCTCTGTGGCTATTTTGTTCCTATTTTCTGCCACAATTTCTTGTTTTATAAATGAGAAGATTTTTTTTTAAATTCCTATGCTATCAATATCTTGACCAACCTGATTTAGCCTAGACAATTTTTCATGGACACTGTACTATTGAGCTTGACATACGTTTCCTTAGGTAGTCACCCATTCTCCTTTGATACACTGTATTCATTTGTCAAGGTCTTGGAATAATAAATTGATTCTCGGTCAATGAAATGAGTCATAAGTTGCTAGGTAAATGTGATGGTGTGAAAATAAGATAAGATGGAAAACAAAGTAATTTATGTCTGATCCATATGTGAAAATGTTTCCTGAACAATACTATAATACTGGAATAATACCATATCACAGTAGTAATACCTTCGGTTGGAAAGTACAGCAGGAAACAACTTTGAAAGCGGTGTCACATTTGAGATATATTAGTTTAGTTTAGGTTAGTTTCGAGATACAGCGTGGAAACAGGCCCTTTGGCCCACCGAGTCCGCGCCTTCCAGTGATCAATACAATACAACACAATACAATACCGTTTATTGTCATTTGAACCTCAAATGAAGTTCAAACAAAATTTGGTTTCTGCAGTCATACAACAAGAAAAGAACCAAGACACACACCAACACAATCTACACAAACATCCATCACAGTGAATCTCTTCCTCACTGTGATGGAAGGCAAAGTCTTGTCTCTCCCCAGCTCTCCATTCTTCTCCAGATGTCAAAGCCCCCGGTGGGCGACGGCAAGTTCAGCGGCCATCAAGGCCATGCCGGGCGATGTATGGCCCTGCCCGGGTCTTGATGTTGGAGCCCCCGGCGGGCGCTGGCAAGTCTCGTGGCCGTTAAAGCCGCGCTCCGATGTTGGAGCCCCCGGCGGGCGCTGGCAAGCCTCGTGGCCATTAAAGCCGCGCTCCGGGTCGCCTTCAACCCTGAAATTCGGGCGGGAGAAGTTGCCATTACGGGCGCTCTGAAAAGCGGTCTCCCACCGAACCTGCTGCTGGAGCCTCCGAAGCTCCGGATGCGGGCCGCAGCAGCGCGCCACCACAACCCTCCATGCTCCAAAACCCCACGATGGTGAGTCCGCAGGGTCCACAAATAGAGCCCACGGTCGTTCCGGTTGGAGGCCGCTCCGCGGTGCTAGGCCTCAACGACAACGGAGACCAGACAGGGAAAAGGTCGGGTCTCTGGGGCAGGGAAGAGATTTTAAAGTTTCCCCCCCGCCCCCCACACATACACAGTTAAAAACTATTAATTAAAACACTACAAACTAAACACTCAATGGGATCACCATGTATACTAACACTATTCTACACACACTAGGGCCAATTTGAATTTATACCAAGCCAATTAACCTACAAGCCTGTACGTCTTTGTAGTGTGAGAGGAAACCGGAGCAGCCAGAGAAAACCCACGCAGGTCACGGGGAGAACGCACAAACTCCGTACAGACAGAATCCGGAGTCAAGATCAAAACCGGGTCTCCGGTGCTATAAGGCGGCAACACCACCGTGCTGCAAAATTTCCTTCTTTCATAGTTGCAGACTAATGTTAGAAATTTCCATTTGATATGGCATGACTGAATTAAATTTTTAATTTTGAGAAATTTTTATAGATGAGATTGATGCTTACTCTTATCATGCTTCAATTTTGATTCTCAAACTTTCCAGATTGCAAAAATAAATGATATAGGACAGGTAATTTATCACTAAAAATATACCAAATTGTGTGTACTTTGTATGCAAAAACAACAAATTTCACTGTAGGTACATGTGACAATAAAGTATCATCATCATCATCATCAAAATGTTGTGATGGTAAGATCCACATACTGACCAATATCCGAGTGCAAGAATTTATTACACATCAACTTGATTTCTTGTTGAATGTCATATGTTGATGCCTCCTAGTTTTCTCTTTTCTCTTAAGTGGTAAAAACGTTAATTTTCTCTCTTCCTCAGCCTTAATAAAATGTGATCACCCCCTTCCCTTGATCATACTTCAGTTTTGCCTTTCAAGTAAAAAGAGACAGTCTATAACTCTTTTCCACAAGGCTATAATCTCACATTTCTAAAATTCCATATTCTTTCTGTACTTTAGAAGATGTTGACTGGAATGAAACTGTGTGGCATAGTGGTGCAATGATAGAGTTGCTTCTTTACAGCGCCAGAGACCAGTGTTTGATCCTGAGTACCGGAGATGTCTGTACGGAGTTTGTCTGTTCATCCTGTTGCCACGTGGATTTTGTCTGGGTTCTCTGGTTTCCTCCCACACTCCAAAGACGTACAGGTTTGTAGGCTAATTGGCTTTGGTAAAGAATGTAAAATTGTCCCTAGTTTCCGCGCTGTATCTCTAAACTAAACTAAACACTCTCAAAGTGTGTTCTGGCAAAATTCAATAAAGGACTTTTATTCTACAACCCTAGTGCTTGCTTTACTTTTTCATGAACCTATTGACCCTCACAGCTACTTCAATTGATTTAGTAATTTCTACTTTAGGATATTTTTATTCCCCTCTCCAACTTGTTTTTCAAGTAATTTGTCACCATCAAATCTTTTTTCGTCCAGGTGCAATACCTCACATTTACCAATGTTAAAATTATTTTGTCAGTTGTTTGCCTTTTCTGCGAGTTTAATATTTTCTTATAATCTGTTGCAGTCCTCCACAGTTTCAAATATTTACCCTAATAACCATTGCATTTTCAAGTCATTAAATAAACAAAAATTGTCCCAATACATGAATTCTTCTGGATGCCAATTTCCCACATTTTGCCACTCTGAATATTTCTGTTCACTCTTCCTACTTGCATCTTTGAAGCCTATTCCTTCTGCTAAAAGTTTCTTGTCTACACATGCTCTATTAGTCCATTATATAGTATTTTTCAATGTTTCAATTATTTTCATTACTTCTGAAAAAACTTAAGAATGTGTTTAATTCCTAATTGTTTTTTGAATGCGGGTAAATGCTGATCGGGGGAAACAGGTCAGGAAAAGTGGTGAACACAACCATATGGTGAACATATCCCCTCATCAATGGAGCAACTGTAGAAATATCACCAGAAACCTAACGTGGTCCCTTCTCACTGATACAGCGATCAATAAATCACATCAGTGCATTTACTTTGTTAGGCATCTGAGAAAATTCAGCATGCCCACAAGGATTCTCTTAGACTTCTATGGATGCATTACAAAAATTATTAAGAGGGACTCATCTCAGTTTGCTATGACAATGGCTCTGCTTTTGACTGACTGAACCTGCAGAGAGAGTTTTAAATAAATTGGCCTTGATGGAAGAGTTGTCTTCTATGTGGGAACCAAGTGGGAACCTTAAATTCAGGCAATAGAGATCGCATAAGTCTGGTACAGTAATACATCACCTCACAACATGATATACAAAAGACACCTGTCCCATCAACCACCTTAGAACCTAGGCATAGAGGGTGGAAGCAAATTATCCTCAATTCCAAGAAAATGCCTAAGAAGAAAGGTCGTAACTTGAAAGTAAATTAAAGCAAAGTAAATTGGAACTCTGAAGATAAATAGAATACATTTATGAAATTCTACCAAATGATTAATACAAGTTCCCAGTGTTAAAAGGGGTTAAAATAAAACCAAATTGACACATGAATCCAAAATCACATTAAACGTTTTTTAAAAAACAACACAAAAAAATTGAAATACAGTAAGTTTCAAGGGAGTGAATGCTGTTGTTAGTACAAGCAAACTGACAGAGAGTAGTATCTCCATGAGATAATCGCCCTTTCGAAGTGTTTATAGAATGCATTGAGCTTGTCCGGGCATAATGCTTCACTGTTGATTGAGCTGCCACAAGAAGTTATAATCTGCACGCCCTACCACAGTTGTTGAATGTCCGTCTTACCCTCTAAGTTAGAACAAAATTGTCTCTACCTTTTTGATGGCCTTTTCGATGTTGTCCCAGGACCTCCTGTGTCGCCAGACTTGAATACCTAAGTTCTGGCCCTCGGAAAATTGTGGCCTTCCCGGTTCATCCAAAGCTTCTTATTTGGGAACACTCAGATGGTTCTGGTGGGAACGCACTCCTCTACACATTTCCAAATGAAGTTGGTAACAATTGAAGCATATTCGTTCAGGTGTGTCCTTGAAGATCACTGTGTCACTGTGTCCTTGAAGATCACTGAGTCTACTGATCAAGCAATTCCAGAGGTGTTCCTCTGATTCAGCCTTGTGCAGCTCTGTGCAGTCCTCACCACTGGGTTTGAACTTTCAAATCGCTGTCTACTTGCAGGAAGAAGGAGCATAGCCAGGTGATCTGATTTTCCAAAGTGAAGGCAAGGAATGGAGTGGTAGGCATCTTTGATGGTGGAATAGCAGTGGTCGAGGGTATTTGATCCTTTGGATATGTTGTTTGGAAGTTACTTCTTTAAACTGGCCTTGTTGAAGTCCCTGGCTATGATGGCAAAAGGGATAAACTATCTGGTGTTTGTTGACCACAGTGTGCACCTCCTTCAGTTAGATACATCTGTCTAGGGTGGGACGTAGTTATGGTTATGATGATGGAGGAGGATTCCCTTTGTATGTAGAAGGAGCAGCATTTCACTGCTAAGCGTTCCAGGTACAGAGTTAGACAGAACAGCTGCGTCTGAGCACCACGATGAGTTTACCATGAGGCCTCTCCCTTTCTCAATGTCTCTATTTGGTCCGTTGTTTGCTTTTAGTTGTAGAGCAGGCTTCGCATCCACATAGGGTGGGATGTAATCCTCTGTCGGGATAGACAAAGTGAATGCCCATGCCAGGTAGTAGCAGTGGCGTTGCGCCACTAGATATTCAACCTACACAACCTGCAAAGAACAGCACTTTTAATTGTATCACAAATCATATGCATCCTGCCTTCTCTCAGTTTACACTGTAGGCCAAGAAATGTTTATAAAATAAGACATTCCATGAGGGATGTTAATTGGGTTTTCTCTTACCATCCATGTGAAGTGCAACTAAGCAGTACTTATTGCACATCTTCTATAGATTGATTTGTGCAGCATAATGTAAATAAATGCTAATGACAATTATTTGCTGAGTCTATTCCACAAGGTTCAGTGAATGTCCAGTTTCAAAGTAATCATCAGTGAAGTGCAAGGTAATTCTGAAATGGTGCAATTAAGTGAGGGGTTCATTTGGGGGTTTGTTGCAGAAAATATTTACATTTTAGTTAGATTTTAACATGCTTATTTGTGGATGCTTTCTGGATGCTTTCAATAGAGAGCTAGATAGGGTTCTTAAGAATAGCAGAGTCAGGGGATATGGGGAGAAGGCTGGAATGGGGTACTGATTGGGGATGATCAGCCATGATCACATTGAATGGTGGTGCTGGCTCGAAGGGCCGAATAACCTACTCCTGCACCTATTGTCTATTGTCTATTACACAAAAATGAAGATGTGTTTCAATCAAGTGTCATCAACGTTTGCTTTACCTACTAAATTCAACATTTGAAACTAAATAGTGGTGCAAATTAACAAAAAAAACATGGATATACTTCAGTCATAAACCTACAGTAGGGAAACAGATCCATCAGCCCAACTCATCCATGCTGACCAAGGTGTCCCATCTAAGTTATTCCCATTTGCCCCCATCCCTCTAAACTTCCCTTATCCATGTACTTGGCCATGTGTCATTTAAATGCTGTTCTAGTATTTGCCACATTTACCTCCTCTGGCAGTTTGTTCCATATACCCACCACTCTTTGAGTGAAAGGTTTGCCCCTTAGGTTCCCATTAAATCTTGCCCATCTCAACTTAAACATATGTCTTCTGGTTATTAATTCACCTAACTGTGTAAAAGAGGCTAATTAACCTAAAAACCCACACATTTTTCGAATGTGGAAGAAAATCGGAGCGCCCAAAGGAAACCCACGTGGTCACAGGAAGAACGTGCAAACTCCACGCAGACAGCACCTGAGGTCAGGATCGAACCCATTTATCTGACGATGTGAGGCAGCAGCTCTACTAGCTGAGCCACTGTGTCATCATACTTATTTTTTATTTAATAAAATACTATTGGTGCCTGATAAATTTTCATACAAATTGTTGATATCAATCACTACAGATAGCAATGAGCCCAGCAACAATCTGCTGAGGTACACTAATGGCAACAGGCTATACCATTCCAAAAAACAATCTTTCACCACCACACCCTGCTTCCTTCCATGAAGCCATTTAGCTTGTATCCAAATATAGACACAAAATGCTGGAGTAACTCTGTGGACATGCAGCATCCCTGGATAGAAGGAATGGGTGACGTTTCGGGTAGAGACTCTGCCTCAGGCTGAGAGTCAGGGAAGTGGGAAACACAGAGATAAGGAAGTGTAAGGTGTGAAAATAAGACATCAAAGGGGATGAAGTTCGAGGAAAATGTAAAATAGATCATTGATAGCTTGAAGAAGTTGACAACAAAGCATACAGGGATAACATTTAATCAGGGGGATGTCAGACTGATCAGGGAACTAGGAAGGGGAGGGATGGAGAGAGAGGGAAAGCAAGGTTTACATCAAATTAGAGAAGTCAATATTCATACCACTTTGTATCCAGAACTTGTTCTCCCTGGATCCCTGTTTACTGCTAACACTTCACCAGTATGCCTATTCTATTTTCCAACTTGGAAGTCACTGTACTGAACAGATATGAATAAGAACAACATCAATAACTGAGCGAAACAAACAGATGCTTGTACAAATTATTACAAAAATACTTGTTCACACTTGAGTCAGCTTGAGCAAACCTTTTGTGTAAGCTTGATTTGATTTTTGACTATATTTCATAAATAATCTTGCAAATAATGTAGTTGATGCTTTAATTCTGCTGTGGTTTGACATTTAGCCAGTAAATCAAGCTGAAGTGTGGAGTTAACTGTGCAATAAAATGCGGTAAATTAGTGTTTGGCATTCGCATATTCCGGCAGCTGCACATACAGTTTGTGTATGGATCTCTTCACTAAACCCCCCTGCTATTAAAGACCAGATTTAAATCCAGTCTCTCAATAAGCTGTTACTCATCTTAACTGATCTTTCAAATTGCAAATTTAATCTCTTTTTTCGTTCAGCCAACATTTATTTTCTTCGTTTTTAAAAATATATTAAGTAAGGTATTTGAAGAGCTTCAGAGAGCTCGCACATAAAATTATTCCTGCAGCTAGAGTGAAGTATCTCAAATTGATGCCCTGGTACAGGATGAAAATATGGCTTGGCTTGGTGTGGACCAACAATTTAATAATATTAAATGTAGAAGGGAATTTACATGGTTATACATGATATATTTCAGCCACCATTTGACGATATACTTTCACAATGAGGATGTAGCATGATGTCAGAGAGGGCCGTCAGAGATAAAGCATGAGGTAGACCTGCAAAAGTGCCAGAGAACCTGGGTGTTGTCCTTGTGGAGTTTGCAAGCTCTCCCTACGACTGCATCTGTTTACTCCATGTGATCCAGTTTCTTCCTACAACCCAAAGACATGCAGATTTGTAGAGTGAACGTTGGCATCTAAATAAATTCCCCTGAGTGCGTATGAAGTGGGTGCGGAAGTAGGATAGCAAAGAACAAGTGTGATTGGGAGGTTCAAGGTCGACGTGGACTGCTTGGGTCGAAGGGCATGTTTCCATGCTGTATCGCCAAATCTAAAGACTAAACAAAAAGGAAGACGTGAGGCTGTTCAGCTGGATGATCAGAGAATGTGTTTTATTCTACACCTTAGCATCATGAAGAAAGATGGTATGATCAGTTACATCTAAAGATGTATTGCATCATCCCCTTAAAAACTTGCTCACAACCAAGAACTGCAATTAAGCTGCAGTTGACATTTGGTTCAGACCCCTTCCTAGAAGGAGCAAGATACTTAGCAAATAGTTCTTGGCACATTAGGGTATAGTACACAGAAATGGGCTATTTGTCTCCAGAAGTTTCCGTTCCAGTTTCCTAAGTGGGACAGGGGCATTAGGGGATATGGGTGAGTGGGTGGAATATTGCGTTGGGGGAACGGGTTGCGTTGGGGGAACGGGTCAGTGGTGGAATATTACGTTGGGGAATGGGTTTTGTTGGGGGACCAGGCCTCCCGTGTGACTGGGACCCAACGGGTCCCAATTAGTCTAGTCTACATTAATCCCCTTTATCAGCACTTAGTCAGTAGCTGACCTACTTTAGAGCCAAGATTAAAGAATTATTTTCCAAGAATAAGTTAAAAATTTAATTTGTGAGATATCGATTGTGCCGGCAAGACTAAAATTATTGTTCATTATTTTCCCCAGTGTGAAAGTGGTGGAGAAATGCTATTTTGAATCATTGCTGCCACTGTGCTGAAGCTGCTCCTTCAGTATTTGTTTTGTTGGTGAGGACTAGAGCTTGACCAAGCAACAATAATGGAACAGTGATGTATTTCCAAAGAGAGGATTTTGTGTGACCTGGGTAGATAATTCCATGTGGTATTCATACGTGTTCATCCATCTAGATGGTGGATGTGCTGTCAGTGAAACTTGGGGGTGTTCCTGCAATGTATCTTGCAAATGACACATTGAAGTTATGGTGTAACGATGGTGGAGGGAGTCCATCTCAAGATGATGAATGGAGTGCCAGTCGAGTGGATTATTGTGTCCTGAGTTCTGTCCAGGTCTTGCTGCCTGCAGACATAAACCTTCATTATTCAGGGAATTGAAAATGGAACTGCGTGCTCTGCCATCATTGCCGCTTGTCCCTGTTTCTGATCTCATGAAGGTTATAGATGATGGTGCTGGAGATGGCTGGTTTGAGGACATTGCCCTGAGAACGTCTTCGTGAGGTCCAGGGAAATAATAATTGGCTTTCATTACACACACCTGTCTTACTCTGCGCTAGGTATAACCCACAGAGCTTTCCCCCTGATTCTCTGTTTAGCTGATGGATCACAGCATCCTTTGCCACTCTTGACCTTCTGTCAAAATAACAATAAAAGAATGATAGATACACATTGCATTTTTTGTATATTCCCATATTTTGTATTTCATGTAATAAGGCGGCATCGTGGTACAGCAGTAGAGTTGCTGCCTTATGACAAAGCACCTGCAGTCAACCTGGATCTCTGGCGCTGTTAGGCAGCAACTCTACCGCTGCACCACCATGCCATCACCTTTCAATTCCTTTGTCTCACACCTATTTTAGCATCTCCAGCCTTTGTCCTATCATCTGCCTATCAAACCCCATCCTCACCTGCGCTGACCTATTATCTGCCATGCTTCGCCTGCCCCTCCTCATGAAGCTTTCTTCCTCCCCACTCACCCGTCTCCTCCCCCCCCTATCAGTTTGAAGAAGTGTCCCAACCCAAAGCATTACCTTTCCATGTTCTCCAACGATGCTGCCTGATCCATTGCGTTACTCTAGCACTTTATGTCTCTTTTATTGTATTTATATGTAGCTTGATTGTACTTGTGTATGTAGAGTATGATTTGAATTGATTGGGTAGAAAGCAAACCAAAGCTTTACATTGTATCTTGGTACACGTGACCAAATAAAGCAATGCCAATACCAATGTTAAAGTTATGAGAAGATCCCTTCAACCGAGTTATCGATAAATTCCAAGATAGAGTGATACTACAGTTAGTGCTGCTTTTTTAGATTTTGGAGATACAGCCAGGAAAAAAGTCCTTCGGCTCATCGAGTCCACGCCAACCAGCAAACCACTAACAGTATCCTACACACATGAGATAATTTTACCAACGCCGCTTAACCTACAAACCTGTACGTCTTTGGGGTGTGGGAGAACATATAAACTCTGTACAGACAGCACCCATAGTCAGGATCGAACTCGGGTCTGTGGTGCTGTAAGGAAGCAACTACTCATTCTCATTTGTAGTTACAGGGCCACAATTTGATTGATGGTATTGTGTTTAGAGTTGGCACTCACCTTTTTTCAGTTGAGGGATATAGCACGGAAACAGGCCCTTGTGCCCACAGATTCTATACCGACCAGTGATCCCTGCACATTAACACCACCCTACACACACTAGGAACAATTCACATTTCTACTGACACCACTTAACCTACAAACTTGTATGCCTTTGGAGTGTGGGAGGAAACCAAAGAACCTGAAGAAAACCCACGCAGTCACAGGAAGCGCGTATAAAATCTGTACTGACAGCTCCCATAGTCAGGATCAAACAACGGGTCTGTGGCGCTGTAAGAGAGCAACTCCACCGCCGTGCAACTACTCATTCTCAGTTGAGGTTTAGGTGGGAAAGAATAAGTTGCAGGTCCACAAAAGGGGGAATTTCATTGATGAGATTGTTGTGTTTGGCGCTGGCAATGAGCTGATGGATTGAATGGCTTTGGATATTGTACGTAAGTAGAGGAAATTCTTTAATTACTCTGCTCCAATCAAAGATGATAGACCAAGAAAATCCAGAGGTCAGTGTATTTAAAGTGCATCTAGATTGGTGTCAACAACAGTTTCTATGATGCTACTTGGCAATGATGAGAGCTGCCTCAATAATCATCTGTTTAGGAGGGAACTGATCATAAGATGTGTCATCAGTTGCACAGATCATGGGTGAACGTGGCAATGCTGAGCTGTGCTTTTTTCTGCCTGACGACCACAATATCAAACATTATTTTTGCTAGCAGATGTATTTGGCAGGCCATTGATGCATTGCTAACATAACCATGGAAAAGAAATAAACTATTTGGGCTGAGGATGTAAAGGGAGTTAAAAAAAAGGGTGAGCTGGGGAAATATCATAGTGAAAGATGATGGTGGTGGGGGAAATAAAGGTGGAGAACAGATCAGATTAGGCCAAGTAGGAGATTTGTGTTGGAGAACTGCTTGGGAGGTGAGTGATTACAGGGATGCAACTGGACGAGCATCCAGGGAGGATTTGGAGTGGTGATGTAGGAGACCATCTGGACCTCTGAATTGTACAGCATGTGACCCTTGGATTTAGAGGGATGAGTGCCTGAGGAAAGCAAAAATGTGATTGAGGATTAAATAAGTGATTTGGGGTTATTATCGAAGGGCCAAATGGTCTCCTCCTGCACCTATTTTCTATGTTTCTTTGTTAAAGAGTTTTTCCAAAAGCTGAAAGGAAAAGGAGGAATCCAAGGGGCAGTGAAGTTCTGGAAAGGAGAATGGAGACAAGTAACAATGGGAATAGAAAGGGTGTGGTTACTTCAGTTGAAATGACAAAACCGAACTAGTTCAAACTAAGCCTTTATCTAATCCTGGAACATGCTTCAATCATTTAATTAAGCCCTCGCCAGTCTTTAAGGTTCATGATTTTCCTGATCTGTGCATCAATTTATTTTGTTAAATTGTGTAAGTGATATTAATCATATTCTGTGCACTAATAAGCACCAGTCTGTGCGCTGAGTGCCTCCATCTGTATATGCAATGTTTGACATGTTATATTTTCAAAAAATGGAAGTAACCAAACATGATTTGCATTTGAACAAATTTAATTTCTTTAGCACCTGCCCACAGGTGTAATACATAAGTGGGAGAATTGCATTGAATCCCATCCAATGTTGTATTAGTTATAATTGTACCAGTGTGATAATGATAATTTAATCTAAAAATGAAATTGTGAAAACTCGAGGTGAATTGTATATTTTGTTTGTGACTGAAAAGGTAAATGCACCGGATGGAGGAACTTGTTTAAGAAGGAACTGCAGGTGCTGGAAACACGAAGGAAGACAAAAATGCTGGAGAAACTCAGTGGGTGAGGCAGCATCTATGGAGCGAAGGAAATAGGCAATGTTTTGGGCCGAGACCCTTCTTCAGGATGGACGAACTTGTTCGGTTAAGCCACATCTATGGAAGTGAAGGAATGGTTGTTTTGGGTTAAGGGTTTTATTAGGAATTTTTTTCTGAAAGGGTGAGCTCGCTGCTTCTGATCATTATCCATCAAAGGTTGAAGAGTAATTAAGAAATATGAGGCCCTAATTAATGTGAGATATTGTAGAAATGGCAGTATTAGGCCTCTACTAATAGCCGTTATCTGATCTTTTTACAATTCCAGTCAATCTTCCTGTGGAAGATCTGTTCATGTACAGACAGCTCTCTCTCTCTCTCTCTCTCTCTCTCTCTCTCTCTCTCTCTCTCTCTCAGTGGTAGACGGCGCGACTTTCGTCAGCAGCGGCCTCTGCAGCCCGTCTGCGTTTTTATTATTTTTTGTCTATGTTTTTATTAGTTTTTGTTATTTTTTGTTGGGGTATGTGTGTGGGGGGTGGGGTGGGAGGGCCGCGGGACAATCACCATCGCCAGCCGGGGGCTTTGACTTTGACTCTGACATCGGGGGGGGGGGGGGGGAGGGAGTGCAGTGGAGAGATAAGTTTTTTTGGCCTTCCATCACAGCAATGTGATGGATGTTTATGTAAATTATGTTGTGTCCCGGGTCTATTTAACTTTCTGGTGCCTTTCCCCACAGTGGAAAGTTTTGATTCTGCTGTGGGGGGACGTTTGTGTTGAACTCTAAAATGTGGTGTGTCCATTTTATTCATTTTTATTTTTTAACCTACTTCTATGGTTTGTAATGGAACTTATTATTTAATTTATGTAAAGCACTTTGGGGTCAATGCAAATTGACTAAAAATGTGCTATATAAATCAACTTTACTTTACTTTTACTTTACAGCACCCGTAATAAGGATCAAACCTGATTCACTGGTACTGTAAAGCAGTAGCTCTACCGCTGCGCCACTGTGCTGCCCTGATGATCTGAGTCAGCAGAAAATTATGTGGAGAAAGGAACTGCAGATGCTGGTTTACACTGAAGACACAAAATGCTGGAGTAACGCAATGGAACAGTCACCATCTCTGGAGAGAAGGAATGGGTGGCATTTTGGGTCGAGACCTTTCTTCAGACTGAGAGTCAGGGGAGAGGGAGTCTAGAGATATGGATGGGTAATACAATCCATTATCTCTGCCATAGTAAATGTGATGCAAGTGGAGATATTCTTGGGGTATTTTGCAAAAAAAAATGACCTTGTCGATAAAATATAAAACCCATGTTATGTTGGAATAGTGACAACACTGTCACCATTCACATTTTTGAATTGAAAACAACAGATATGTTATATTGGTTGAGCGGAGGCAGTATATGATATGAGTTTGTGTAATGAATGGAAAAAGGTAGGAACTTGCATCAGTTTTTTAACAATATAGATTTAAAAAGCTTTTCATACATGAAAGCCATCAATTCCCAGATGTCCTACAAAGAGACAAGATGAATATTTTTTGTTTCTGTTTTTGACATTCTGTAAGGAGTGAAAATACATTTCACAAATCCCTTGCGACAGTTGATGACTTGTAAAGCTGAAAGTGAATTTTCGACTCAGAATAATGTCACCTTTTCTCCCGGGATGTTGAGCATGTGTGTGAGCAATGACCCAAATCACCTTAATGCAAAGGTCAATGAACTAGTGTATAGGTGGAAAGGCTGTGAATAAAAAGTCGCGGTGTATTGATAGCATTTAGAATCTACTTTTTAAAAAAAAACACAGCACTCTAAATGTATTATTACAATAATAATTGCAATGATGGCATGCTTACCTTCCAAGCAGTCGACACGGGTTTGATTTCCGGCCATTGCAATTTAAACACTTAGGGGCGGCATGGTGGACACAGAGTTGTTGCTTTACAGCGCCAGAGACCCACAATGGATGCTGTCTGTAGGGAGTTTGTACGTTCTCCCCATGACCTACATGGGTTTTTTCTCTGGAGGCTCCGGTTTCCTCCCACACTCCAAAGAGTTACAGGCTTGTAGGTTAATTGGATCAGGTAAAAATTGAATATTGCCCCTAGCATGTAGGATAGTATGGGGATCGCTGGTTGGCATGGACTCGGTGGGCTGAAGGGCCTGTGTCTGCGCTGTATCTCTAAACTAAACTAAACTAAATTATAAGTTAGTAATGTCTATTGACCTCATGGTACAAAGTTTGAAAATGAGATAGAGACATCAACGGCTGTTTAGTGTTGGAAGGAACTGTAAATGCTGGTTTAAACCAGAAGATAGAGACAGAATGCTGGAGTAATGCAGTAAATGCCTGTTTAATTGATGCAAAGGCATTGAGTGAGATACTGGGCTTTTGAGCTTATGATTGCATGATTTGAATGCTGTAAGTGTAACAAGGACACCTGGACAGTTGTGGGACAAAGTCCACTGGGTCCATTTGTTGCTGTTCTCATTACGCAGAGAGTGACTATCTAATGATGACCGGTGCTTAGTTGACATCAAGGCCCAATGCTAAATCCCGGTCGTAAATGAGTAGGTAAAATCTACTACTTAAAGAGATTACCACCATTTGCACAGAATTTAGCAGTTAAATTATTCTGGATGGGCTGATTTTATGTGCTTTATGACAGCTGTTTCAGATTGCTACAGGGAGTAATATGACAGATTATGATTTCAAGGATTCTACAAGAAGCTGTTTGTCCTTAACATCATTACATATGTAGTCATTCCCCTTGGACATGATTGAGGGGATGAACAGAGGATGCATAAGGCCGAGTGAACTGCTTGATGAACAGGATATGAAAATAGGAGAAAAAGGTTCATTACAGAAAACTGTATTCTCTCAAAAAGGCTGGAGTAACTCAGCAGGACAGGTAGCATATTTGGAGAGAGGGAATGGGTGGCGTTTCGGGTCAAAGCCATTTATGGAATAAACCTGGATTTCAGGAGCAACAATATACGATGTTTGTTTTTCTGTGAAGCTATTGTTACCTAAGTCTGCCGTCTATTGTTGTCACAGACCAGGGCCAGAACCTCATTTTCAGTGTGGTCATAATGGCTCTGCCATCTTTCAGACTGGAGCTATAAGCAAACTACTTTTCTTACTTTCTTGTCCATGAACAGTTAATAGAATGCATGGCTTTGCAAGAGTGGCAGCCTACCCCTTAGTGCGGGGTGCTAAACTTGCTCTATACTGGGCAAACCTCAGTATCACTTCCTACCAGCCTTCCTCTCTGGTTTATCCCGTTAATAATCCTGTCAGACTCCACAGCAGCTGAACTTTGTGATCTCATTCTCCTTATGCTATACTTCCTTCTTGAGCTGGTCGCAGATCATTTGTACTCGTGTTTTTGCCTGCAGAAATCCTGCATCCATGTTCTTCTCCAACTGAACACATTGTGCTAGTGCCTGAACCAGTATTTCAGGCTAGTGCCTGAACCAGTGCCTGAACCAGCTGTACTGCCTCCGCCTAGCCAGGATACATCTGTTCAGTTACTGGAAAGACAAAGGCACAGTTATGGTTCTGGTAAGGGAAAGGGATGGGATGGGAGGTGGGAAGGAGGAAGAGAAGCATGCTTGCAATGGCAACATCTCTGGAGAAAAGGTGATATTTCGGGTCGAAGCGCTGAAGAAGATTCTCGATCAGAAACATCACCTATTATCCAGAGATGCTGCCTGACCCGTTGAGTCAGTCCTGCATTTTGTGTTTATCTTTGGTGTACACCAGCAGTTCCTTACTACACATGGCTGCAATGGCTGCAGCTTATAAACTGGAAGAGATTGGGGAAAGGAAGAAAGTGGGTTATGAGAGTGATTGTCCTAAAATGTATTTTGGTGAAGAGCCTAACATAATTGAAGATGTGGCAGTGTTTGTAAGCTGGGAAAGTGGATTTGAAAGTAACAACATTTAAGTCAGTGAGAATTCAATGATTAGGTTGAAACCACCATGATTAGGTTGAAACCACCATAATACCACCATAAAACCTCCACAAAACACCACATAAACACCACATAAACACCGCACTCACAGTTCAGTTGCCATTCAGTGGGTTCAGTTGATTCACAGCTCAGACAGAATCATGACCCCCATCTTGCAGAGACTGAGCCACACCCACACTTCCGGGTTTTATAATCCCCCCCCCCCCCCCCACCGGCGTGATTGACAGGGGAGAGATCCTCAACATTTTTTAAATACTAATAACATTTTTTTTTAATTGATGGGAAGAATCCTCTGCACCTGATGAGCGGAAGGGGACTGAGTAAGATGGCCAAAGATCACAGCCATAAGTGGTAGTGTTTTATCTAAAATCAATATACAATGCAAACAGGAAGTTGCCAAGTTTAGACGTTTAATCCTGTGCTTTATGTCAACCCAACCACCACCCGCAACCATTTGCAGTGCTTTATTTCAAACCAACCACCACCAACAACCATTTGCTGTGCTTTATTTCAAACCAACCACATTTTCATTTTCAAACCACATTAAGGGCACTCAAGGTCAATAAAACCACACTCACAGTTTAATAGAAATGTGTTCAGAGTTATTCACTGCTGAGACTGAGAGACGTGACCCTCTCGCTCCCCCATCTTGCAGAGACTCTTAGGCACTCAACACTTCCGGGTTTTATAAGGGGCGTGGCCTTCGGGAGAGAGAATCTCAACATTTTTTAAACACTAATAACTCTTTTATTTTTCATCGATGGGAAAAAATCCTCTTGTCCTGCACAGTGGAGGGGGACTGAGTAAAATGGCCAAAGCTGCAAGTGGCAGCGTTTTTTCTAAAATCAATATACAGAGCAGGAAGTGGTCAAGATCAGACTTTTAATAATATAGATTATATATATATGACAACAATGAAATCTATTTAATCAATTATTAATAAATTCATTCTGACAGCCTGTTTCAAGTTGGATAGTAAAATAGAATTGTAAATGTATTGAACTTGAGGCTGAGTTTATTGTGCTATCAGCAATGATATATAAAAAAATTATCACGTATGACTAATGCGCCAAACACCACATATTTTAACAAGTTTCAGAAACATTAACTTCAGGCATTTAACAAGAACAAAATATGGAAATTTGGTGGTCGCAAATCAATGTTGGTCAAAACTCTGTGTGTGTACGCAAAACTGTTATGCAGAGAGGATGCTGAGCATGCAGAGGGCATCTCAATCATCTTGCAACTCAACTGTGACATGGCTGTTGTTGCATTGGACAGCAAAAACATGATGAAACTAAATTATTTCACAAAAGAAAAGAAGGCTTTTCAGAACAGATCAAATAATGATTGGCAATACACAAAGGGTGGTGGTTGTTTCACACAAAGGGTGGTGGGTGTATAGATCAAGCTGCCAGAGGAGGTAGTTGAGGCTGGGTCTATCCCATCGTTTAAGAGACAGTGAGACAGGAACATGGATAGGATAGGTTTGGAGGGATATGGACCAAGCGCAGGCAAGTGGGACTAATGTAGCTGGGACATTGTTGGCCGGTGTGGGCAAGTTGGGCTGAGGGGCCTGTTTCCATACTGTATCACTCTACGACTCAAATAAATGACGGCAATGCATTATTCTAAAAATGATTTTATTGAAATACATTTATTTGAGAAATTATTTTCCAAGGGGGTAAATCATTAATACAACACAGATGGCAGATGTTACATAGTCCAAAGACAGACCATATCAACTATGATTGAAATGGCGTAGTTGCATCAGCAAGTATTTGTTTGTAAACAATGTTCTTCTCAACAATGGTCACATCCGAACAAGTGAACCAATGCTGTAATTTAATTCTTGATCTGAGTTTTGGTTTTACTCCAAGGATGAAGAGTGGATGCATTTAACTATTCGCTTTGTGGACAAAAGATATCAAAACAGATCTCACACCGCTCAGCTAATAATACTAGCCAGAAATACAGCACTAGTTCCGTTTCACAGCTTCTTTGTGCTGGCTGTCTAGAAATGTGCATTCACAGGGACATGGCTATAGGTGTCTCTGACCTGTCCTAACTTAAAATTCTAAATTCAACACCATACCGCATGGGTTTAGTGAAATAAACAGTTAAATTCAAACTAATACTTATCATTTTGTTGCCTGAATAGTCTCTATCATTATACGTAGAAAAGAACTGCAGGTGTTGGTTTCCACCAAAGATGGATACAAAATGCTAAGCGGAATATGAGGTGCTAGTCATATTTCGCTTGGGCAGTTTAAAACCCAGCGGAATGAATTTTGATTTCTTTAATTTTAAGTTACCCTGGCATTCCCTCTCTTTCCAGCCCTCCCCCACCCTAGTCATCCTACTAGTTTCACTGCCGTCCTGCTTAGTTTCACTGTTTGTATCCACTTATTACCACCTTTTACACAGCCAACAATGGACCATTGTGGGATCCACCTTTCCTTATCATCGTTGCTGTCTTTGATTTGTTCTTTACATACCCTTCAGTCACTTATTCTTAATGTCTTTTCATACCTCTAGTTTCTCTCTCCTCTGACTCTCAGTCTGAAGAAGGGTCTCGACCCAAGACATCAGCTCTTCCTTTTCTCCAGAAATGCTACCTGGCCCGTTGAGTTGCTTCACCATTTTGTGTCTACCTTTAGTCTCTATCATCATGCATCATTGCTGTTCCTGGATTTATTTTAGCCTATTTAGACTAAATGCTCTTGGTAATCAACAACATGGTGTGGCATGAAACTTGCTCATTTATTTTCTGTATGAACACAACAACACGTCACCGTACAGCTGCCGATCCTTTTAATGTCAGTTTAGTTTGAGTTAAATGCATTTATTGCAGGTTTGGACAAAACCTCCATGAACATAAAAGGCTTCTGTAGCTCGTGCTCTATTATTAACCCTGCTGAGACCCATCGGGAAAATTAACCAGTGAGAAAAGAGAGTTTTTAATGAGACAGGGATGCAATTGGGCCCTCTGAGTGGAAGTTCAACACACAATTCCAACCTGTTATATTCCTAAATCTAAAGTGAAGCTGAAGAATTGGCAGATTGCCCTCTGCACATGTTGCAAAAGCTCACAGGCATGCTATTGATTCTCAATCTCCTGCAGAGTGCTTGACTTTTTGAAATAATTTTAAATGGAGTTTAATCAGCAAGAGAAAAGAAATCCAAGGCAATTCTTCCTGATTACATGTCTGGCTAAAATAAAGGGGGGGAAAGTGTCAGCATTTGCCTTAACGTTTTCTCCTTTCTTAACCCACTAATGCCTTTGGGAGAGATTACCGTGAAGGTTTATCTTTTGTTTCTCTCGGATGTAATCCACTTTGCTCTTTTAAAATTCTCTCCTGGGAATATCTATACACACAGCACAAGTGTTAAGCTTCTGTTCAGGCTGACAATTTATGTCAGGTGCTTGAAAGCCCTTCCAAAGATTAAAATTAATGGGTCAGATCTTGTTAGATGTGTACACCTGCACCTTGTCATAGAAACATAGAAAATAGATGCAGGAGTAGGCCATTCGGCCCTTCGAACCAACACCGCCTTTCATCATGATCATGGCTGATCATCCAAATTCAGAACCCCGTTCCTGCTTTCTCCCCATATCCCTTGATTCTGTTAGCCCAAAGAACAATAGCTAACCCTCTCTTGAATACATCCAAGCTTCTGTGACAGAGAATTCCACTGATTCACAACTCTCTGGGTGAAAAAGTTTTTCCTCATCTCAGTCCTAAATGACCTACCCCATATTCGTAAACTGTGACCCCTGGTTCTGGACACTCCCAACATTGGAAAACAATTTTCTGCACCTAGCCTGTCCAAACCCTTATGAATTTTACATGTTTCTATATATTCTAAATTCTAAATTCCAGTGAATATGCCCAGTCGACCCATTTTTTCTCGTCCAAACTCACCCTCCAGTACCCAGCCCCGAATCATTACTCTGTATCATCCCGTACCCATGGTTACCTACTCTGAATGTGAAGGATCAACCTCACTGCCCTGAAGAATCCTGGAGTCCAACAGTGTAACGTCAGGTGATAGGTCAGCACTGAGCACCTCAAAGGCCATCAAAAAGGCCAAAAGGGTCATCTGCTCCAAGCTGGGGGATGAGACGGATGTTCGGCAACTGTGGCAGGGCTTGAATGCCATCACCTCCTACAAGGTGAAATCAGGAGGCAGCTCAATTGTCAGCGAAGCATCACTCCCTGACGAGCTCAATACATTTTACCCATGCTTTGACAGGGAGAACACTGATGTGCCTTCCCGAGCCCCCAATCGCCATGATGGTATTTCAGTCAAAGTCACGGAGGCCGACGTCAGAAGATCCTTCAGGGGGGTGAACCCTCGGAAAGCACCTGGACCTCATGGTATACCCGGCCGTGTTCTAAAAACCTGTGTGGACCAACTGGCTGGAGTTTTTATGAACATTTTCAACCTCTCACTTCTGAGGTCTGAGGTTCCCACCTGCTTAAAAAGGGCATCAATAATACCGGCGCCCAAGAGAAGCAAGGTGACGTGCCTCAATGACTATCGACCAGTGGCACTAACATCTGTGGTGATGATGTGCTTTGAGAGGTTTATTATGACCCATATATGGACTCCCATATAATACAATATATATTAATGATCTGGATGAGGGAATTGAAGGCAATATCTCCAAGTTTGCAGATGACACTAAGCGGGGGGGCAGTGTTAGCTGTGAGGAGGATGCTAAAGGACTGCAAGGTGACTTGGATAGGCTGGGTGAGTGGGCAAATGTTTGGCAGATGCAGTATAATGTGGATAAATGTGAGGTTATCCATTTTGGTGGCAAAAACAGGAAGCAGACTATTATCTAAATGGTGGCCGATTAGGAAAAGGGGAGATGCAGCGAGACCTGGGTGTAATGGTACACCAGTCATTGAAAGTAGGCATGCAGGTGCAGCAGGCAGTGAAGAAAGCGAATGGTATGTTAGCTTTCATAGCAAAACGATTTGAGTATAGGAGCAGGGAGGTTCTACTGCAGTTTTACAGGGTCTTGGTGAGACCACACCTGGAGTATTGCGTACAGTTTTGGTCTCCAAATCTGAGGAAGGACATTATTGCCATAGAGGAAGTGCAGAGAAGGTTCACCAGACTGATTCCTGGGATGTCAGGACTGTCTTATGAAGAAAGACTGGATAGACTGGATGATCGGCCATGATCATATTGAATGGCGGTGCAGGCTCGAAGGGTTGAATGGCCTACTCCTGCACCTAATTTCTATGTTTCTATGTTTCTATATCAACTCCTACCTCAACAAGAACCTCGACCCACTGCAGTTCGCTTACCGCCACAACACATCAACGGTGGATGCGATCTCACTGGCTCTCCACTCTGCTCTGGACCACTTGGACAACAGAAACTCATATGTCAGGCTGTTATTCATTGACTACAGCTCGGCGTTTAACACCATCATCCCCTCCAAGCTGGGTACCAAGCTCTCAGATCTGGGTCTCTGCGCATCCCTCTGCAATTAGATCCTCAACTTCCTCATCCACAGACCACACTGTCCGTATTGGTGGAAATGTGTCATCCTCGATATCAATCAGCACGGGAGAACCTCAAAGACATCTTCAACCTCTTGCTTCTGTGCTTTGAGATCTTCACCTGCCTTAAAGGTGGGTCCATCCTAGTGGTGCCCAAGTAGAGCACAGCTACCTGCCTCAATTACTACCAATTTGGTAGCATTTACGTCCACCATAATGAAGTGCTTTGAGAGGTTGGTTATGGCACCAATTAATTCTTACCTCTGAAATGAGCTAGATCTGCTTCAATTTGTCTTTTGCCACAACATATCTCTGAATCTAAAGTTTAACGTCTAAAACAGGTCAACCACATACGTTATCTCAATGGCTGCTAACTCTACTCTGGACCATCTGAATAGCAGGAACACATACATCAGGCTGCTATGTGGCTAACCATAGCTCCAATGCCATCTATAAAGACACTGATGACACCGCTACGGTTGACCAAACCCTGGAGAGGATGAGAACACCTATTTGTATGGTGCCAAAGACTACGACTTCCCAGTGTACGGCGTGATCGCTGGCCGGTGCAGATTCAGTGGGCCGAAGGGCCTGTTTCCGCCATGCATATCTAAAGTCTAAATCTGTCCTGGGCCCAGTGCATAGATGCAATTAGTTTAGTTTAGTTTAGTTTATCATTGTCACTTGTAATGAAGTACAGTGAAAAGCTTTTGATTGCATGCTATCCAGTCAAAGAACATTGTTATCAAGCTGTCCACATTGGGTACAATATTTAGTGCAAGATAAGGTTTGATCAAATACAATTAAAAATAGTTTACAAGTCTCCAATGAGGTCGAGGAGAGGTCAGTACCCCCACTCTAGCTGATGAGAAGACCATTTAGTTGCCTGATAACAGCTGGGAAAAATCTATCCCTGAATCTGGAGGTATGCATTTTCAAACTTCTGTATCTCTTGCCTGATGGAAGAGAGGAGAAGAGGGAGGATGAGACTGGTCCCTGATAATGCTGACAGCCTTGCCGAGGCAGTGTGAAGTGTAGATGGAGTCATTGGAAGGGGAGTTGGTTTTTGCATGATGTTCTGGGCTACGTCCACAACTCTCTGCGCAAGTGCCCCTACTTTCTTAGAAGTTTAAAGAGATGTGGCATGTCTCTGAATACTCTAAGAAACTCTTATAGATGTATTGTAGGCAATTTTCTGCCTCGTGTAGCATTTTCACCACACAGAAATGTAAGTGGCTACAAGGAGCGATGGTCTCAGGACAGTTCATCAGGAACATAGCCCACCCCTTCTTCAAAATAAAATTTACATATGGCACTGCCTCAAGAGGGCGGTCTTTATCATCAAGGATCTCCACCACCTGGGCCATATCTTCTTCTATCTGCTATCATCGGGCAGGAGGTACAGAAGCCTGAAGTCCTACACCATCAGACTCAGAAACAGCTATGTTCCTACAACTATCAGGTTATTCAACCAACCCAACAACTCTAATTCTACCTTGAAAACAGAGGATTAGGGCTCCACCTCTTGCACTACTATGGTCTTGCTTTCTTACTCTAATGATAATTTTGCACTCATGACTTGTTTTTCTTTTGCACAATCTTCTTTCCTTTGGAATTGTATGTGTAATTCAAGGAAGATCTGTTTCCTTGTGTTTGTGATGCTGTTGTAAGCAAAGTTTCTCATTGTACCACAGCCATACAATGAAAGCAGGGCCGGCCTTAGGGGGAACAATTTTGGTGAACCCCAGATTCCCAGCCAAGGTGTGTCAGCCCAGTTATTTAGTATATATTATGAAATTGTACAGTAGGTGCTATGGATTATACACTGTGTGAATCTCTCCTGCTCCCTCCCGTTTGCCTGTCAGTAGCTCCGCTGGCTTCCAACCTTTACCGTAGTTGCTAATTATGTGATTGGACACAATGTCCTTGGAGACAGCGGCTGATTGGATGGGAGGAGACCTATTTGTTGATTGGACTGGAATGTTAAGGCAAGCTGGTTGGTGATTGGATGCAACCCCCTTAGAGACAGCGTTTGATTGGCCGCCAAATAAAATTGTCAAATCTGTAACAAAAATCGCTGGTCGGTGCGAACTCAGTAGACTATCTGGTTGTATCTCCAAACTAAACAGTATAACGTGCAGGTACATTCATTTAAAATTAAATTCAGTGCTTATTTCACATGATTTCTCACTGTGTAAAGCTCAATATCTGACCAATTTCTGTTTAACACGTTTGATCTGCCGTGAGCATTTTTCTCTCCCAAAACAGTTCATATCTAGCAAACCGATCAACGAACCAGACAGCAGTTGGACGCAGTCATAGAACCATAGACAATAGGTGCGGGAGTAGAGGCCATTCGGCCCTTCGAGCTTACACAGCCATTCAATAGGGTGATTTATCGCGTTTGCTCGCTGAATTTCATCAAAAGTAAGTTAATAATTCCTTACTTTTGATGAAATTCAGCGAGCAAACGCGATAATTCCCGATATTTTGGATCTTAAAATCACCACGGCAAATAACAGCTGTTCACTTCCGCCGCTTTCTACCTTCAGTTCCCTCTTGTAATTACCTCACTTTCTATCTTTTTTTTTGCCTGAAAATTTAGGTCGCTGTGCTTCACGGTCACCCCGACTAGCACAGAAAATTTCAGCTCAAAAATCGTCCGTTTTCCATGTTTTTAACGGGTGGGAAAGTGCGTGTTTCCCCATTCACTTACATGTACCAAACTGAGAGATGTCCTCCAGTTAAAATTTTCGGTCACGTGAGGGGGGATCTACGCTCATTTGACCTTTGGTGAAATCACCCTATATGATCATGGCTGATCATCCAACTCAGTATCCTGTACTTGCCTTCTCTCCATACCCCCTGATCCCTTTAGCCACAAGGGCCACATCCAACTCTAGCCAATGAACTGGCCTCAACTACCTTCTGTGGCAGAGAATTCCACAGATTCACCACTCTCTGTGTAATAAACGTTTTTCTCATCTCAGTCCTAAAAGATTTCCCCTTTATCCTTAAACTGTGACCCCTTGTTCTGGACTTCCCCAACATCAGGAACAATCTTCCTGCATCTAACCTGTCCAACCCCTTAAGAATGTTGTAAGTTTCTATAAGATCCCCCCTCAATCTTCTAAATTCTAGTGAGTACAAGCCGAGTCTATCCAGTCTTTCTTCATATGAAAGTCCTGACATCCCGGGAATCAGTCTAGTGAACCTTCTCTGTACTCCCTCTATGGCAAGATTAGGAGCCCAAAACTGTACCAATACTCCAGGTGTGGTCTCACCAAGACCCTGTACAACTGCAGTAGAACCTCCCTGCTCCTATACTCAAATCCTTTTGCTATGAATGCTAACATACCATTCACTTTCTTCACTGCCTGCTGCACCTGCGTGCCTACTTTCAATGACTGGTGAACCATGACACCCAGGTCTCGTTGCATCTCCCCTTTTTCTAATCGGCCACAATTCAGATAATAGTCTACTTTCCTGTTTTTGCCACCAAAGTGGATAACCTCACCTTTATCCACTTTATACTGCATCTGCCATGCATTTGCCCACTCACCCAACCTATCCCAGTCACCTTGCAGCCTCCTAGTTTAGAGGAGTTTAAACGGTTTAGAGATGTTTAGAGGGCTTCAGATGAGTTCAGGTGTGTTTAGAATTGTTTCGAGGAGAATAGAGGGGAATAGGGGGGATTAGGGGGGCTAGAGGTGTTCAGAGGGGTTTAGAGACGTTATAAGCCCCCCGTGAGAAATTGTAATTCTTGGCAATTGAAGATAGACATAAAGCTGGAGTAACTCAGCAGGACAGGCAGTGCAGCGACTCTGGAGAGAAGACCCTTCTTCAGACTTCTTCTTCAGACTGAACTGAACTCACGTCGGTGAGAGTACTTGTGATTGTCTGAAGAATTGGTCTCGACCAGAAACGCAACCCTCTCCCCAGAGCCGCTGCCCGTCCCGCTGAGCCACCTTCAACTTCAGAGCCAAACAAAAAACACAGAGTGCTGGAGGAACTCAGCGGGCCAGGCGGCTGCCTCACCCGCTGGGTTTCTCCAGCATTTTTGTCTACCGCAAAACGTCAATGATTCCGGGAATGCTGAGGTGATAGAGAGGGAGTGGGAGAGCTAGAGAGAGACGAGATGGGGAGCGGGAGAGAGAGCGCGAGAGAAAGAGGGAGGGAGGGAGGAAGAGAGCAAAAGACAGAAAGACACAACGTGGGTCGGTAGGTGAATGACTAACCTGCACACCAGGAAGAAACCCCTTCTCGCGGTCTGGGGCCCTCACTCATGATGGTGAGTTTAATGAAATTCTCAACGTGTCATCGATCTACATTCCTCAGTAAATGTAATTGTGTTTTAAACAAGTATTAATGACGCCACGTGAATTTTATTCAAAGGAACACGGCGTCATTAATACTTGTTCAAAACACAATAACATTTACTGAGGAATGCGGATGGATGCAAATTGATGACATTGCATAACAAGGTGTTAACTACTTGCTGTTAAGAAGTGCTAACAGTACTGGTTAACAAATCGTTTGTGTCTGATGGCCATGCAGCGGTTGTTATACATGTTCGTTTAAAAAAAATCCGGATGGCGAATTAAAAAAAATCTTTATTTAACAAAGAGAATTCGTATTTCCGTACGAAATACGGAACATTAGTGCTTAGGCGCGAGGCCCAATTGGGAGCAATCGGTCAAATCGGCTTAAGGCCGGCCCTGAATGAAAGATATTGAGGATTCATTCAAAGGAAAAAGTGAAGGTAATGGACATGTTCTTGGCTTTGTTTAATGATAGGGGGAAAAAAAATCAGATTTCAACAAACCTATTTCAAGATATATAAATGAAAGGTTTTGCAAGCTTTACTGATGATGCTTGGTTTCAAATTTTTTTTTTTCTACAAGTACTGTTGTCTGTTACTGTTTGGAGACATGCATGTTACCAGCCATTAACAATTTAGAACTTACGCACAGTAAACACATTTTGTATTAATTAAACACAAAATGCTGGAGTAACTCAGCAGGTCAGGCAGCATCTCTGGAGAAAAGATACAGGAGATATTTCAGGTCGAGACCCTTCAGACAGATTTCTCAGAATCTTTTGGTCCTAGGATGGATACAATGACGAAATATTGCATTTTACAACACAAATCTTCTTTGATAAGATGCTGGTAGATGAGGCAGCAATACGTACCGGAAAGTCCTATTCATGTTAGAGTTCTGGACCATCACCAGAAAAAAAGCAACAGGGAAATAATCAGATCACATTCATATAATGGTATTGCATCAATCATTTTTCCTATATAAAGAACTTACATCAATTGCTGTTAACCTTTTTGCTTTTCTAATTCTTGATGCTGTTATGACTGGTGGGATGCTGGTAAAATGATTTTTGATCATTAAATAACATCTGCAGGTCCTTGTATGAAAAAGAAAAAGAAATGTGAATCAATGTTCTCAGAAATAAAATGATGATCTAATTATTGTGCCCAATCGTGAAAACTTGCGTAAAAGACTACCCTTTCAACCAAGATTGTCTTTGATTTTTAAGCTACATGAACTAATCTTTACTTAATTACTAATGAGCCTGCCACTTCAGTCACTTAGACTTTTTAAAAGCATATATCCCATTTGTAGTCTCAAAGCTAAGTAGTCAAGTGATGATTAGTATTGATTATTTATAAAGAATAACTTGCAACATCAGAGAGCCTGGAATGCTAACAGGTAAAACAGCCTTGAAGATATAGGGCTGACAATTAATGAATTATCTAATCTTTGCCAGATCCAGCTTTTGTATTGGCATTGGTTTATTGTTGCCACCTGTACTGAGATACAGTGAAAAGCTTTTGCTTACGTGCTGTCCAATCAAATTAAATAATACAATACATCAATACAATCAAGCCATACACAAGATCAACAGGCAGAGCAAATGGAAAAACACAGAGTGTGGAATGCAGTTTTAAGCATTGTAGAATAGCGGTTCCAGAAAGAAAGCAATGAGGTACAGTAGGTTGGAAATTCACGACTACACCCTAGCTTATGGGAGGGCCATTCAGAAAGCTGAAAACAGAGGGCAAAAAGCTGTTCCTGAATCTGATGGTGTGTTCTTTCAATTGTATGCATCTTCTGCCTGATGGGAGTGGGAAGAAGTGGGAATGAATTGTGTGGAAAAAGTCCTTGATTATGTTTGCTGCTGTTCTGAGGGCAGCATGAAGTGCAAATTGAGTCAGTGGTGGGGAGTCTTGGCTGTGTGGCGGACTCGGCTACATCCTGAACTCTGTAATTCCCAAATCAGGTTGTGATGTAACCTGATAATATGCTTTCTGCATGCATCTGTAGAAGTTGGTCAGAGTAATTGGTGACAAGCCAAATTTTCTAGGTCTCCTGAGGAAATAGCATCATTGGTGGGGGGGGGGGGGGGGGGGGGGGAGAGAGATGGGGAGGTGGGGGGGGGAGGGGGGGGGGGGGGGGAAGAGAGGGTGGGGGGGGGGGGGGGGGGGGGGGGAGAGGGGAAGAGGGGAGGGGGAGGGAGAAAACTGGACCGAATGTTCTGTTTTCATGCTGTATGACTGGCACCTAAATAAAACTTGTTTTCTCACTTTCCCAGTTTGGACAACAGGTTATTGACCAGGGATATTAGCTCTAGTTCCCTCTCAACAGTTGCTTCCTAACCTGCTGACTATAACCAGCATTTTCTGCTTTTAGCTCAGTTTTCCCCCTGTCTGTGATCTGCCATTTCAATAGAATAGTCTCAGGGCAGACTTGCAAATGGCAAGAAAATAAGAACCAGGTTTTTGTTCTGGTGATGTTTATTGAGATGAAAATATTGATCAGTACACCAGGAAGCTTTGCTGTCTTTCGTTAAAATGATGCTTTTTGAACTTTCCCATTCCTCCTGAGCCTTCAGTTAATGCCATTTTTAAAAAGCTAGCACTTAATTGTAGATAGACACAAAGTGCTGGAGTAACTCAGAGGAACAACCAGCATCTCTGGAGAGAAGGAATGGGTGACATTTTGGGTCAAGACACTTCTTCAGACCACCAATGTTGGTGTAGTACTCTCCATACTATATTAGAGTTTGTGGTATAGATCTTGTTGTATTTTGTTCTAAATGGGACTTGAACACTCAGATTCAGCATGATCTATTATCATTTTTAACGTTAAAATCCTGAAAAGCACAGAGATTTTCACAAATGATTTAACCAGCCTGTAAAAAAATGCATTGTTTATGCACCATCAATCGATAAATACGCACACTTGAAAGATTGTGTCCACAATATTGCTTATGGAATGCAGTTAAATTGTTAATGCTGGCATGAATGATATGCTATGCCATCACAATGAAAACATTATTCTGCCATGTGTCACTGATAAATTGTAGTTTCCAGGTTATCGAACAGATCTCATTCTGAAGGGTAGGAATGGCAGACAGTTCGCTACCAAACTCCTATCAGCAATGCATATCCAAAATGATAGCTCAGAAACAATTTCTACATCCAAAAACAAACAATCTTTTTCTAGCACAGATGGCAGCCCATTTATGATAACTCATGGAGCAAATGATTCAGTAATGCACTGCAGAAAGTTTTGACATTTTTGTCATACACTTTGCTCCTAAGTATGATTGATTTTAAAGTAAGAAATGTAAAAAAAAAAACAAATAATTGCCAATCTGCACCAAGCAAGCGGTCAGGAATAATTTATTGAAGCAGATATTTCAAATTGGGTAAGTGTCAATATGATGGATTGTGGGGAAATAATGCCAATAATAATGTATCATGATGTTTGAGGTCAAAAGAAGGGACAGCTTTTGTGGCCAAGAATCCTGGAACCTCCTAACCAACAACACTTTACAATAGATAGAGTTGGTGATAAAAACTTCTCCAAAGCAACCACAGTTGGGTAATAAAGACCACCTTTACATCGAAGTGCTTCATATAACCAATTCTCCATCACCTTTCCTTGTCCAAATAAGGATGGGCAAATAATTCTGGCAGTGGCACATACTTTACATGGACCAAAAAGGGTAAAAAGTATTAATTGATGAGATATAATGAATTGGACCTCGAGTCCGTAATAAAGTTTATTATTATTATTATTATTAATAATTGCTTTGAAAGATTGGTAACACCCTACAGCAGCGAAGGTTACACTGGGAAAAGATGTTTAGAAAGACGTTTGGAATTTCTCCGAGTCCCAAAGAGAATCTTATACCTTTACTTCATTGACTGCAATTCCTCAAGGTGTTTATCTGTGTACCTTTCTTTGTTTCCATGGGTCGCTGTCTTGAGACCACAGACCTCCTGGTGCACCAGGCTCTAGTTCATTCCCATTGATGATGGAAGGGAAAAGGGAATTAAAGACTGAGATCTAATAGTGCGCAGGTTTCACATTTAATGAAAGAGCCACAAACAGTACCAAAAGTGTGAGTATTTTTTACTGCTATAATGTAGAATATAGTAACCTGCCTTTTCAGTCTTCTTGTAATAAATTACATCCTTTCTTTTAGGGATCCAATCTTTGTCAAAATCATGCAATTTTTTTCCAAGATTTGAATTGGTACAAAGCAGCAAACATGAAATGCGGACTCTTATGATAGCTAAAATGTTGATCATCTTTCAAAGCCATCAATTACAGAATTTTTCAAAAAAACTTGTCTATAATGGGTTAATCAACATATAATGTGACAAAAAGGCTCTCCACAGTTATACACCAATAATATCTCCTATAAGAGGTGTCTAAGAGCTGAGCGAAGGCAAAACAGTGTCAACAGCATTCCATCTAAACAACAAAGAAGCTAAACGGGAGCTAGCTGTCTTCGTTAACAACAGGCACTTGGACTTCCAACAAACACCCACTTACCTCAACATAAAGCTGGACAGGTCGCTTACATTTCGTCAACACTTGGCTGGTCTCCACGACAAGGTCATGGCACGTAGCGGCCTCATCCGACGCCTGTCAGGAACAAGTTGGGGAGCCAGTCCATCAACTCTTCGCACCACTGCCTTAGCTCTTGTGTATGCTCCAGCTGAGTACTGTGCACTCGTATGGAGTAGAAGTGGACATACTAGCCTGGTAGACACAAGCCTGAACAGCAGCTTGCGAACCATCACTGGATGCCTTCAACCTACCCCAGTCGAGCTGCTCGTATGGTCGAAGTTGCATTCCACCTGTAGGGATCCGAAGGCAAGCAGCAACTCTGGCACGATCTCATTATGCCATGGACCCAGATCACCTCCTCCATCAGGCTATCAGCAGAGGACAGAGGCCACCCCGACTGAAGTCCCGTCACCCCTTTGCTCCACATGGAAAACAACTCCTAGCATCCATCCAGCCAATTGAGACAAAAGCACACTGGATAGCCACCAAGTGGTCACAGGAGCGGAAGGCAACCTCATCTCCGTTACACAGCTACATCTCTTCACCAGATAAAAGCTGTCCAGGGTCTGACCTCCCCAGAGGAGCATGGGTGAAGCTCAACAGACTTTGTACTGGAGTTGGGCGTTTCAATGCCAGCATGTGGATATGGGGGCTCTGCCAGAGTCCAGCCTGTGAATGCGGAGCAGAATAACAGACAGCCAACCAGGTCATCTCTGGGTGCCCGCTCTACCACCCACCAAATGCAGCTCAGAGACTGGCAGACATTGACGCAGAAACAACAGCCTGGCTGCTCAACACCAGGCTTGAGATCTTACCATTTCTTTGGTTTATGTTTCATTCGCAAGGTGAATAAGATCTCCTATAGATTAAAACAGGAGTGTTGGTTTATTACAATACATTAAAAATACATTGATATAGATAGGGTTCACTTCTATTGATTATAGTAGCAAAATATATCTATGCTAGATGAACAAAATAGCACTTTTGCTGTTCTGTGGTTGAAATAAAAATGAATTAGTTCCTTGGTATTGAACTGTATGTATTATTGAAAATATTTATTCTGTGCTTCACCACAGTCAGGGAAGAGTATAGTTGATATAGTGAAATCACAGCTATTTTTAAAAATATATGTTTATGTTGCAGACAGGAAATTCGTCAAAAATGTTCCCTGAATATCATAGCTATAATAATGTGCTCCAAAAGAGGACTGTATGTCTTTTGCAGAAAGACATATCAACTTTGTAATAAATGTAATTTATTCCAATTGCTAATTGCCATAAGATCAAATATAATAGGTGTTTGCACTAATTATGATTATAATGACTAGCACTGAGAAAAGAGCGTTATACTGTGAAAGTGGAGGTGCCTTGTTGCTGGAGCCAGTAATGGGGACTAGTCCAGTGGAATTAAAAGCTTAAAGGGGCTGTCCCACTTGGGTGACCTAATTGGCGAGTTTAGAAGAGTTTGAAAAAATGACACGTTGAAGACCTCCTTCGACTTTGTAGAAGACCTCCTTTGACTATGTTGAAGACAAGCTTCGACTAGCTACGATGTTTTCTGTAGTGGGGGAATCTATAATTCGGGGACATAGTTTTGGAATTAGGGATTACTTAGGAATTTAAGTACAGTTTCCTACCACTTCTAGCAGGGTGCAAGGCCACCGAATTCAAGTGCAGTTTACAACAACTTCAAGCAGTGTGCAAGGCCACCAAATTCAAGTGCAGTTTCCTACCATTTCAAGCATGGTGCAAGGGCACCGAATTCAAGTGCAGTTTACTACCACTTCAAGCAGGGTGCAAGGCCACCGAATTCAAGTGCAGTTTACAACAACTTCAAGCAGTGTGCAAGGCCACCAAATTCAGGTGCAGTTTCCTACCATTTCAAGCAAGGTGCAAGGGCACCGAATTCAAGTGCAGTTTTCTACCACTTCAAGCAGGGTTCAAGGCCACCGAATTCAAGTGCAGTTCCCGACCACTTCAAGCAGGTTGTAAGGCCACCAAATTCAAGTGCAGTTTCATAGCACTTCAAGCAGGGTGCAAGGCCACCAAATGCAAGTGCAGTTTCCTACCATTTCAAGCAAGGTGCAAGGGCACTGAATTCAAGTGCAGTTTACTACCACTTCAAGCAGGGTGCAAGGCCACCGAGTTCAAGTGCAGTTTCCAACAAGCAGCAATGAGAGTCTCAAACACACATGTATGTTAAACCTATCTTGTTAATGAAGTAACCGTTTGATCACAATATTTGGACTCACTACGGAGTTTTCTTTGTCATTGAATCCTTGTGCTCAGCCAAGGCCTGATCTTCATCGATCTGAATGGCCAGGAATTTGTTCACTCCTTCTACCCCGTCCTGTTGATGAGGAAAAGATTCTGGATCCCTGGCTTTCCTCTCCTGAAGTCAACAATCAGCTCCTTGGTCTTGTTAGTGTTGAGAACACAATTGTTGTGCTATCACCATATATTCACCTAAGTTATCTGCCAGAACGTACACTGAAAAATAAAACATACAATGTTGTTTGCACCTGTGTGATAGATTACTTTTTCTGGCTGTGCAAATTTGTTAAAAGCAAAGTTAGTTATTATCTGTAACTCAAATTCATCTTTTAGTTGTGGCTGATCATCCACGACATAATATTATGCATAACTGTTATAGTTACAAAAATAAAGATTAGAAAACAGCCTGTGTTACAAATATATATTCATTATTCCAAATCTGGCTACATGGAAAATAATTTATTTAAGAGTCATCTCAACACTTTATACAATGAAATATGTTTTATTCTTTTTGTTCATAAATATCACCTATTAAATCCCTTTGCAACAATCACAAATGAGATTTAACATACATCATTTATAGAATATCAAACAACTTCACTTTCCACCATTTCTTTTACAATGAATTCTGATTTTAATATATTCAAATGTCATTTTGAAGGTTGCATAAATTATGCTGACCTAATTATCATTATTTTAAATATATATGTGCATTTCATAACAGAGTAGATGTTGTATTGTCATTTTTGGAGACTATTCCCATTCCTGTAACGTTAATCATATCTGGTCCTTTCTAAATCCAAGATTTTGTTGCATCAGGATTCAACCATTTTAATGCTCCCCAGCCTGAATTCCTGTCTCTAAACTTACCTAAATTTGCATTGGTTTTCTCGAGGGGCTCTGATCAGGTGACGTCAAGGTTTGTAGGATAATTGGCTTCGGTAAAATCGTAAATTGTCTCTAGTGTTAGTGTTGGTGTTTGGGGTGATCGCTGGCCGGCGCGGACTCAGTGGGCCGAAGAGCCTGTATTCATACATTACATTACATTAAGTGGCTTTCACTCCAAACTTTTAGGTTGAGTGGTGCCATCTGCATTATGCAGTTTTGGTCAAGGTGGGTGGATGAGCAGTCCTCTCCCAGCAAGAAAGAAAGATCACAATACACAACAGAATTTAAACATAAAACATCCACCACAGTGGGATCAGCACTTCCCGCTGTGATGGAAGGCACAAAAGTTCAGTCAGTCTTTCTCGTTCTGTGGACCCGTGGTCGAGGCCCTGAACCTTCCACATTCGCCGATGTGGATGGCCCGATGTACAGGCCCTCTCGCAGGGATGATGGAAACTCTGACATCGGGACATATCAGAACACCCCGCAGCTCGAAATTCCCGAATTAGCAACTTCCTTCCGGAGACCGTGGCTTCTCGATGCCAAGTCCACAGGCCCATCGGCCGGGGCACCTCTTCAGGCGATCCTCGGTGAAGGTAGCAGGCAGCTCCACAATGGTAGAGCCCGTGCCACGCCCACAGCTAGAAGCTGCACAGACCGAGCTCCATGATGTTAGAGCAGGCCCCCGCGGTCGGAGCTCCACTCTGGCGATCCTCGGCAGAGGACCTCAGCTCCGTGATGTTGAGGTTCACGCTGCACCTGCTGCTGAAGCTCTAGGCTTTGGGCTGGTCTCCAGTCGGAAAGGTCACACCAATCCAGTTGATAGGCCGCGAGGGGGGCGAAAATGAAACACGGAGAATAGTCGCATCTCCGCCGTGGTAGGTGACAGGAAACGGTTTCCCCCGCTCCCCCGCCAGCACCCCCCGGCATAAGACTCACCGAGAGACACTAATACATACATTAGGACACACAAAAATAACAAAAAGTGGAAAAAAACACACGAGCTGCTGGCGGGGCTGCCACGCACAGTGCCATCACCTGTTATCTTGTAATGCTGTATCACCAAAATCTAAAGTCTATTTAAGAGACATTTAGACAGACATTTGACTAGTCAGGGAATGGAGGATTACAGACCACATGCAGGTAGATGGGTTATTTACATTGGCATCAAGATTGATACAGACATGGTGCTCTGAAGGGCCTGTTCCCGAGCTTCGCTATACTGTTCATTGTTCTCCATCTTATGTGCTCTGTAAGTCATTGAATAAAATAAATGCAGTAATCCATGAGTCAAAGAAGATATTCAAATGGGCTTGAAGACTTAGAGGGTGCTAGCCAGTGTAGCAGTGCTAATTTTTTTAGGTGCCGGAGCTGTCAAACAGGGGCTTCATTTTAGGTTTTGCTTGGTGGGGGGGCAAGTTGGTCTCCCAAGAGGGTTAAACAAGATTATAGCCTATCACTACATCCCAGTGTATAACAGGTACAACAAAACATATAATGCTTAATTTAATAATATGACAAATTATTGCACGGTTGCACTCACTAATTATCATAAAATATAATTATGAAGTAAAAAAGACGGTAATCTTGTATGTTACCAATTTATAAGTAATTACCTACTTACCAAATGCCACCAATGCGAAGTTTTACAAAAATTTCCACAAATGGTCAGGCGTAATATGTGTTCGGGGGTCTGAAGCAACTTTTGTCCTGGGCCTGGTGTTTTCTGCTGATCTGTGGTACCGCAGCCATGACATGACATACGGCTCAGGATTCCACTGAACCTAACAAACATAAGTGCTGATACATGATTTATGAGAATTCTTGAGCATGTTGGTGTTATTATCAAGTTCATGTGACTGGATCCCCTCTCACAGTCAGCAGCACTAATAGGAATAACTTGTGAACAGCTCAGTAATGGGCATATATCTTGGCGGATGCAGCGTCCACGATCCTCCACTATCTCTGAAGGCACTTATTACAAAGGAAGAAGAAAGCTTTAACCTCTTACAGAGAGATGATATTGCAGCTTCTCCATAATTAGGTGGTATTTCAGCAGGCCAACAGTATGTATCAAGGACACAATTAATTTAGCAGGGATTTATACATATTATGATTTTCAGAAGAATGAGAACCTTTCAAGGATTTTGTCGTGAACATACGGTGCTGCAAATTGTTTATATAACTAGTAAGAAACTGTTGATAATGAATGGAGATGATTTTGTTGTTGCTTGTTCATGTAATTCTCCAAACTTCCCCTTTTCAACTACCTCTTGAGCTACTAGAGTTTTTGTACCAGGTTGCTCTTTCAGTCCATGCAGTGATTTTATCCTCCGTTGGATCCGTTTGTCTGCATAAACAATCGTAGTAGTGTGTTTCTGTAAATTGTAGTAGTGCGTCTGATAGTAAACCAAGTTCATGCAACGTGTCATACATTAGAGCTAAATCCAATAGAAACTGTTCTTCTGAACAGACCTTCATAGGTTTTTCTGTCACTCCCAGATCTAGTTTCATCCTTCATTGATTTTTCAAAAGAAATCACAATGCTTCATAGTTTTGCCACACTGCTGAAACTGTTCAAAACGAGCTAGCTACCCATACAGACCATGGCCTGTTTTGCAAATGTGTTCTTCTAGTTGAGAGGCACATTCAGACAATTCCTTTTGATTTAGAGGTGATCTACTGCAAACAGAGTACAATTTGTCTAATAATGATTGAACATCATTAATTCCATGAACTTCTCTCATCGAATCACCTACTGCAAGTTCTAATCTGTGATTAAGACAGTGCCAAATTATCACATCAGGGTAATGTTCCTTGTGAATTGTAGCAACACCAGATTTGACACGAAGCATTACGCTTGCCCCATCACAAGCAAATAAGTTATACAAAGTAACAGAACTTACAGAAATAAAGCAAATACGTTTTTTTGCATTTTAGCCACCTAAATTGGAACTAACTCAACCAAGTAATCGAGTATGAAAAAAGAACGTCTAATGAACTATTGCTAAAGCCATGAATATCGCAGAATATTAATATCAAAAGCAGTAGGTTGGCTACTCTGCCTTGTACCGTTTCTCTCGCAGAAATGTTTGAACAGGAAGTGTACGTGTCGATACTCACAATATCCTCACACATGGGGTATTACATGGTTAGATCAATACAAATTCTGTTTAGTTTTTCGATATATCAGGTTAATGAAGGTTGAATCTTTACATAAATGATTATCTTCTCTACCCCAACCTTCCGTTCCGTAAATCCCCTTTATGCGGCCGCTGGTAAATTCCGCGCTAGTTACATTTCCCCGCTGTTTATTTTGACTTGTTTTTACAGAGGTGCCAGATCGGTGCTCCGGTGAGCTCCGGCTGCACTGCACTGCACTGCACTGCACCCCTGGTGCCAGCTATCAATACAATTGAGTTGATAACCTGTTTCAAAAAGTGGTTGAAAAATTAATGACACCTTTCAACTCAGTACATCTGAAGCAGTTTAAAACTACAAATTACATCCGTATAATCAGATGCCAGAGGAGGTAATTGGTGATTAGAGAGTAATTTTGAAGTATTCCTAGATCAAGCATCAGAGACCAGATGTGTGCAGGTTAGCTGATGAGTAGGTCAAACTCTTTAATAATCCAGGCTTTATAAATTGAGGAATATCGGAATTATGATGGAAATGGTATTGAACAATGACAGTTTCATTCAGTTCAAGACGTAGAATTGAGAACATGGAGCAATGTTATATGGGCAGTTATGGCAGCAGTGAAACATTTTTTGTTCGTAAATATCACTTTATTAAATCCCTTTGCAACAATCACAAATGAGATTTGGCATCATTTCTAGAATACCAAACAACTTCACTATCTTTCCACCATTTATTTTATAATGAATTCTGATATTAATATATTCAGATGTCATTTTGAAGGTTACATAAATTATGCTGGCCTAATGATCATTATTTTAAATATATATGCTGCATTTCATAACAATCAGAGGAAATGCAGTTGTTATGTGATTTTTGGAGACTATGCCCATTCCTGTAACATCAATCATATCTGGTCCTTTCTAAATCTAAGATGTAATTGCCTCTGGATTCAACCATTTTAATGCTCTCCTGCCTGGTCTCCTATCTTCAACTCTGAACGTATCCAAAATGTTTTGCCTCTATCAAGAATTGCACTATCATTCATGTGTTCGCCTGCTTATGTTGTCATAATGTCATAAGTGGTATGAGCAGAATTAGGCAGATCAGCCAATCAAGTCTATTCCACCACTCAATCATGGTTGCTCTATCTCTCCCTCCAAACCCCATCCTCCTGTCTTCTCCCCATAACCCCTCATATCCATACTAATCAAAAATCTATCTATCTCTGCCTGAAAAATATGCATTGACTTGGCCTCCACAGCCTTCTGTGGCAAATCATTTCACAGATTCACCACCCTCCGACTAAAGAAATTCCGCCTCATCCCCTTCATAAATGAACGCCCTTTAATTCTGAGGCAATAATCTCTGGTCCTAGGCTCTCCCACGAGTGGAAATATCTTCTCCACATCCCATCAATATGTTTTGTTTAACAAATGGGAAATCTGCTGCATGCATGATGACAAAAGATGGACAACTCTGTCGTCACAGAACCTGACTTTGTCCATTCAAAACAGCCCATTGATAAAACAGAACACCTCATTCAAGTTTGCAATTGCTGGTAGATCATAGCAAATATTTAAAATGGCTGAAAAGATATGCCTTGCAGAAAGAGAAATAAATATGCAACGCAAACCCAAAGGGGTATGTTAGATGCAGAAGAAGTGTGTTGAAAAAGGAAGCGGCAATTGGTGAGAAAACAGCAATTTAAAGCTACCATTTAAAATAAAGGGCCTCGACCCGAAACGTCATCTATTCCTTCGCTCCATAGGTGCTGCCTCACCCGCTGAGTTTCTCCAGCATTTTTATCTACCTTCGATTTTTCCAGCATCTGCAGTTCCTTCTTAAAACATTTAAAATAAATTGTTTAATTACTTCAACTCATGTTGATACCATAGTGAACAGCACAATAGTGGGGTCTAGGCACCCGCAGGCATTTCATTATGAGTTCCTCTGAACAAAAGTCAAGTTTAGTTTATCATCATGTGCGCAAGTACAGTGAGGTAAAGATATAATGAAAAACTTGCTTGCAGCAGAATCGCAGGCGTCAGACAACACACAAGCATAAATTATACATAAATTGTATAATAAGCGACCTTCTACCGCTCGTCCATCGAGAGCCTGCTGACATACTGCATTACAGCATGGTATGGCAGCTGCACCATGGCAGACAGGGAGAGGCTTCAGAGGGTAACCAGGACAGCGCAGAGGATCATTGGCTGCCCTCTCCCCTCCCTGATGGACATCTACACCTCCCGCTGCCTTAGCAGGGCAAAGAAGATCATCAAAGACAGCTCCCATCCTGCGTTTGGACTGTTCGACCTGCTGCCCTCTGGAAGGCGCTATAGGTGCATCAAATCCAGGACAAACAAACTCAGGAATAGTTGCTTTCCGAGAATTATATCTACTATAAATTCAAATTCACACATGCACTGACTACACCGCCCAACACGGACTTCCATCTGTATATATGTATATATGAATGTAGCGCCGCAGAATTTGTGCACCTATTCCCCCCCCCCCCCATCTCCCTTCTGTTTTTTGTTTTCTGTCTCTTGTTTTTTGTGCCAAATTGTATGTATGCACTGAGTACGAGCAGCTTTCAGTTTCACTGTACATGTATAGTGACAATAAATGGCATATCTATCTATCTATCATATCTATCTATCTAAATTATTCAAGACAGTGAAAAAGAAAAGACTGCAAAACGTAACATTAATGCAGAAACATGATGTCCACGGTCGTGCAAGAGGTGGTCCGTATGGTTCCGTTGCTGAAATCGGTTCAAGAACCCGATGGTTGTAAGAAAATAGCTGTTCCTGAACCTTGTGGTTTCGGAGTTCATCTTCTGTACCTCCTGTCCACGGTGGCAACAAGATGAAGGCATGGCCCGTGTGGTGGGAATTCTTGATGCGTGATAGGTGCCACCTTCTTGATGCAGAAACATGCAGGTGCCTTTGATGGTGAGGAGGGCTGAGTTCACCACTCTCTGCAGTCTTTGCATTCCTGTGCATTGGAATTGCCATACTAAGCCATGGTGCAACCAGGCAGGAATAGTGTGCACATACTCAAAAGTAGTGCAGATCATGCCAAGAGAAATGAGATACATTATTGCTCAAAATGACAGGCAAATCAAGGTACAGTAGACCCTCGCAATGACGGACCATGGAGGGGGCGCTGGTGTCCGTTATTGCTGATTGTCCGCTATAACAGAGTGAGGGGGGGGGGCAATGTGTAAACCAAGATTGGAAGGGAATAAACATGGCACCGGGGGCTAGGAAGGGTGGGTCAAACAAGCATGAATTCACAAGCCAGAGAGCAGCGGAGACCCCAGCACCACATTTAATGCACTGGGGACGGGTCAAGTATACTCGCAGCCATCATGCCACGCACTCTCTCTGCTCCTGCAACCAGAAGAATGCCAGATAGCACCAGCTCATTGGGGAACTGGCGGAAGTGGACGGGCGGTGCAATTGGAGCTTCAATCTGCCATAAGCGAAAAATGCTTTACAGAGATTTGTTATTAGGCAAACATTGGATCTGAGCACAGGACTACAATATTCTGTTTGAATTATACTCCTTGGGAAAAAGACAAAGAGCAGGTCACCTTTTCCCTTCAGTACATATCCTGAACCCTGGTTTGGCATGTGAACCTGCAGAAAAATCAAAATCTCCACATGTGATCTGTCTAGTTTGCAAAGTGACAGTGATGACTGCGTGAGGTCCATCCTGGCAAGATTTCCCTCCGCAGTAGAGTCAGTTGTTGTCAAATATCAGGTCACTGAGGCCACACTAAACATCAGAATGCAAATAACATGTCTGTCTCAGAATACATGGAGTCACTGACCAGCGGTATGTCTTCCATTGAGTTGGTGTGATCATCAAACTTTTAGACAAGTTTCAAAACTTGTTCCACCATTATGGCAACAGCATCAGGATCTAGTCGTAAGCTTTGATAATTATTCCAAAAGGGCAGATATTGGAGATATCATTGCTGGTACTTTTTTGAACTTCCTCATAAAGTGTATAGGTTTCTCCAAAGGGCTGCAAAGGAATAATTGTGCTCACTGGGATATCGGTTAATACGAACCTGATGATAATCAGATGTATCAGTCCCAGAAAGATCATAAGGGAGGGGTCACTGTTCATCATGAGACAAGCCAGAGGGATCATAGTATAAAAGAGATGCTATGAGGTGTGTGTCTATGTCTTTGCACAATTTTCTTTAAATGAACGTGTCATATGGTTATCTGTAATTTTACTTCGGAGTCACGTGAGGGACTCCATGAAAGAAACCCGCTACGACGCATGCGTGCCATATCGCATACACGCATTGAAGGAGTCAGAAGTGGGAGACGACGTCTCCCTAGAGAGAAAGGCAAAGAAGCAGGTAAGAGACTGCAAAATTTTTCCACTTACCTTGCAGGTAGGAAATACAAGAAGCTGCAGGAGCTGGAGGGAGACTGTAGAAATGTTGCAGCCAGAACCAGCCAGCAGCAGCCGTTAGCGGGGAACCCTCCGGAGAGGTTTCCCTAACGGCTATTTTTAGCACAGAACAGCTGTGCCCGACGTTGCTCCCCGCACCGGCAAGACACTGCTGCCGGGCGGGAAACAAAGCTACACGGCCCGGGGAGTTTCTAGACCAAGTCGGGTCTATTTTTAGATGCAGTCGTTCGGCGCTCCGCAGCTGATTAAAGCAGCTGCACCACCCGGAAGAGAGAGAGAGCAGACATCGGGAACAGCAGCCCATGGACCTGCGCTACGGGGTCCGTGGGGCTGCGGGAGGAAGGACGTTCCTCCGAAAACGGCAGGCTGAAAACCAGTACAGGTAAGAACAAATTTCCCTTACCTTTTTTGGTGCTTTTTCCAGAGTGCTTGCTGTCTTCTGAAGAGACTGGTGTGTTGCTGAACAGCAGGGAGCCACCTAAGGAAGGCAGGCCACAGCCACAGGTCGTTACTGGTGGGATGCTGAACAGCAGGGAGCCACCGACTGATGTCAGTATAGAGCTGAAGGGCTGTTGTTTAATGACCAGCAGCAGCCAGCAATAAATGTCGGCACCAGCATCTCCCAGATGGGAGCGAGTGCCAAACTTCACCCTAAATGGGTAGAGGTGCCCGTGAGGACCAGGACCATGGGGAACGGTCCAGTGCCCGTAGGCATGGGGACGGGCTGTGGGATATACCGCGTGCGACTAGTGCCCGAGAGCACCAAGGTCGGCAGGAGCGGTCCCATATATTAAGCACCCGCGACGACGAGTGCCCGAGAGCATGTAAGTCGGCTGGAGCGGTTTGCTGGAGTAAAATTCTCCATATTGGCAGGCTCCGGGATTGGAGGTAGCCACAGTGGGCAAATAATAATATAAGTCCCACAGCAGTTTCCCATATGGGCTGCATGAAATGTCGGACGCCTCTTAGGAGGGTATGGAAGGTCTGACGGGGTAAAGCCTGAGCAGGTGATGGAGCCACTGTCCCCTATTGAAGGGGGGGAAAACAACCTGCCGAACATGATGAGCAGTACTGCCAGCAGAACTCACGGAGAATGATTGCGAGAGGATGGCTGTGAGTATTGAAGGACTGTGAGTCCACCCATCAACTTCAAGCTAATATTTTTGCTGAAGTGTTGGCAAGGCTTCTATACCCCGGAATATTGTGGTACTCTTAATGTAGCCATTGTTACAGGTGCATTTGCAGACATGTTGGGAAGGCCGTTAGGAGTTGGGAAAATCCGTAATACTCTGAAAGGTCTCATGGCGGGCATAACAGCTTTGGCCCGCATGTTAAATAAGGTGTACAATATTAGTGACCACAAGGATGCCATTAGCACTATTTTTTTGGAATGTGCAGATTGAAGGGCCATTAAGCCAGCTCTAGACCCTAGTTCGCTATACTATGTAAGCAAAGGGCTATACACCCCGTTATTTGGGGGGGGAGACCTGTCTAAACAGGTAAAGAATTGGCGAGGAGGCTTCACTTTGGGGGCTGATTAAAGCATCCAAAGGTTATCTGGGGAAGACATTAACCTCATGTGCATCCTAAGAGAGGTAGTGTTTTTGTATTATACTACAAAGAATTGGGCAGAGGTACCCAGCAGCAGCGTCCTGTTTAGGGTTTGGGCCGGGACGACCACTGTGGAAGATGCATAAGTAACATTAACCATTAGGCTCTCCACAACCGCATATGAAACCAAGAAAAATAACTTGGTTACCACCAATACCATGGAGGTAGGTGAATTTGGGGCTCCAGCATTAATAGGGAGCACGGAAGTTGGAGGGATATTGCAACTTCATGTTGAAGCGTGGTGTAATATATCTATGGACAGATATATCCTTAGCAGTTTTAAGGGATATCTGATAGAGTTTCTACACAAACAAAACCCTCCAGTACAACATATACCGGACAGATATACATGCTGGTAATGGAATAAACCAAACCTGAACAACAGGATTTGTCTCAAATATCTTTATTAGAAATAAGAAAGATGGGGGTTGCCGTATTATTATGGATTATCAATACTTCACAATGTTGTGCAATATATTCATTTTAAAAATGGATATTTTTAGCAGTGCTAAAGACTTAGTGTTCAGCAGGCTACTGTATGGCAAGTATTAATCTTTAAGATCCTTGCTACTCAATATCCAACAGGGGGGAAAATTTTAAACCAGCGTTGGGACTGCTGCAACACCAAAATCATAGAGTAATGGTATAGTTGGATGATATCCTTATTGTGGGAATAACTTATGAATCGGCATGTTAGCCAGTGGTTGCCACTAAACAATTGTTTGAACAGCTGGGATTCATTATCCATCCACTTAAGTCAAAATTGACACCATTAACACATTTAATATGTTAATGACTTTACTAATATGGAAAGCCACAGAGTTTAATGGGTGCATATATTATAGAGGTCATTTATTTTGGCCAATGGAAAAATGATAGAAGCTATAAAAGAATTACAATGTTGGGAACACAATGTTAAGTATTGCTCCAAACCCAATAGTTATTCACAACCCGTCTGTGCTATTACAAACAGACGCCAGTGCAATTGGTTATGGTACAACTGATACCATCTCGAGCTATGGGGGAGATGGAATATATAAGAAGCTAACCTACATAACACTAAGGGTTAGAAATGTTAAGTGCATTTCATGGGCAAAAATCTTATTGCTCAGGAATGAAACTGCAGCATGCTAGATGGTAGATAGATAATACCTCGGTGATGGCATATTTAAGTCATATGGGTGGAAAGATATCACCAGCTTGTGATGAATTGGCAAATTAAAGTTGGGAATGGTGTGTCCAAAGGAATATTTGGTTATGGGCTACATATCTACCAGGGATACTAAATCAGTGGCAGACACCAGGCCACGAAAAAATTATTGGAAGTACTAAATGGATGTTGGATAGATGGTATTTGCTAAAATCAGTAAAGTAGGTAAGGCCGGATATTAGAATTGCATCCGGGGTTAAATCACCAGTTACCGAGGTATGTATCATTGATACCAGATCCTGAGGCAGAAGCTACAGATGCTGTTTTCACTGCACTAGGGGAGGGGGTTTCCATTTATGTATTACTTCCTTGTCTAGTTATAAATTTGGGGTACGAAGGGACATTCAACAGGAATCGGCATTGGGGATGTCTTAGTACCTGATTGGCTTACCCAACTATGGTTTTACTGGGGTACAGGACATGGTGCTGGAACTATGTATAACGATAGCCGTAGTCCTAAGTTGCTGGTGCATCCAGTAACTGAGGATAGCTATCCATGTCATAGAAAATATTGATTTAGTAGGTTGTAGACTCTATAACACCGCTATGGGACATGGGGCTATCGATAGAACTGTGGACATGATCACAGCAGCACGAAGAAGGTCTACTCTATAACAGTATTTAGGTCCTATTAAAATGGACTAATTACTGCCATGATAACTTTCTGGACCACAGAAATAAGGATGTTCCGGGGGTGCTACAGTTGCTTACCAGCCTGCAATATGGAGGACTGTGTTTCAGCACTGTGAATAATGCCGAAAGTGCATTGTCAAGTTATTAATGGCAAGAAACAGTAACATAACTATATTTGGAATGTAAGTGTGGCTTTGATCTTGCTAAGGAATTGGTCGCCGGCTACAGCATTAAATCTGGATAACTAACTAGAAATGGTATGCTGATAGCGCTAGTCACAGTGTATAAGCTCCAGTTATTGCTAAAAGTAAGACTGGATGGCTTCACTATTGCGGCACGAAGATTGAGGTTTGTGATCCAGGACCGTATTATTAAACAAAATAGGCCAGGATTAGCGGGGCAGGTCATAGAATTGATGGCCTACCCGGAGGACAATGCCTCTGTATAGTAAAGTACGGTTTTGTTATACAGTAGGAAAAAAGGCTATCAGAGGCAAGGAATTGGCGTTTAATCAGCTTTAAGATACTGTACCATAGAGTGTAACTCATATCCCATATTTCTGCCACCGCGAAATGGTCTGATAGGCGGGAGTGGACAATAACATATTTAATTTTCACCCCACCAGGGCTGCAGCTACATCTGCAGCAAAACGCCTTGATGTATCCATGGACCAAATCCTCAGGATTGCAGGATGGTTGTTGGAGAATACGTTTCAGAAATGTTAACAAACCAGTTAGCAGTATGGGAACGTGTTTTCGGGGACCAATTTTAAGTTCTGTATGATAATTTATCCCTGAAGAATACAGGGTTATGATTTCAATTAATTCGATATTATTTATCATTTCCATTAAATAATTGGTATGAATGCTTTGAATATAATTAACAATTTCTCTCTAACTACCAAGGCAGTTGTGAAGCATGGACTCGTTTCCACGGCATGAGGTCACAGAGCTTTGAAATCTTTCATGGAGTCCCTCACGTGACTCCGAAGTAAAATAGTAAGATTAAACGAGAACTTACCAGTTTGAAGTTTGATCTGTATTTTATGAGGAGGAACGTTGAGGGAATACATGCCCTCCGCTCCCACCCTCATAGGGTCAAATCTTGAGCTGGTATCTCTTTGATAATCTTGCTATTTTAGGTCAATATAGGGTATCTGTGACCTCACACCGCTGCTTTGAAGGATGACACGCATGCGTCGTAGCGGGTTTCTTTCATGTATTCCCTCAACGTTCCTCCTCATAAAATACAGATCAAACTTCAAACTGGTAAGTTCTCGTTTAATCTTACTATTATGTATTATATTCCGTTGAAAGTTAGCTGCCTCAGTAGGGATGTCTAACCCTTGATGTTCCTAGTTTAAATGAGTTGTGCTATACTCCAGAGTACTATTTAAAATGAAACCAAATATAAAATCATTATTTTCAACCTCTGGTACTCTACCTAAACTCAATAAGTTAATAATCACAAAATTGTTGAAATTATTATATTTTACATTTTTCTGTCATGAACTATTCACTGAAAATGAATTTTGAAAATACCAGACACTTTCAAATTATTATTTTGTGGATGCCAAAGGGCTTATTTCTGCCGTACAGGCCATGAATATGCATTTAACCAAAGCTAAAATATATATTTTTGCATTTCTACTTTGAAAATGGTGGTAACTGTCAGAAAGTGATGTTTTTCACTTGGAAATCTTCATCTTCAGCTCATAAGAGCAACTAACACGATCAATATACCAGCACCCTACCTTCTATGTCGATGGAATTTGCAATTTAGGTTATTTTCTGGTCTTCAATTAATCAAAATTTGACCTAGTGCTTATTCACAACATCACACGGAATATGTAAGAAGGAACTGCAGATGCTGGTTTAAACTGAGGATAGACACAAAAAGCTGGAGTAACTTAGCGGGACAGGCAGCATCTCTGGAGAGAAGGAATGGATGGCATTTTGGGTCAAGACCCTTCTTCAGACTGCATAGGGATAAGGGAAACGAGAGATATAGATGGTTATGCGAAGAGATAAAGAACAATGAATGAAAGATATGCAAACAAGTAACGATGATAAAGGGTACAGGCTGTTTGTAGGGTAGAAATGAGAAGCCAGTGCGACTTGGGTGGGGAGGGATAGAGAGGGAGGGAAAGCCGGGGCTACCTGAAGTTAGAGATATCAAATTCATACCACTGGGCTGTAAGCTGCCCAAGTATAATATGAGATGCTGTTCCTCCAATTTGCGTTTAGCCTCACTCTGACAATGGAGGAGACCGAGGGCAGAAAGGTCTCTGTGGGAATGGGAAGGAGAATTCAAGTGTCCAGCAACTGGGAGATCAGGTTGGTTCATGTGGGCTGAGCGAAGGTGTTCCGTGAAACGAACCTTCACCCCCAACCAGGATGGCCTTAAACAGACTCCCACAACTATCTCGACTATCTCTACTAACATTCTACTCCACCTATCGGAGCTGGTCCTCACCCTCAACAACTTCTCCTTTTTCCGCCACCTCCAAAGAGATCCCACCACTAGCCACATTTTCCCATCTCCACCACTTTCCGCCTTCCGCAGAGACCATTCCCTACGCAACTCCCTGGTTAACTCATCCCTTCTCACCCAAACCACCCCCTCCCCAGGTACCTACCCCTGCAACCGCAGAAGATGCAACACCTGCCGCTATACCTCCTCCCTTGACTCTATCCAGGGACCCCGACAGTCCTTTCAAGTTAGGCAGAGGTTCATTTGCACCTCCTCCAACCTCATTTACTCTATCCGTTGTTCAATATGTAGACTCTTATACATCAGCGAGACCAAACGCAGACTGGGCGATCATTTCGCAGAACACCTTCGCTCAGCCCAGGTGAACCAACCTGATCTCCCGGTTACTGGACACTATAATTCTCCTTCCCATTCCTACACAGACCTTTCTGTCCTCAATCTCCTCCATTGTCCATTAGCCTCCAGTGAGGCTAAATGCAAATTGGAGGAACAGCATCTCATATTTCCCTTGGGCAACTTACAACCCAGTGGTAAGTTTTTGATTTCTCTCACTTCAGGTAGATCCGGCAGTCCCTCTCTCTCTATCCCTCCCCCACCCAAGTCACACTAGTTTCTCATTTTCGCCCTACAAACAGCTTACAATGGCCTGTTTCCTTTATCATCGTCTCTTTTATGCATATCTATCATTCATTGTTCTTTATCCATCCACATCACTGTATACAGCATATCTCTTGTTATCCTTATCCCTCTCCAGTCTGAAGAAGGCACTCGACCCGAAACGTCACCCATTCCTTCTCTCCAGAGATGCTGCCTGTCCCGCTGAGTAACTCCAGCTTTTTGTGTCTATCTGCATCATACAGAATTTATCAGGCATTTAAATGAATATACCCCTTTCGGAGAGGATGGGTTAAACTACAACCTGGACGCTGGGTTAAAAAATACAACTTTTAAGGCTTTGGAAATATTTACAGCTTGAAGGTAAAGTTAAACTATGGGAGTGGATGACTCATGCTGAAACTAGAAGAGAATAGTTTTAAACCAGGCAATCTTCTTCAAAGATTGATCAACCTGTTCCATCAATTTTCAGATGAAATAAGATAGACTGAGAACCTAAACATATTAAGAGATTATCGCATGTTAGAATTATATTAAAACATCTTTAGCTGCTTTAGTAAAAGTGGGCCAATTGGCTCTCTTATGTAAAAATGTCAACAATTTTATTAATGTTTCAATCCTTTAAATCTCCAGCTCAGAATCGTGCTCAACTGGGTATTGGTGCTGTGAATAAACGTTTTAATATTTTAATGTTGAGTTTTCATTAGTTTGCATTGCTTTCACCAGTGGATGTCAAAAGAGGTCACCTGATAAGTTGGTGGATTTTTAAATGCTAACAGCAAATGTCTAAAGAGTTTCCATGATCTTTAATTCTTACTTCATAAAACATCATGCCAATGGCAAAAACGAACCACAAGAGTTGCACAAGAACCCAGATGAAATTAATGAGACCGGTGAATATCTGTTAATTGTATACATTTGTGACCATGCAAGAGTCCTCTTCAACATAAACATGTACTTATGCATTAAGACATGTTGAAAAAATAAAATTAGTAATTGCTTGAAAATTGATACATCATAATTTTCTGTGTTTAAACTATGTTTGCCCACAATGGTGGTCTGGATACTCAAATCCTTTTGTTCACAGCATTTTAATCATCTCAGGCCTTTGTCCAACCGTCTGCCTATCAATAGCCCCCTCGCCTGTGTTCAGCTATTAGCTGCCACGCTTTGTCCTGGCCCTCCTCTGTTAGCTTTCTTCTATCCGGACATACAGTCAGTCTGAAGGTGCAAAACGTCACCTATCCATGTTCTCCAGGGAAGCTGCCTGACCCGATGAGTTACCCCAGCACTTAGAGTCTTTTGTTTTAAATGGATCATTTCCTGTGTGAAGAAAGTTACATACAATTAAGGCCAAAACCACAAAGGTTAAATCGATACTACAGAGAAGCTCATTTAATGAGGGGCTCCATGCATACATCTCGCCAGCATTTGATCGTTTCTGAGTGTGAGCAGACAACAACTGAAAAGGTAGCACCTGCTCAAATTTTTAAGTCAGCCGAAGAATCGCAATATGTGACTCTTTTAAAACACAATCTCTTCAGAGATCCAGTAGATGTTTACCTATGCATTCCCATTAAGCATTGGGAGAACATTTATCAACAAAGATGTTGAATAATTTGTTCAACTTTTTGATCAGAGAGTGGTAAATGTTGTGGAATAACCTAAAAAAAAAGGAAAATTAATTGCAGGGTGGTTTTAAGCAATAAAGAAAGCAAGCCAGTATTTTCTGTGATTAAGGATAAGATCCCTCTCAAGCTTTTTTCTTAAATCTTTAATTTAACTGGAATTAGTCAACTGAAAAGGTGTTCATAAAATACTTAGTTGTTTTCCAACTTGCCTGAATGTGAATTGCATTGCCTGAATGTCATGAGTCACTGGTATTAAAAAGTAAATGCCAATATTTATATAACTCAAAGTGTGAATGAATCAACATTTAATTTAAATCATAGAATTCTATTGTTCCTCAGATTTGCGAATGGGGAAATTTAATAAGGGAAGAGATAAGAAATTCAGCCTGGGAAATCTGATTACTAATATGTTGGCACCATCTAAAATAGGGTATTTGTGATCCAACGTCATGGGTTTTTCCCTAAAACATGTTTACTATCAGCAGCAGGTTTGACACCCTTTTCAAACAGAGACAGTTTGGACGGCATGATGGCGCAATGGGAAACTTGCTGCCTCACAGTGACAGAGACCTGGGTTCAATCCTGACTGCAGGTGCTAGACTGTACAGAGTTTGTACGTTCTCCATGTTACCTGCATGGGTTTTCTCCGGGTGCTACATCATTCAACTATTTAAGCAAAGTTCTTGTTGTGAGAAATAGATGGTATTTCAGGTACTAGAGTACACGTTACTAACTCACTGAAGTTAGGTGGAGTGTTCAGTGATGGAATTTGGTCCAAACAAGCGTACGGTACTTCGGAAAGTTAAATTCTAGTAGGACATTTAGAGTAAATGGTAGGGACCTTAAGAACATTAGTGTACAGGAGGACCATGAGATGCAAGTCCATAGCTCACTGAATGTGACCACATGGGAGAATGTGGTAGTGAAGAAGGCTTTTGGAAAGCTTGCATTCAGAGGCCAAGGCATTGAGTCTAAGAATTGCAATATTTAGCTTACAAGGTCATAAGTGATAGGAACAGAATTCATCCATTCGGTTCATTAAGTCTACTCCGCCATTCAATCATGGCTGATCTATCTCTTCCTCCTAACCCCATTCTCCTGCCTTCTCCCCATAATCTCTAACACCCTGTTCTAATCAGATTTATGGTCAGATGTACCAAGGCACAGTGGAAAGCTTTTTTGTTGCATGCTATCCAATCAGCAGATGGACTATACATGTCCACCACCAATGTTCCTGGAATTGATGCTCCGGCACCACCTTTAATACGGTTACAATTACAAGGGCTTACTTGAGATTTTCTGGGCAACCACAGATGGCACTCTGCTCATTTGGGACGTGTCCCTCTGTCCCGAAAGAGTTATTTGTTTACATCTGTATTGATTACATTTATAAGCTCACTAGACCAAGTGCAGACCCGTTGGGTCTGTTCCCCCAATGTGCGGTTGTGGGGGGGGAGGGGGAGGCGGCACGCAGCGTCACACACACTAACTATCCACCCCCCCCCCCCGCACTCACGCTAATTACCCCCTTGATATTATATTAATATTATTAATTTGCTCCTTTTACCCCATAACCACCCTATCTACTGACGCTTAGCCCCCAACTTGCAGTCACATCTAGAGTGGGGCGGGAGGCGGGCGGGGGTAGAGAGTGAGGGCAGAGAGAGAAGGGGCAGAGACAGAGAGAGAGACAGAGACACACAGAGAGAGGGGCAAGAGGGATAGGGGGTGGAGAGCAGGATAAGATGGAGGGTGGATGAGGGGGAAAGGGGGGGGAGGAGGGGAGGAGAGAGAGAGGGGTGAGAGAGGGGGAGAGAGAGGGGGTGCTGAGAGGGGGTGCAGGGAGGGGGGAGGGTGGAGGGAAGAGGGTAGGGGGTGTGGAGGGGAGGGGGTTTAGGGGAGGGAGGGAGGGAGGGGGAGGGGGGGGGGAGGGGGGGGGGGGGGGGAGGGAGAGGGGGGGGGGGGAGAGGAGAGAAGGGGAGAGAGGGGGGAGGGAGGGGGGGGAGAGGGGAGAGAGAGGAGGGGGGAGTGGAGAGAGGGGGAGGAGAGGGGGGAGGAGAGGAGGGGGGAGAGGAGAGGAGGGCTGAGGGGGAGAGGAGAGGGGGGGGAGAGGAAAGGGGGGAGAGAGGGGGGGGGGGGGAGAGGAAAGGGGGGGGGAGAACCTAAAAAACATTTTAGAACCAAGAAAGACACATTCTGCAAGCATTGTAGAACCAAAAGAGACACTCTTTGCAAACATTTTAGAACCAATAAATACTTTTTGCAAACATTTTAGAACCAATAGATACATTCTGCAAGCGTTTTAGAACCACTAAGGACACTTACATTTGAGTAGACATGTGTTCAGTGTTATTCACAGCTCAGAGAAATGTGACCCTCTGCCATCCTCCAGCTTGCAGACACTGATTGAGGCACACCACTTCCTGGTTTTATAGTCCCTCCCCCCTGCCGCTAGCAGGGGCAGCAGAGAGAATGGGGAATTTTGTAAAATCATTAATATCTCTGTCATTTTTCATCGACTGGAAAAATCCTTGGCACACATACGGCGGAGGGGGGCGCTGAGCAAGGTGGCCAAACATGACGGCCGTAGGTTGCGGCGTTCTCTCGAAAATCGCAGCAAAGATGGCCAAAACCGGTCAAGAACAGACTTTTAGTAATATAGATAGCTTATTTTGCCTACATATAACCCTATCTATGGTTTTTACATTAGGTCAAAGTGAAAGTCATGATGTCAAGCCTACGCACATTTAATTTACATTTAATATTTGTTTCATTTCAGTTTCTTGAAATTCATAGTGCGTTAGAGATATGGGGGGTGGGGTATAATTAGAGGGTCAGAGTTGTATCATTATTGTGTGACCTCTGTTGATCTAGCAAACTGGCTAATCCGGCAAGGCTCTGGAACCAAGGGTGCTGGAAAATCGGTGGTGGACCTGTACATGATTGTAAACAAGGCGTCCACCATGATGTGGATCAAGACATCATGTTGCATCCGTATAAAACATTGATTAAACTACACTTAGAATATTGTGCTCCCTGCTGATCACCACACTACATAAGAATATTGTGGCTATAGAGAGAGTGCAGACTAGATTCAACTTAACATTCCTCACAATGAAGGGCTACACGTAGAAGGAGTGATTGGGCTTGGTTTATTGTTGTTGGAAGGTTGGAGATCTTATAGAGGTTTATAAAAAGCCCACAGATAGATTTGATAGTTATGGAGAAGGAGTCTAGAACTGTAAGGCACAGATTTAAGCAGTGAGGGAAAAAGGTTAAATGAGATGTGAAAGTGTAGTAATGAACTGTCACTGGAGGTGGTGGAGGTGAGTGCAATTACAGCATTTAAAAGGCATTTAGTTTCTTACCTAGGAAAGGCACAGATGGATTTGGAATTAGTGCACGGAGATGGGATTAGCACCAATAGGTACATTTGTTAGAATGGATGAATTGGGCTAAAAGGGTCTGTTACTCTTGGTGAGAAATGGTTCAGTTTAGTCTCGCTCAATGAAAATAAGAAAATCCTTGGATGGGAAATGGGGATTGTTACAGAAAGTGAAGAAAGGCGTAAAACTTCCCAATATTCAGTTGGGTGAAACTTCTTCATGTCCAACATAAACACCATACAAACAATTTGCTGACTAGTGGAGGAATTGAGGGAATTTGTGATGAGGTACATATCAGCATACATATGGTGACTGGATAACCATGAGTGTAAGAAGTGGGCAAAATAGGGACACTTTCTTTTTCTGGAACAGTAGTTTGGAATAGATTAATTTATAAAGAAATGAGCATGAACATGTGCCTAACTTGCACTGTAGCCTTTCACTTTCAGCACCACCAATCCCACTCTTGAGTGATACAGCATTGTATAAAACATCCTATCTACTAATTCTGTAATTGCAAAACATTTGCTACCTGTGTTCAAATTAACTTTTGCTCATGGTTTGGATTTTATCTACTCCAGTACACACAGCATTTACAAGTGAAAGTACTCACTCTCCATGTGCATGGGCGGAAATCCAGGAGGGGACGGGGGGAACACACCCCTCCATGTTTTGAGAGGTGGGGGACGATCCACCCCATGTTTTGTAATCCGGATTTTGAAATTCGGTGAAAAATAAATCTATTAAAAATCTCTGCTTTCTGCAAGACAGAGGGGGTGGGACTGATGATCGAGGGCGCCGATTGGACGTGGGAGACATCGGTCCGCAGGCAGTAGGGGCGGGGGCGGGACATGATGATCCAGCGCGATGATTGCAGGAGGGAGGTGGGACTGAGGATAGAGCGTGGTGATTGGAGGTGGGAGGCTCGAGGCTCCCGAAGGCAGATAAAAATGCTGGAGAAACTCAGCGGGTGAGGCAGCATCAATGGAGCAAGGGAATAGGTGACGTTTTGGGTCGAGATCCTTCTTTAGACGCTCCATAGATGCTGCCTCACTCGCTGAGTTTCTCCAGCATTTTTATCTACTTTAGATTTTTCCAGCATCCGCAGTTCCTTCTTAAACAGGTCAGCTCCCAGTGTTACCTTCCACAGGGCCCACAGCTGAAGCCTCTGAAGCCTTGCGTGTGTGTGTGTGTGTGTGTGTGCGTGCATGCGTGCGTGTGTGTGTGTGTGTGTGCATGCGCATGGCCACCAAGAAATTGTGTCCTCCCCATGTTTTGATAGCAATTTCCGCCCCTGTCCATGTGCATTGCAGGCTGTAAGAATGACTGCAAGAGAAACTAGCTTGGTCATGATTGGAAGATTAGTGCCATCCACCTCGCTACTGAGTGTTTGACCTCTTATTACCACACATCTTTTCCCCAGCTCCAAGCTTTGATGGTACTTCGGAAAGGGTGAAATACACTTAAGACGACGGTATTTTGCCAATTCATTATTGTTAGAGATAAGAACACATCCTTGAGTGCCAGCACCATCTCTTGGCTGATATTTAAACACTGAATGTTCTACAAGTAGCTGTTATTTGAAACAACAAGCTATTTCACATAATATGCCCCAGGAACATATTTCCTGTGGAAATTCTTGGAAAGAGCACCTAACAATAAAGACGTTCTTCTAATTAAGATTATTGCATTTAGAACTAATTGTTGCACACTGCTGTGCTTCTTTCACCACACAATTAGTTGTATTCTACACTACACATACAGTCATTCCTGCATTCTCCAAGCAGAGCAATAACATTGCTAATTGCTCTAGGTATATTCTATAGAACATACAGGTTCATACGTTCATATGTTCTAGGAGCAGAATTAAGCCATTTGACCCATCAAGTCTACTCTGCCATACAATAATGGCTAATCTATCTTTCCCTCTCTACCTCATTCTCCTGCCTTAACCCCATAACCCCTGACTAATCAAGGTGCTGATCACTGCTGATTTCATCATTGAAATCATCACTGCTGATTTATTGAACAGTCCATCACATTCACTCTTCACAAAATCCATGGATATTTATTCACATATCATGAAAGACGGAGAGATTTCCACACCAGTAGTTCCAATATACCTTCCTCTTTTCTTCAAATATGGTTTCCCTTCAAGGTAATTTACAAAATGATTGGCCTCATCGGTTCCATTTCCTGCACTTCATCTCTCAAACTCTGCTCTTTTCGCCCAGAGAAAAAGCAGGATTCCTTTGTCTCCAATTCCATGCTCATCCTCTGATCTTCCATCACCTTCAATGTGATGCCATGACAAATACATCATCTCCTTCCCTCGTCTTTCATTATTCCAAAGGAATCATTTACTCCGAGATGCAATTGTCTTCTCCTTCATTTTCACTGGGACTCACTGCCCTCCCACACTCTAAGAGTAGCAACACCCCCTATTTACCATTTCATTCCCTGTTGTCGCATGGAAACCTCTATATAATTCCCTGCTCACATTAAATCTATGTCCCCTAGTTTTAGACTGCAATTCAGCAAAAAAAGAGATGATCATCCATCTTATCTATCTCACTCATGACTTTATAAACCTCTGTAAGACCCCTCTAAAGCAATTTACATTCCATTCCTCCACTCTTTCCCTTATCAGACCCTCTTTTGCCTTTACTTTACCTCTAGACTTTGTCATTATGCTTATCCACCTGCAAATCAGCTCCCCTCACCTGCATTCATCAATCACTTGCCAGTCTTTGCCTCCTCCCCACCACCCTTTTCCAGCCTTCTCTCCCCCCTCCCTCCTCCATCAATTCTAACGCAAAATTTAATCTGATCATTACTCTGCACAGATGCTGCCTGAATCTAAGATGGACACAAAATTCTGCAGTAACTCCACAGGACAGGCAGTATCTCTGGAGAGAAGGAATGGGTGACGTTTTGAGTCAAGACCATTCTTCAGAATGTCTCGACCCGAAACGTCACCCCATTCCTTCTCCCTGTCCCGATGAGTTCCTCCAGCATTTTGTGTCTACCTTTGGTTTAAACCTGCATCTGCAGTTCCTTCCTACACACTTGCTGCCTGAACCCAATGACTTTAATCAGGAATAGTAAAATGTAACTGAAAACAGAAAGATCAGCAACCAGGTTCTTCCCACACTTTCTTTTTTGCTCAAGATTCCAGCATTTCCAGTCTCTAAAACTCAATACTTTCTGCTCTTTGTTCTTTCACAGTTTATAACACTTCCATATGTCGGTATACCCATTAAACACAATTCATATCAAGAACTACATTGACTTTTGTAAACTATTTATTCAGATGAACTCAGACCTAAATCAATACATTGCTGCGGCTCAAGAATTAAGTATTATTTGCTTAGCATTTCTGAAGAATAAGAATTATCTTTTATTGTCAAGTTAAAAGACCATTCTTATCATCATCAGCATAAAATGGCAAACAACTGCCTTTAAACTGTGCCCAACATTAAAAATGACCTCCACGGGTTGTGAGCATAAACTTGCTTTGAACTCTTCAGACATTTCCTGCTGCATTTTATCTAACTCCAAATACAACGATTGAACAATTGATACTCAATGGGACTTTTGGATTTAGTGAAGAAAAGCTGCTCTGGAGTTAAAACTTCACTGAAATATGTTGGTGCTAAAGCAAAATACAGATTTGCAAACTATTATCAGGTAAGCATTTATCAACAGGAAGCTAGAGGCATGTTCTTAAGAGAGTTTTTTTTAGAGATATCACAATGGATCTGTCAAAGATACAGGACTAGAATAATTTGTTTATTAATTCTACAAGTACCTACAGTCAAGAATTGCATGGAGTTCCAGTTTCGATCTGTAAATATTTTATAGTCCTTGTGCATTATTTATTTGTTCATTGGTGACATTAATGGGGAATATTAAAATATAACTGATCAGCAACCTTGTTCTGCTGCGAATGAAAGTAATGGGGATGCTGCCAGTGTGATAATATAGATGTCTTGCCTTTTGTTCTTTGAAAAGATATTTGCAGCCTTGGCAGGAATTCTTAGTGGAAGAGCATAGCATCAGATTTGCAATTCAGTCGGGGTGAGGGCCCATGTAATTATAATAATTTCTTAGAATTAGGTCATTACTTGGAATACCAAAGGTTGAAAAGTAGATCTCCATTTTGTGGTCTCACTAACACTGCATAGCCATCACATCTAGTAAAGGATGAAGGGTAAAGCAAGGCAATGATTACTTTCTTTAGGCTGCATTTGGAGTATTGTGTGCAGTTATGGTCGGTCCCTTACAAGAAAGATGTGGAGGCTTTGGAGAGGGTGCAGAAGAGCTTTACCAGAATACCGACGCAAGGAACTGCAGATGCTGGTTTACAAAAATGATACAAAGTGCTGGAGTAATTCAGCAGGTCAGGCAACATCTCTGGGGGATCGAGAGAAGTGGCGTTTCGGGTCGGGGCCCTTCTTTAGAATGTTATTTACCAGACTGCCACCTTGATTAGAGGGTATTAGCTGTGAGGAGAGGTTGGACAGACTTTAATTGTCTTCCCTGGAGCATCAGAGGCTGAGGAGAGACCTGATGTAAAATTAAAGGAGGCATAGATTGGCCAGACAGTCAGAATCGTTTTGCTGGGGTGGGAATACCAAATAATAAAGAGCATACAGTAGAAATGCGGGGCAGCACTATACACATAAAGCACTTGGAACATGCTGCTTGGGGTGATGGCATAAATAGATATGATATTTGTGTTTAAGAGGCTTTTAGATAGGAACATGAAAATGCAGGGAATAGAGTGGTAGCAATTCTTTGCAGGCAGAAAGCATTAGTTTAACTTGGCGTGGTGTTTGGCACAGACATGGGCTGAAGAGCCAGTTCCTGTGCTATACTGTTCTATGTTCATATAATTTTGTAGTAAGTGCAAGATTTCTTCTCACACAAAACATATCAACAGTTCATGAGTACCATAATTGACAATTCTTTTCATCCTGCCAGGATAACAGTTCTATTTATGCAGGAAGATTTAAAGTGAGTCTCCTGCTGCAATTTTCTCAAACGTTTTTGCCTGTTTTTCATTGTTAATCTGAAAAGAACACACCTATGACCAGCATCGTCTGGACGTTTACAGCTCACTTTCATTCTGAGCAATCATACAATCGAACCATGATCTAACTGATTAAGAAGGAACTGCAGATGCTGGAAAATCAAAGGTACACAAAAATGCTGGAGAAACTCAGCGGGTGCAGCAGCATCTATGGAGCAAAGGAAAGGCAACTTTTCGGGCCGAAACCCTTCTTCAGACTGAAGAAGGGTTTTGGCCCAAAACATTGCCTATTTCCTTCGCTCCATAGATGCTGCTGCACCCGCTGAGTTTTTCCAGCATTTTTGTGTACCCATGACCTAACTGAGATGCCTGTAATCAGAAGGGGATTCAGTGTTAGATCAAAGAAAATCTGTGTAACTGGTGAAAGAACGCAGAATGAGAGGGCATTATCTTCAGGTGTATCTTGGCAACGTAAGTGAAATCAGAATGTGTTTTTGGCCACAAGAATAACAAATGTAAAGGAAAACTGGAACAATCACCAACCCTTCACCTCCTCTCCACGATCATTCAACTCTCTGTAGGGCTATGTGTGTGTTGAGAACTTAGCTTTTGCTGTGGAGGGTAAGGAATAGATACAAAGGAAAAAACAACCAATGCGTCAAAGCATAGATTAGTATCATTCAATTGAATGGTGGACTAATTATAATTAGACTTGGGGTCTAATTATATTTGCATGATTATGTAATTAACATTTCCAGAGTCTATACACTCATGGTATAAAAATGTAGATGTTATAATTACATACATAGGGTGACACAGTGGCGCAAAGGTAGAACTGCTACCACACAGCTCCAGAGACCTAGGTTTGATCCCGACTGTGGGTGCTGTCTGTGCAGTGTTTGTACATTCTCCCTGTGACCACATGGGTTTTCTCTGGCTGTTCGAGTTTCCAAATGTTTGTAGGTTAATTGGTTTCTATAAATTGCCCAGAATGTGTCAGATGTGAAAATGGGTTAAATAAAACCAGTGTGTGGGTGATCGATGGTCAGCATGGACTCAGTGGGCTGGAGGGCCTGTTTCTGAATTGTATCCCTAAACCAACAATTTTTCATCTTCTGGGTTACTTCGTTGATGTCCATTATTGAAAATATTTTCAATAAATGGAAATAAATCCATTGCATCAACTGACTGCATACATTCAAATGACTTTTTCCTACGATTTAGCACAATTTTTACTTCCATATGATGAAGGTGGTGTCATTATGCTGTCCAAGGTAGATGTCAGAATAAGATAAACAGTTTGAAAGACTAAATTAATTGTTGCCTGAAGGGGTTTCCTGATTTCCATGTCAATATGGACATAGTTTTTCTTCCGACCTTGATTTAGTAATTACATATAATTCTACCGGTGCAGAAAGTTATGTGTCATTTCATACAGTATATGGGGAAATTTGTGGTCTCTCAAAGTCCCAAAGATTTTTGTTTTGGAAAAAAGAATTACAGGTGAAACACAGTGGATAATTAGTTTATCATATTATAAAATTATGTTTTTGCAAAAATTTACTTTACGTCCATTTATTTGAGATTGTTATGTTCTAAAGCAACGTAAGATAGCATTGAGTGCTGATCTTATTGATAAATTAGTCTCAAATCCTCAATGTATTTATGATGTTTATAAGTTCAAGGAGAAGGGGAAAAGATTTAATAGGAATCTGAAGGGTAACTTTTTCACACAAAGGGTGGTGGGTGTATGGAACAAGCTGCCAGAGGAGGTAGTTGAGGCTGGGACTACCCCAATATTTAAGAAACAGTTAGACAGGTACATGGATAGGACAAGTTTGGAGATTTATGAACCAAACGCAGGCATGTGGGACTAGTGTAGGTGAGACATGTTGGCCAGTATGGGCAAGTTGGGCCGAAGGGCCTGTTTCCACAATGTATATCTCTATGACTGTTTTAGGAGCAGAATTAGACCATTCGGCCCATCAAATCTACTCCGCCATTCTGCCAACCCCATTCTCCTGGTTTCTTCCCATAACTCTTGACACCCTTACTAATCAAGAATCTGTCAATCTCAGCCATAAAAATATCCATTGACGAATAATTCCACAGATTCGCTACTCTTTGACTAAAGAAATTCCCCCTCATCTTCTTGATGAGATACGTCCTTTTAAATCTCTCCACATCCTCTCCGCATTCACTTTTTCCAGGCCTTTCACTATATATATTTATACCTCTGATTTCTTTGCAGTGACAAAGTTATGAATTCTCACATAATGCAATGCAAAACAGCTAGATTTGTTGAATTGTTCGATTTTCATGTCAGTTTTGGCTTTTGAAACCAGTCAGTAGCACACCATACAATATGCAATAACTTTAGTAAACCTCATGAGGAAATCCTAATGTCTCTTTGAACCAACCACCCAGTCAGAGTCCCTGAAAGATGGCCCAAAGAATTTATCAGTAACACATATTGTGCTTCCTTGCAGATTTGGCAGAAACATTCATAGAGCCAAATTGAACAATTTTACCCATATTCAGCTTGAGAAACAAAGCATTGGATCTTAATTTTAATCATCTGGACAAATTAGTAAATCATAATGAAAGAAAGAAGCCACAAGAGTGGCACGGTGGTACAGCGGTAGAGTTACTGCTTTACAGGCTGGAGACCCGGGTGACTACGGTGCTGTCTGTATGGAATTTATACATTCTCCCCATGACCGTTTTCTCCGGGAGCTCCGGTTCCCTCCCACACTTCAACGACGTACAGATTTTTAGCCTAATTGGCTCGGTAAAATTGAAAATTGTCCCTCATGTGGGTAGGATAGAGTTCGGGGACCACTGGTCAACGCGGACTCGGTGGGACAAAGTGCTGTTTTCATGCTGTAAATCTAAACTAAACTAAAAAAAAAATAGCATCTTCATATATTGTTACACTTAAATGACGTGAAAATTTGTTTGATTTGGCCATTCATTTATTTTAGAAACTGTCAATAACATTAAAATTGTCAACCATTTCTTCGGTCTTGTTTATGGAGCAAGAAATGTGAAATGATCAAAGTGATCACAAATTCTATAAATTTGTTTTGAACAAAATAGATAACAAGGAGTTAAAGTAGAGGAAACGGAAAAGTTACCATCTCGAAGGTTCTGAATCATTTAATCCAAAAGTGTATGTGGAAAATACTGTTATTTAACATGCATTCAGAAAGATCAGGATAGAAATAGCATATCTTATTGGATAGAGATGGGAGAGAAGATTCAGCACGCTATCTATTGCATGTCACATATTAAAAACTGCAGACAATCTCAAGAGTCTGACAATATTACATCTGTGAAAGGATTATGTTACAATATTCTGCTTTAATATTGGCATCCAGAGAATTGCTAGGTGTATAGAAATGTTGAGCACCATTTAAAATAGATGAGGGATTGAAGCAGGGTCAGGAATTAGCATTAAACTAACAGAAGAATAAAAGTAGTCATGACAAGGTCAGATTGTAGCATTACAAGGATTACTGTGTCAGGGCTGAGTTCACCACCCTGATAACAGAGTTAATGACAAAGGAATAAAACTAGATGGCGAACATGAATGTCAGACGAGTTCAAAATAAAGAGGTGAAACTAAAATATTGGATGGCAACTGGTAATTAGGAAGTAGTAACAAACACAAGACTGGCCTAAAGGGCCTGTCCCACTTGGGTGTCATTTGCGCATCACGCAGGTGGTGCGCAAAGATTTTGTGAATCCCCAAATCCTGGGGAACTGCGCGCGACTGCGCATCACTGCCTATGTCACCATGCGCGCATCACGTGCACGTCATGACACGATAGTCGTGCGTTATGACGAGTAAATTGATGTCGCGTAAATGACGCGCAAATGATGCCCAAGTGGGACAGACCCTTTATTCTAAAATATGTAAATTAAATAAGGACGAAAAGAGAGGAAGTTCAACAAGGATTTAGAGAAGGCATCCTAAGCATGAGAGAATGTGATGGTATGTGATCAAGAATCCGATAAGAATGTCAAACATATCTTCAGTTTTGTTTCAGTTATGGAACAAGAAATGAGAGGTACAGGTGCACAACCTTTTATCCGGTGTTCCAGAAACCGAAAAGCTCCGAAAACCGGCCATTTTTTCCAGATGTCGTCTGCGCACCAAAGCTCGCGTTTGGCGCCAAACTTGACCCAAAATGACCCACGGTCAACCCAGGTCTGTACTACTGTAGCGGCTGCCTCCTCCCTGGAGACCGGGAGACGCTTAAACATCTGTAAATCATTGCTTAAATGTTAGTCAGTTAGTTTGGAGGGCTTTTATGTGAAGGGGGGTGAAGGGGTAAACTTTAATTCTTAGTCCCCTACCTGGTCGGAGAGGCGGGGAGCGGTCAATGCCTTACCGGGTCGCTGTGCAGTAAGCTCCGCAGCGCTGTGGCCGGTGGGGCCGCGGGCGGCGCCGGTTGTAGCTCCGACCCCGGCAACTCTACCCCTGGCTGCGAGGCGCTCCAAATCCAGCGCGGCCCGCGGCCGGACGCCCCAGCTCCGCGAATGTCGGGAGTCGGTGGCGTCGCAGCGCTGGGATACCAGCAGGGTGCGGGCAATGCCTTACCGGGTCGCCGTGCGGCAAGCTCCGGAGCGCTGTGGCCGCCGACACACAACATCGCGGAGCGTCGCTGGATTTGGAGCCGCGCAGCCAGGGGTAGAGTTGCCGGGGTCGGAACTCCAACCGGCGCCGCCCGCGGCCGGACGGAGCCCCCAGCTCCGCGGCTCCAAATCCAGCGACGCTCCGCGAATGTTGGAAGAAGGCGGCCACAGCGCTCCGGAGCTTGCCGCACGGCGACCCGGTAAGGCATTGCTCGCTCCCCGCTGGTATCCCAGCGCTGCGACGCCGCCGACTCCCGACATTCTCGGAGCTGGGACGTCCGGCCGTGGGCCGCGCTGGATTTGGAGTGCCTCGCAGCCAGGGGTAGAGTTGCCGGGGTCGGAGCTACAACCGGCGACGCCCGCGGCCGGACGGAGCCCCCAGCTCCGCAAGGTTGGGAGTCGCCGACCAGGTAGGTAGGGGACTAAGAATTAAAGTTTCCCCCTTCACCCCTACACCACCACCACCACATAAAATCCCTCCAAACTAACTGACTAACATTTATGCAATGATTCTCCCGGTCTCCGGGGAGGAGGCAGCTGCTCCAGACTTTTCAAGCCGCCCGCGCTACCTACCTAATCTACGCTAAAAATCTTCCATTCTGAAATCCGAAAATGTCCGAAATCCGACAAGTGTCTGGTCCCAAGGCTTTCGGATAAAAGGTTGTGCACCTGTAATAGTAAATCTATTAGCTGAATAAAGCATATACAATGAACAATAATGAATCAAAAGAAGTTAGATTTTTTTGAGTGGGGCAACAATCAGATTACAATCAGGAAGCTGCATCAGAACATTCAAAGGTAGAAGGGTATAACGTCAAGAGTGTTTAGGGAGCAAGTCTCTAATCTGAACCAGCAAATGATGGTGTGTCAGTACTTCAGTAACAACATCCTTACTGAAATACAGCACCTTGGCTCAAACTGCAAGCAAAGAGAATTAAATTGCCAGTGGTGATTAAGTTTGAAACGCTGTGCTGGGCCCCTTTCAGGTCAGAACTGAAGAAATTCACAACTCGCAGCTTGCTGTCTGCCATTGTATGAGGTCCATTGGTTTACTATTCCAGTATATTTTCCTATATTTCATTCTGTTACCGACACATTAAGCTGCTGTGTGATTCTGCCAGAAGTGTATGTGGCCAACGAAGGCACAGAGTGAGAGATCTGGTGTGCAAGAAGTAAAAGGGATTCCTCTTTTTCAATCGCAACTGATGAAAGACCAGAGGCAAAAGATGATACAGATCATTCCTTAGCATCCTGGCCACTGTTTTGATGCCTTTTCCAGCAACCAACTATGCCATCTGCATCTGTGCCATCTGCAGCATGAGTTCTTGATAATGATGTAGCTCAAGAACCTGGTGTAAAACTAACACACACATACATATAAACAACGTGTATTTGCTGAAAGCCATACATAGAGTCATTGTCAGAGTGTATAATGTGAAAACAGGCTCTACGGGCCAACTTCCACACAAAATCCTTATAGAGAACCGCAGGAATGGTGAAACAGCAAACCCATTGCCCCCATCTCTATCAGGAATCTCTAACTTACTCAGAGAAAATAGGAAGATTTATGGTAATCTGACTGCTCCTGTTCATACCACCATTATAGACGCTGGCATCAAGTTTAAGACCATGGAGCAAGAGATAGAAGGGCAGTTTGCTCTGCAATGGCTACCACTAGGCTAGATTAATATGAATATGGTCCAAATTCAGGCAAATAGGCGCATTAGCTTAGATAGAGTATCTTGGTTGTCATGGACAAGTTGAGCCGAATGGTCTGTTTCCATGCAGTATGACAAAGTTGTCCCAGGACCTAATATGAATGGACATTTCCAGACTGCAAGATCTGCACACACAAGCTGAATTAAAATCCCAAAAGGCGATTCACTGACATAGAAGTGTTCAATTCTTCCTTATGATCATACAAGGGCATCCAATACTCCTGAATACCCCTGATCAAGACCTTCATCTCACATAGCCCATTTCTACTAAGCAGACCTTCACTTGAAGTCCACAGCAGCAATTCTCAAGTACAATTATTTATCACACGCATTCCATTCATTCTTCCAACATAGATAATTCCATCCAACTTTAACCTCTCATGATGTCAGTACAAGAACTGATGCTCAGTCTTAGTCATTACCCTCGTAACTAAACACGGGCAATAGATCAATTATCTGGCCAACCATATTTCTGCACCGCTTCCCCTGCCAAAGATCGCTCAAAATGTCATGTGATGCAATTGGTTTTGTCTTCACAAACTGAGCAACAGGTCTTTCTTAATGCTAAGATGGTGGCTGTGAACCTGCTGATAAAAATATTTATACATCACCATGGAAATAATTTTATCCTAAGGCACTTAGAAGCTGGAAGATCAAGGGTGTGGAAATGTGTTCAGATCATGCATAATTATATGCATAATTCTTGATCCAAACTATCAAGTGAAATAAGGGTTTTTATTTTCTCATAAAATGAGCATTAACAAGGGATCTGAGTGATGTATCTCATAAACTGTGAAAAAGTGATGGCAATTGAAAGTGACAGTTAACCCAATGAAAAAGCAAAGCATTTTTATTCAGTTTCTAGGACAAAGCTTTCGACACAAGCAAGGTACCGTGTATCAACTAGGAGAAAAATGAACTACCATATTATTAGTAAAACACAGAATTAAAACATGGAGGCGTCTGATCATGCGCTGTTAGATTACATCTTATGGTGCTTCCAATTAATCATTGTTCGTGTTATATAATTAGGCCTGAGTAAGCCTAATGAGCTTGAACAAATATTTTTATTCGGCCAAAATGATGGTTTGAGTGGAAGCAATCAAAAGTAATTGCATTCATAAAAACATTCTGATTAAAAAATGTGGTGCTTTTCCACAGATCCACTTTGAACGTTAAAGCAGTCCTTGCAAAATAACCAATTTTTCTGATGAGAAAAAGAGCAGTATTACTCAAAACACATCCAATACATACATCTTGAAATTTGTTACCTTGAAAGTGCCCAAATCTGTTTGACTCACCGTAGCTTTTAAAGTTCATCAGGTTAAATTTAATGTTCATACATTGATATCCATTACCATTCTGTACGAAACAATTCCAAGGCCCCGATGCTTCTTGGAAGCCTCTTCTTCTAGTTTTGTGATTGAATTCTAAGGGTCAAATAAGTTTCAGGAAAAGAGAAAAGCTTAAACCCACTAATGTAGACCAAGAACGGCAAGCTGAATTTATTATTACTGAAAGGGTCATGGAATTTCCAAGATTAACTGCTTTACCAGAAAGTTGATTTTTTTTTCCTGCTTGGCCACAGGATATCCAAAAATGAGGAAAATGATATCCACTAATCTATATCATACTAGACCTGTTGGGTCCCGTCCCCTCAACGCGCCATTGCAGGGGGAGAGGAGGTGGGGAGGTGGGGGGGGGCGGCGGCCTTCGGCGTCACACGCACCCACACAATATCCACCCCCCACACACACTAACCCCCCCTTGATATTATATTAATATTATTCATTCGCTCCTTTTACCCCATCCTCCCGCTATCCATTCACGCATAACCTCCAACCGCACAGGCGCGGCTAGCTAGAGGGGGGGGTTGAGAGGGATGGGGGTGGGGGTAGAGAGGGTGGGGGGGGGGGGGGGGGGGGGTGCGGGGGTGCGGGGTCACTGGTCCTCGAACGCATTACTTCACCACTCACCCATAAGTCCCAATATTCACCACTCCCTAGAGAGGGAGTGGGCAGAGAGGGAGGGGGGGAGGGCAGAGAGGGACGGGAGGGCCCCTTCATCCCTCTCCTTCCCCTCTCCTCCCCCTCTCCCCCCCCCCCCCTCCCCCCCCACCTCCCTCTCTCCCCCCCTATTTAAGATAACATGAGTTTAAAATAACAGAATAAGCGCAGCGGTAGAGTTGCTGTTTTCAACGTCAGAAACACAGTTTTGATCCTGACTACAGGTGCTGTATGTAGTTTGTACGTTCTCCCCGTAACTTGTGTGATTTTTCTCAGGGTGCTCCGGTTTCTTCCCACGCTCCAAAGACGTACAGGTTTTTTGGAGTGTGTGTAGGATAGATTTAGTGTGCAGAGATTGCTGGTTGGTGCCGACTCGGTGGGCCGAGAGGCCTGTTTCCATGCTGCATCTCTAATCTGAACAAAACTAACATTAGCACGAAATGCTAAAGACAATACCTGTCACATTTGTACTCTTCTTCTGAAATTGTATTCATATGACTTTTTTGTTTGTCATTAACATTGCGGTCTCTGGTACTTAGCATGTACAATCCAAACAATCAGAGATGGATTTCCAGGTATTGAACTTTTCTAGTCATGTCTCTCTGGAGATATCTGTTGTCAGCTATTTTCAATTGACAGTTTGGAATAGAGGGGTCAAATTTAGATCTTATTCATCAGGAATAAAATCAGTGCTCAAAGAGGCATAAGAAGGTTAATGTATTTTCTTTTTTCAACAGAAGGAACAAGAATGCTGCTTTGATGAATCATTTTGACAAACTGAAGACCATTTTGATTGCTTTGAGAAGACAACTGTAAGCTGAGGTTCACTCTTGCAAACATTGCTCATTTGGATTTTATAAAATCCTTAGACCCTATCAATTGTGAGAAATTGAGGACATTGCTTTTCAATTCTGTCAGTCATCAAAAATTCATCTCTATTTCATAGAACATACAACATAGAACAACACAGCACAGGAGAAGGCCCTTTAGCCTAGAATGTTCATGCTGAACATGATATCTGAACAAGGGTCTCAACCTGAAACGTCATCCATTCCTTCTCTCCAGAGATGCTGACTGTCACGCTGAGTTACTGCAGCTGTTAATGTCTATCTTCAGTTTAATCCAGCATCTGCAATTCCTTCTTACACATCTGGTTAAACTAATCTGCTCTGCCTGCATGAGATCCACACCTCTCCATTCTCTGCATATCTATATGCCTATCTAAATGTCTCTTAAATGCCACTGTCATATCTGTCTCCACCACCACCTCTGGCAGCATATATGTATATTCAGAGGCTGAGCATCACATTTTTGGCAACATTTTTCGCTAAAGCATGGAACAAATGGGCTTTACATTAGGAGTTTACTAAAGAAGTTCTCTATCAATCTGCCTGCTCATCACATCACACAACCTCCATCCCCTGACAATAAAGGTCTATGACAAGACCCTGGAAAACATGGAGATTTTTCCATGACTCAGGAACTACCTTTCCACCAACCTAGATATTGATGCTGAAATTCACATCCACTTTCAGTGGACCAGTACACATTTGACTGCTTGAAGAGAAATAAAAATATACATGGATCAAGATTTCAAACTCATCACAAAGCTTGTGGTCTTCTAGGCAGCAATGATCCTTGCTCTTCTGTCCCCTTCTAAATGTAGACTCTTCATCTCTCCAACTCTACTGGCAGAGTAAGCCTACTAATGGACTCCTGCAGCCAATATCCCCTGAATTGAGATGTTGATGACAATCAGCCAGTTCCAAAACATTCTTGCCAAGGCAAGACTGATGAAACGATTACACTGCTCTAAGCTCAACTGGGCAAGTAATTATCAAAAGGACAGAACAAACATTTTAAGGATGTTCTCAAATCTTCTATAGAAGAAAAATGGGCATCCTCCGTCTGAGCTCACAGGAGATCTTTAATCTCATTGCTCAATATGGAGAAGGAACATCTAAGATGGCGCTGAGAATCTAGAGAGTCTTTATCCCAGTAAGAATGGTGAAGGAGTTCAGAACCACTTACCCAATGTATCAAGCACCTCCTGTCCCTGCTGAGACTGAGTCTGTGTATATCATATTGGCCTTAATAGCCATATTAGGATACGATGATGATGGCCAACCAAGCATGGAACTCTGAGCTCTAAGTTTTCATTCATGTTGCAGAGCTTTGGTTGGTAAAATTGGTTGGTAGAAATTGTTAAAGAAGCACATCGGTCAATTATTAGCTATTTTGAGAAATGAGAGATTGAAGGTAGCTTTAAAGAAAGAGAAGATAATATATGTGTCGATGGAACCAATAATGATGTCTGTAGGTACTGGAAAATTGATTATGTAATAAGGCTTGCAAAATATCAGAAGATGGGACTCAAGAGAGAAATGAGACTGGTGAGAGATGGAGAGAGAGGGATTAAGTGTGGGTAGAAAATTATTCCATAAAGTCTTGGAACCTGTTGAAGGTGAAAATAGACATAAAATGCAGGATCAACTCAACAGATTCAGCAGCATCTCTGCAGAAAAGGAGCAGGTAATGTTTTGGGTTGGAACCCTTCTTCAGACTGAAAGTAGTGGGGGATGGGGGAGGAAGAACGGTGAAGGTGAATAGGTAAAGGGGCCTAGAAGAAGTTGCATAGCTGATGTAAAGGATGAGTAGATAATGTAAAGGATGAGTAGAACTTATCCACAAATCCCCAGTAATAGATTACTTCAGACAAAATTGAATGGTATAAAAGAAAGAGGTACGGAAATTTTGTTTCATGTTATTATACATGCTTTATGGTCAAAATAGCCTCAAATCATTTAACAATGTTAAGAAAACAATTATGCAAATGCTATAGGAAGTAAAAAGAATTGTACATGGGTTGGCTCAAATGGCTGAAAAATATATTTCAGTCTTAATCCTTAGAAAAGGCAGAACTACAATGTAATTTATTAGTTCCAGAGAGTATTGTATAAAACATTTATAAATTCATCAATTGTGATGAAAATATGGGTAAGTTCAGTGCCTTAGATTTTCTCCCACCTCTGCATATGTCTCTGTTAATTATGATTTATCCTTGGAATATTAAAACTAGAATGCTTTTAATTAGAGGTATTACTATTTCCTTGATATACATCTTCATGATCTGACTTGCACATTGCTTGGATCTGAAAGTTATTCCTTTTTTATCTGCTCTGCTGGTGAAAAATAGTATATTATGCTTCATAATAAATATTAATACCTTTCATTCTTTTGGTTTTACCTCATAGGTAGCCTATTACAAATGCAAGTATTGTAAATGGATGCAGACAACTTAATGCACATTGTATTCATTGTCCATGTTTGTCGATAGTGAAGGTAAAACTATTAATAAGCTGACAGTATTTGGGAAAATTAAGCTTGATTTTGTATGTATGAGGCTGAGGACATGATTTTGTAAAGCACTGTTTAAATTTTGCTTTAAAAAAAATTGTCCATGAATTATTCCATTGATGATGTTGAAAAAAAACTTAGGGAACAGGTTTGTTCGTAAAAATTCCATTATGATCATTATGTAGATTAATTGGCTTTGATAAAATTGTAAATGATCCCTAGTGTGTGTAGGATAGTGTTAGTGGTCGAGGATCACTGGTCGGCGTGGACTTGGTGGGCCGAAGGGCCTGTTTCCGGCTGTATCTCTAAATCCCACTATGACAGCAAGATTTTTTAAAAAGCTGATGGGAAGAGATTGAACTTTGGTTACCGGCACTAAATGTTTATGGGTAGATATTGAAAATAATCTGGGTGTAGAGGTCAAATGCATGAGTGTACAGAGGTGAAAACAACCATCAGCCAATACTAATACTTGCATTTAGCAGTAATGACCAAAGACTCATTTGCAATTGGAATTCATAAAGTAATGTGTGAGAACAGCTGTGCCATTATAAATGGATGCATCAGTGATAATGAGGTCAATCATCTGTCCGAACATCAGGACCAAGTCCTGTGAGCATCACTCTGATCATTCACCGCCCAGGTAACTACCCAGTCTCCCTCCACTTGGAGGGCTCCCTGAACTTGGAACGCAAGATCTCTCCCCGTTGTCACCTTTTCTACCTGTATCTAGAGGACAAATTCAGACAGGTAGTATGCCAACTGTCGGACTTGCCCTGGTATTCTGTCTGCTCCCCGTATTGTACAGTAACCTTCATGAGTGACTGTATGTCAGAGCCCTGCCACTTTAAGTAATGCAAGGTTGACTTCAAACAACACAGAATCCTTTAATTGATGTGCGGGACTCTATATTTGTATTTTATTGTATTCATTTATGACCACGAAGGAAGCCATTTTGGCCCATCAATCTGTGATGACACATAGAGCACCCACATCTCTGATAGTTTTCACTGTAATCTGTTCTTCTCACTTTCCAATCAACTCCGCACACATTCTACCATGCGTCTACACACCAGGGGTAAAACACAAATATTGGTATTGATTATTTAATATCATGTGTACTCAAATACAGTGGAAAAATTGTTTGCAAACACAAGAAGAATGGGAAGTACAAAGAGAAAAATACCAGAATGCACAATAATACAGAATTATTGTGTTACAACGGCAGAGAGAGTGCCAGCAAAACAAAGTGCAAGGGGTGCAACGAGGTGGGTTGTGAAATCGGGAAGACACTCTTAGTTTATGAGAGGACTGGTCAGCAGTTTGATTAGAAAGGGAAGTGAAATCAGATAAGGGAGGGGTGGAAGGCAGAAGAAACAAATGTCACCTATTTGTTTTCTCGGGAGATGCTGCATGACCCACTGAGTTATTCCAGCCTTTTGCGTATGTCTTCAGGAAAAACAGAGGAAGGGTTTAGGGGATATTGGTTTGCATGTTGGAGAAATGGAACCTGATGGATATATGGAAAGAAACCGCATAACAGGGAACTGGGATGGGGTTAGGAAAGGAGTGTGTACACGAGAGGACCTGTGTGGATCTGAAGGAGAAAAAAGGAGCAGAGGGGATGCAGGTTATCTGAACATGAAGAATGCATGGACAATGCCATTATTGACTGTCCAGGCATGGTATAATATGCTAATCCTCTAGTTTGCATTTGGCCTCACTCTGACAATGGAGAAGGCCAAGGATAGAAAGGTCAGTGTGGAAATATGGAGGGTACTTGAAATGGTTTACAACCAGGAGCTTGAGATGGCCATTGCCAGCAGAAGATTGCGGCTGGTCAAAGCATCACCTAGTCTTGGCTTGATCTCACTGATGTAGAGGAAGCCACAACGAGAGTTTCGTATGTAATACACAAGGGACTTACATTGCCCTACGGATACAGGAAGGAATGGGGAGAAGACGTGACTGGTGGGGAATCACATTGCTGATGGTGGGAATTACATAGTATGATGTGCTGGATGCAGAGTTGGTGGAGTGAAAAAAACTTTTCTGCTCTTATACTCTTCTTTACACTCTGAGTACTGTTGCAGCATCTTGACCTGGCGTTGACTATCCCTTTTACCTCTGCAGATGTTGCTAAGATGTTGCCTGACTCACTGACCTTCAACAACTTGTTTTTTGCTCCAGATTCAAGCATTTGTACTCTTGTGTCTCCTACACACCAGAAGTAAATAACAATAATCAATTGCACCCACATTGAACTCTTAACATTGCTCCCCATTGCGAGCTTTGACAAATGGTTGTATTATGTACATTTAGTTTAGTTAGTTAGTTTAGTTTATGGCCGTGTGTATCAAGGCACAGTGAAAAGCTCTTTTTTGTTGTGTGCTAACCAGTCAGCAGAAAAACTATACATGATTACAGTCGAGCCATCACTGCATACAGATAACTTCATGATTTGTGTAGGAAGGAACTGCAGATGCTGGTTTAAACCGAAGATAGACATAAAAAGCTGGAATAACTCAATGGGACAGGCAGCATCTCTGGAGAGAAGGAATGGGTGACGTTTCAGGGTGAAGAAGGATTCTCAACCCGATACATCACCCATTCCTTCTCTCCTGAGATGCTGCCTGTCCAGCTGAGTTACTCCAGCTTTTTGTGTCTATCTACCTTTATTGATTTGCTTGTGCAAATTGTTCTGGAACAAATCAGTGTGGGATCCTGCACATGATCATTGTTTCCAATATGGATAACGGGGCGGGCACAGTGATTACATTTTTTAATTTATTTTAAAACCAATAAACATTGTTTAGCTGATGTTTAGCTGGGTTGAGATATTAAATTGGTAAAACCTCCTTTATTAGTCATTTCAATATTCAAGAATAAAGTTGATAATTTCTCAATCAAAATCGAAGGTCCTATTGAAACTTGATTCCAAGAAGCAATTAGAAGAGAATTCAACATAAATTATTGAGCTATTTCAGTATTTAAATGTTAGCCAAGGGTATCTGACATTGAACTCGCTGTGTATAATGGTTCTAATCTTCATAAACAGCCTGTATGATCATGACATTTCATGTCTGTGCTAAAGTGAAACAAAACACCCACACTATAAGTCAGTAACGTTAAAACTTGTCCATCGAATTAAGTGGCAGACTGATTATGTTAATAGCTTTGCCCAAGCTTATCATTCACAAACAGGGCAGAATACCTGTGAGAGATACATAAAACTGAGTTTGTTAATGGAGATATTTAATTCAGTGTTAATGTTTCTGATTAATCTTGTTATTAATACACATGCCATTGATTTTTATACGTAGTTTATTTTGCATATATGATGCAATTCGCTGATCCAATTTGTCACTTCCATAAAAAGGTACATTCCAAGAATCAAAATATGTTGGCATGTAGTATGAGATAAATTAACCCATATAAATTAATAAGAAGATTTGCATCATCTATTACAAACCAGTTTTAAACTATTCATTTTATTTTAAAATGTTATCTTTATGATAATTCAGTTAATAGCATGTTTAATCTTTCATTTACCTGTTTCTATGAAATATGCAATCAATCTTATAGAGCGGCACAGTAATGCAGCTCGTAGTTCAACTGCCTCACAGCTCCAATGACCCAGGTTTCATCCTAACCTTCAGTCTTGCTCTGCAGTGTTTGCACATTCTCCAAGAGCAAATGGGTTTCCTTTGAGTGTTACGATTTATTCCTAGTCCCAAATCCATGTGGATCTGTTGTGAATTAACTAATATAAATGTCCTCGAGTGTGTCGATGATTGTTGACATTTGAGGGACTTGACGGAAATATGGGGAGAATAACAATAGACAATACACAATATACTATAGACAATAGACAATAACATGGACTTGTGTCTGTTTGTTAAAGGTGGGTGGACAGTCGGTGGACTGAAGATCCTATCAATCTCCAAATGTTATGTTTTTATGAATCTGTATTATTGCTCATCCAAATATCTGACAATTTCTGGCAATCATCCAAATGTCTGACAAATCAGTCTGAAGAAGGGTCTTGACCCGAAACCACACCCATTCCTCCAATTGCCAGAGGCAATTCGGACTGTAAACGCCTTTCTCACCAGGGACTAACTCTACAGAACGTTTTTCCTTCTATTATTTATTATGAAGAAGAATATGTGTGTTATGATTGTGTTTATAATTTGTTTGGTTGTTTTGTTGTTTGTCTTTTGCACAAAAGTCCGCGAGCATTGCCACTTTCATTTCACTGCACATCTCGTATGTGTATGTGACAAATAAACTTGACTTGAATAAACTTGACTTGACTCCCGGGATGATGCCTGTCCCGCTGAGTTACACCAGAATTTTGTGTCTGTCTTCAGTTTAAACCAGCATCTGCAGTTTCTTCCTACACTGACAATTTTATAAAGTTGTTACATAGACCAGGAGAAATAGCAGAGGAACCAAGTGGTGTAAGCGGGTTATCTAACTTCACTGGTCATGTTGCAGGATTACAAAAATATTATAATTTAGCTCATCATGTCTGTACTTGACTTGAGCAAAGAAGAACAATCCAGTAATTTCATACCCCATTATGGCAGGTAGTTTACAAAAGATACCCAATTAGTCCCACTCCCTCAGCCATTCCCGAAATTTTCTGCATTTTATTTTGGCTCCCATTCCGTTGCTATAGGGAAAAACTGGGGATACAGTGCGGAAACAGGCCCCTTCAGTCCATCGAGTCCGTGCCGACCAGCGATCCCCGCACATTCACACTATCCTGCACACACTAGGGACAATTTACATTTATACCAAGCCAATTAACCTACAAACCTGTACTTCATTGGAGTGTGAGAAGAAACCGAAGATCCTGGAGAAAACCCACGCTGAATGTACAAGCTCCGTACAGACAGTCAAGATCGAACCAGGGCTCTTGGCCCTGTAAGGCAGCAACTCTACCACTGTGCCGCCGTGCTGCCCCTATGGGTGTTACGGGTTATAGGGAGAAGGCAGGAGAATGGGATTCGGAGGGAGAAATAGATCAGCCATGATTGAATAGCAGAATAGACTTGATGGGCTGAATGGCTTAATTCTGCTCCTATCACATGAACTTATGAACTTATGATTGATGGGTAATATTACTGGTAGACCGATAATAATGGGACTGCTCCAGCAAGGTTGGGATGTGTTGTTGATGGGGATAAAAAGTATGTGTCTGTGCACTTGTTCACACACATACTGGCATCAATCTCCTACACCTACTCTTTGTTCTGTCACAAATTCTACAGAAAGTCCAGATAAGGAGAAAAGTGCAGTCAGCAACCCACCCCTGTTTTATTCCCCCCTCCCTTCCCTCTGCCCCATGTGGATGTGCACCCATTTCTTCCACTAACCCGCTCCTCCCCCTTTCCCCTTCCTCCCACCCTCGTCCTCCCATTTCCCTTCCTTGAGATTCACATTTCACATCTTTTTATCACTTTATCCAATACCTTTGTGTCTCCATTTCATCACTAACCTCTGTCCACCTTTCTGTCAACCTCCTTCACCTGTACCAACCTATTACTTGCCAGGATTTGTCCCACTTATACCTCATTTGCACCTTTCTCCCCCCTACTACAATCAGTCTGAATAAAAGTCGAGACCCAGAACATCACTAGCCTTGACTTCCAGAGACGTTGCCTGAACCGTTGAGTCACTCCAGCACTTTGTGTCTATTTCAGACATCATTGTCTGGCTTGTCGAAATAGTGCACCTCGACATTTCACTCAATCTGCAGGATGGGAAATTAACAAAAAGTGTCCATTGTTGAACACGAATATGGGGATAGAGACCAAGTGTAACTCCCAGCTTTTTGGATAGTTGTATATGGATTTAATGTAATATAGGATGTGATTAAACTGTGATGCTTAAAATGATAAATATGATAGAATCATGGAAACTATTCTACCTAAAGGAGATATCTATTACACGGAGGCACAGTTATCAACCGAGAGTTATTTTGACTTTGTACAGAAATACTTTTTCACCTGGGGAAGTCTCAAATTCTCTCCCTAAAAGACAGGGGATCCTTATTGCCAATATTTTGAGACTGAATCGTTAGGTTTTTGTTAGGTCAGAAGTGGCATTTCCACTTTTCATTTCACAGCACATCTCATATGTGTATGTGATGAATAAACTTGACTTGACTTGACTTGACTATCAAGAGAGGAAGAATGGATTAACAGTCACTTAAAATTGACTGACATATTGACCACCTACTTGGTTTGAATAAAGGAAAAACTTCAATTAGAGTAAAGAGATTTTGGATTCCGTGCTGGGGATCAATAGACCATCTGCTCACTTGTTAAATCTTTCCATTTAATTCTGTCACTTCTGAAGAGCACTGTCACCATTTACCTTGAGAAACACCAGCTGGGTGGCAGTTCAGAGCATCTGCAACCGAATGGTAGTCACAAACTTTCTGACAGATTCAATAGATAATAGACAATAGGTGCAGGAGTAGGCCATTCGGCCCTTCGAGCCAGCACCACCATTCAATGTGATCATGGCTGATCATCCCCAATCAGTGCCTCTATTCCGGGCTTCTCCCCATATCCCCTGACTCCACTATCTTCAAGAGCCATATCTAGCTCTCTCTTGAAAGTATCCAGAGAACCAGCCTCCGCTGCCCTCTGAGGCAAAGAATTCCATAGAATAACAACTCTCTGTATGAAAAAATGTTTCCTCATCTCCGTTCTAAATGGCTTACCCCTTATTCTTAAACAGTGGCCCCTGGTTCTGGACTCCCCAAAAATCGGGAATATGTTTCCTGTCTCTAGCGTGTCCAAACCCTTAATAATCTTATATGTTTCAATAAGATACCCTCTCATCCTTCTAAACTCCAGAGTATACAAGCCCAGCCGTTCCATTCTCTGAGCAAATGACAGTCCCGCCATCCTGGGAATTAACCTTATAAACCTACGCTGCACTGCCTCAATTACAATAGTCATTCCTCAAATTAGGACACTAAAACTGCACACAATACTCCAGGTGTGGTCTCACTAGGGCCCTATACAACTGCAGAAGGACCTCTTTGCTCCTATACTCAATTCATCTTGTTATGAAGGCCAACATGCCATTCGCTTTTTTCACTGCCTGCTGTACCTGCATGCTTACTTTCATTGACTGATAAACAAGGACCCCCAGATCCCATTGTATTTCCCCTTTTCCCAACTTGACACCACTTAGATAATAATCTGCCTTCCTGTTTTTGTCAAAGTGGATAACCTCACATTTATCCACATTAAACTGCATCTGCCATGCATCTGCCCACTCACCCAACCTGCCCAAGTTACCCTGCATTCTCATAGCATCCTCCTCACAGTTCACACTGCCACACAACTTCGTGTCATCTGCAAATTTGCTAATGTTACTTTGAATCCTTTCATTTAAATCATTGATGTATATTATAAATACCTGTGGTCCTGTTGCAAATATGCTGCAATTGAACTTCATATTTAATTAAATTACAGAATAGGGCAGCATGGTGGCGCAGTGGTAGAGTTGCCATCTCACAGCGCCAGAGACCTGGGTTCCATCCTGACCACGTGGAAACTATGTGGAGTTTGTACATTCTCCCCGTGACCTGCATGGGTTTTCTCTGGGTGCTCCGGTTTCCTCCCGCACTCCAAAGATGTACAGGTTTGTAGGTTTATTGTAAATTGTCCCTAGTGTGTATGACAATACAATACAATACAATACAATACAATACCTTTATTTGTCATTTGAACCTCACATGAGGTTCAAACGAAATGTAGTTTCTGCAGCCATACAATACAATAAAAGAACCAAAACACACACCAACACTATTCACATAAACATCCATCACAGTGGCTCTCCTCCTCAGTGTTAGTGTTAGTGTGCGGGGATAGCTGGTTAGTGCAGAATTGATGGGCCGAAGATCCTGTTACTGCGCTGTATCTTTAAATTTTAAAAAAAAATAACATTTTTAAACATAAATTATCTGGATTTTTCAGCATTACGTTGGTAAATTTTCTCATAAATCCCATAGCTGGTCACATCTGGCACAGGATCGCTGCTCAGTCATTGTGGTGGAAATTTACAGATGCAAGAAAGAAAGTAAAAAATAAGATGGAGTTTTTTAAATAATTTAAGTTTGCAGTAACATTTGGTGCATTTATTTCTGTTTTGATAATTGAAGAGAAAATTATTAATTTCATTGTCAATGGTGTTTGAATGCTTCTGAATTTCTGTGGCATGATGGTGAAGGAAAGTTCATGTTCTTAAGTGAAAGGAGCAGAAGTAGGCATTCGGCCCATCAAGTCTACTCCACCATTCAATCATGCTGATCTATTTCTGCCTCCTAACCCCATTCTCCTGCCTTCTCCCCATAAACCCGGACACCCGTACTAATCAAGGATCTATCTATCTCTGCCTTAAAAATATCAATTGACTGCCTCCGCAACCTTCCATGGCAAAGCATTCCACAGATTCACCACCCTCTGACTAAAGACATTCCTCCTCATCTCCTACCTAAAGGAACGCCCTTTAATTCTGAGTCAATGACCTCTGGTCTTAGACTCTCCCACTATTGGAAACATCCTCTCCACATCCACTCTATCCAGGCCTTTCAAGTGGAATGGTGGGAGAGGTGTGCTTTAATATTGAGCAGAAAGTGCCAGGAGCACTCAGCAGATCATCTGTGGAAGAGGAACAGATTAAAGTTTTAGGTTGGAGATTCTTTATCGGAACTGGGAAATGGAGAAAACAAGTTAGTTTTACATTTTAGAGAGGTTGGGGGAGAAATGGATAGGATGAGAGGAACATCTCTGATTGACTCAAAAGTGTTGAAGTTGTCTGGTTCTTGATAGGCTCTTGACTGTGACACTAACTATGTTTGTCTTTCCACAGATGGTATGTACGATCAGATAATGAGGAGAATTGGCTGTTGTTTGTTCTGTACCAGGTCATTACATAATTACTGATGGGTATTTACAAATGATGTTTTAATCTAACGCATGGGTGTTTTTATTGCATTAAATGACATCTCAGATTTTATTTTTAATTATTGTTATTATCTACAACATTACCAAGCAAATCAATACAATAATCTTTTAGATTCTCTTTGACCTTCAGAGTTTTTCCACTCTTAAAATGGCGGCTAATATTTCTGTTTTTGCAGTTCATTCTCCTCATCTCAATGCCACTGTCAAACTATTATATACTTCTTGCTTTGAGGTGTACCTTTTAAACTCCTAAAAACTTCATCTGGGAACACAATTCAGAATTCAGTATAGAGAATCGTAGCTTACTGGGAAACATTAGGTATTCTGCACCTCATGCTTAATGATATAATATTTGTTTTACGACTTTGCCATTACGCAAAATAATCATGCTGACTCATGGAATCGGAATCCATTTATTTCATGTAGAATTAACACTATTTCAGTAGGTTTCAAAAATAAGAATAAATTATCTTTAGTTTATATTGAAATTGTAGAGTTGAGGCTGGTAATAAATTACGAATTTCACAATGAAAACAGTTTTATTTTAAGCTACTTATTGCAGTTTCATAAATGCTTTGATTATGTGAGTCTAAATAAATTGCATAGCTGTATTAAGGGATGATATTGGTCTTGCTCGTTCTTTCTCTCTCCTCCATTCACTCTCTCTCTCTCTCTCTCTCTCTCTCTCTCTCTCTCTCTCTCTTTCTCTCTTTCTTTCTCTCACACACGCTCTCCCCCCCCCGCACTCCTTCTCTCTCTCTCGCCCCCAACTCCTTCTCTCTCTCTCGCTCTCTCTCTCTCTCTCTCTCTCTCTCTCTCAAGTCAAGTCAAGTCAAGTCAAGTTTATTTGTCACATACACATACGAGATGTGCAGTGAAATGAAAGTGGCAATGCTCGCAGACTTTTGTGCAAAAGACAAACAACAAAACAACCAAACAAATTATAAACACAATCATAACACACATATTCTTTTCTCTCACACACACACACCGACGCACACATACACTACTGGTTTTAATGGTATTATTTTCAAACTAACAGGATTTAAAACAATCAGACAGAGCAATGTGTAGCATAAGGCAAGAAGGATAACATGAAGTATGAAAATATCAACTGAAAGATAAGATGACATTATGCATCAAAGAAAAAGGTTGCTTTTGCACACCACTATATACCAAGAAACTTTACAGGTCTGCTTCTAAATATTTTCTGCATATAAATGCACATACACCTTTACTTAGTGATCCTTCAGTAACACCATTATTTTTAAAGGCATAGGAGATCATTTCAGATATTTGGAATGAACTGATTTCTTCTACTTATGGTAAAATCTTTAAATAGTGGTGGAGATCTTGTTTAACAATGAACAGCCACAGCTGACTGAGGCACCAGGATGTTAAAATGTATGTTAAAGTGGAAAAATGTGCCCATTTAAATGTGTTCCCTGCTGACATTCATTTGATATTGTTCAGCTTCTCAAACAAGTGACCAGGCAAATGATCCCATAAATCAGGTAAATGTTGTACTTCACCTGTATTATTTGTGATGGAAATATGTGAATGTAATGGAGATGGTGAACAGAATGGAAAGAAGGAAAGATTTACTTTCCATTCTTTCCATTTAGCGCTGAATGCCGTTGAATAGATGCAATTTCATAAATACTCGAGTTCTAACCAAATATATTTCCTCACCCACAGTTTTCAATTATTCTTTATTGTCACATGTACCTAGGTACAGTGCAATTCTTTGTTTTGGTTTACAATTTGGTAAAATCATTCAGTGGACTTCACTTTATCCTAGTGTCTTTTAAATGCAACTATGGTAGCTGGCTCAACTATGTCCTCTAGCAGTTCATTCCACATACGCACCATCCTCTGGGTGAAAAAGTTGCCCCTCAGGTTCCTATTAATTCTTGCCATTCTCACCTTAAACCTACGTTCTCTGGTTCTTGATTCCCTTGGGTAAAAGGCTATTTTTAGGGTGTTTGTATTTTTTTTAAATGCTTCATATTATACTACAATTCTGCGGCATTCTGATTTTTAGTATTCATCATTGTGTTTATTGTTGTTTCTATCATTATCATGTACACTATGTATTCTAGGAGCTTCATGTGAACAAGGAATTTCATTGCACCTGTTGTATATGGCCATAAACTAATCTCAATGTGAATCAAAATCTTTTCCTCCTCTTTGGCTGATAAATTTCACTGTTATATTTGACAGATGTAATATCTGCCCAGTGAATTTTGAGATTGAGTCAGCTATTTGTCTAGAATTCTGAGATCTGTTCCAGAATCTTGCTCATAATCCTTCTTCCTTCCGATACATATTTAACTTAAATGCGAGATATGTCATTTTACCATAAAAAATAATGCAGTTGTAGTGAGACCAGGCAGGTAGAGGGAAATGTTCTTTATCAGCGAAACAACACTCGAACTACATGTGCACTTGGTCAGGGATAAACGATCTAAGCTCCTGTCATCCTGAGGAGCACTAGCTACTGAACATACAGAAAAGCCCGCGAACGTACCCACGGTCACGTGACAGTCCAGACCAATGATGAAGGTTTCGAATACACAGCTTCACCACTAGGAGCCGCTACACAGTGAACACAATAACATATTCAAATTCAATGAAAGAAAACAAGCTGTCCTTCCTTCAGTAACTCATTAGAAAATCTTTAACAACAATCTTAATAATTTTTACTTAATTAATAATTACTGAAGAAATGTTGTGTTGTACACCTCCTAATATAGTGTTGGTGTAATTCCTCAATTACACTCAGCTTCACGATATGGGTTTATAACCACCTATCTTTTTGCTGAATGTTTGCTGGATCAACTGGAGATCACACTCCATGATACATGATAGACAATAGATGTAGGAGTAGTCCATTCGGCCCTTCGAGCCAGCGGTGCTGGCTCGATGAGGCGGTGATGGCTCGAAGGGCCAAAATGGCCTACTTTTGCACCTATTTTATATGTTTTTATGTTCCTACATTGGTTCTAAATCTCAATTCTGGAACTTTGCCTGCACCATTATTCACCTGTTCGCTGCCAAGTTTTTTTGTTTCACTATAGGCCATGACCCAAGTATACTCGGGGGTGGCACTGAACAGGCCAATGGTGGGGATTCATCACCAGCCTAACAAGATTTTTTATGCACCAGCAATAAATACCAATCTTGACAGTGGCATCTGGATCCAATAACAGATGTTTGGGAAATGGTGGTGGGGGGAAGTGGTTAGACATTGCCGATAGCTTGTAAATTAGTCAGAAATACAGAAGAGGTCCTTAGTGCTGGTAGGTTTGGATGGGCCATGAGATATATTAGCAGAGGGAAGATGCATCTGGCCTGCTACAAGATGTGAGACTCAAGGGATGTTGGGTTTGCCTGCAGGGATTGTAAACTAGTTTTGCGATCTGACAGCTTGCCTTAGAACTGTTCCACTGGGTTGTGGAAGTGATAAACAGCATTGTGCATTGGATATACAGTAGATCCCTCACCACTATATTCGCAGACATCAGCATGCCTGACCACAGTGGCGCAATTTCACATGTTGTTGAGACTGACATTAGTGTAAGACGATAGATCATGGTAGAGAAGGAACATGGTAGAGAAGGAACTGGGTGCGGCAGTAAGGGCTGCTTCTGCTGATGTGGCGTCTGGCTTTTGCAGACGGCGCAGACTTCAGTTTTGTCACATATGTATTTGGTCATACCAGGCCAGTAAAACATGCTTTGTGCCCGTTGTAAGTTGCCTCCATGCCGGGGTGGCCCCTGTCCCCGAGGACAGCTGCGAAAACTGCCTTGTGGCCCTTGACTATAATCCCGTCCTGTAACACCAGTTCGTCGCCAACCAGGAAGTATGGGCGGATTGCGAGTGGGGTGTTGTGTTGTTTATCCGACCACCCCCTGCTGGATGATTATGGACAGCAATACGGGTTTGAATATGGGTTAGTAGGAAATAACCAATCTACAATGTTGGTTCATTAAAAAAGGACACAAGGTGTTGCAGTGACTCCGTGGGTAAGGTGGCATCTCAGGAGAACATGGAAGAGCGATGATTTGGGTTGGGACCTTTCTTCTGACAAATTGTGATGGGGGGGGGGGGGGGTTGAAATCTGCAAGAGAGGAGGGGCAGTTCAAAGCCTGGTGAATGATAGACAGATAGACAGATAGGTAGACAGATAGATGGGCAATTAGATAGACAGATGGACAGATAGGTAGGCAGACAGACAGACAGACAGACAGACAGACAGACAGACAGACAGACAGACAGACAGACAGACAGACAGACGTGTTTATAGGTTAGTTAACTAAAATTGGAGAATTCTATGTTCATACATTCATGCCTGCTCAAATTTTAAAAATGTGAATATTTTCCAAAATATGATATATCCAAAATTATATAAAGCATATTTTTTCACAGGTATAACAGTTCTGAGGGAGTAAATAAGCCACAGCGAGGTGTGTAAGTTCACACTGATCAAATATAAATATTTTAAAATACTCTGTAAAAATTATGAACTGGGCACGAAAAGAAATTTATTCATTAAAAAAAGGAAGCATGAATATGTAGCAGATGAAAATATCACAAAGAGCTTTGCTGCAGCTCCATGCAAATTAGGTTTACAGAGAATTCTTGATTGTCCTTTAATTTTAAATTGCACTCCTGAGCTCCAAATTATGAAACTATTTATGCCTTCCTAAGCTCACTTAATCGCTGCAGATGATTTCAAGGTAACTCATAAATGCATAAAATTATGAACAGATGTAGATTATGGATCCCAACCATTTTTAAACTGGTTCTTGCAACTGAGCAAGTCTGCTGAGAGTCTTTACATTTGTTGGCATTAATTTAATTCTCATACTTCATGCTACTCTCTCCTCAATCTGACTCTCGACATTACTAAAAATTGCTTTGCATGGTTTAAAATAATACTTTTAATCAAATAAGATGCAACCCTCTCTCTCTATCTCCACAAATCTATGACCAAATAAGGAATTGTCTCATGCCAGTGTAAGATCTGTAATAATAAGTTGAGAACACGCCATCAAATCCTCATTTACAAGTGAGTTAACACATGTGTTTCATTTTCGAGGCAGAGAATCGGAGAATCATTGAGCACGGATACAGGCCCTTTGGCCTAATTTGCTCATGGCAACCAAGATGCCTCATCTACGCTGATTCCACCCGCCCACGTTTGGCCCATTTCCCTCTGAACCTATCCACGTACCTGTTCTTTACATGTTATTATACTATCTGGCCTGCTCTGCCCAACCTCACCTCACAACTCTCAAGTCCTGACAATACCCTTGCAAATCATCTCTGCACTCTGCCTGCTTAATAACATCCTTCCTATAGCAGGATGACCAAAACTGAACACAATACTCCACATGTTGCCTCACCAACATCTTGTATAACTGTAATATGATGTCCCAACTTCTGTCCACAATACCCTGACTGATTAAGGCCAATGTACCGAAATCCATTTATGATACTGTACCACCCACTTTAGTGTCATCTGCAAACTTACTAATTATGCCTTGCACATTTGCATCCAAATTGATATAAACCATGAACAGCAAAGGGTCTAGCACCAATCTCAGGCCTCCAGTCTGAAAACCCATCCTTCACCATCACCCTCTGCTACCTTCATGAAACCAATTCTCTATCCAGTCAGCTGGCTTCCCTGGAACCTATGCAATCTAAAATTCCAGAGCAGCCCATCATGCAGAACCTTATGAAATGCCTTACTGAAGTCCATAGAGATAATGATTACAGCTTTTTGGTTGATCAGATTCGTTTGACATGACCTCCCACATACAAAACCATGCTAACTATCCCTAATCATCCCCTGTCTATCGAAATGTATGTATCTTATCCCTCAAAAGCCATTCCATTAATCTGCCTAGCACAGAGGTTAAGCTTATTGGTCTATAGTTCCCAGGCTTTTCCTTTCAAACCTCATAAACAGAGGCACAACATTAGCCATCTCCAGTATTCCGGCACCTCGCCTATTGTTAATGATGATTTGTACGTGTATCTCAGCCAGGATCCGTCAATTTCTTCTCTAGCTTCCCGAGGTTGCAATCGAATTCAAACACATCTGAGTAGCACTGGGAAACCTACCTTCCAGGATACTACTGGAACCCCTCCAGCTGCAACGCATCCCTATTTTGCAGGACACCTCTGCCCCAGAAGAGATGCCAATGGTCCATAAATGTCAATCCATTCCCCCTGCACCAACGTCTCAGCCATCCATTCATCCATCCTATCTTCTTGTTCCTGCCCTCGCTAGCACATGACACTTGAGAATAATCCAGAGAACTTCATTGTTTGAAGATGCCGTACAATGAAACAGCAGGACAACTCAGGGGCTCAGCTAGGAAAGCCAATGCCTCACAAACAACTCCAGAGACTCAGGTTCAATCCTGACCTTGGATATTGTGTATGTGGAATTTGCAGATTCTTCCTGTAACTGTGTGGAAAATATCATTTTGGTACTCTGATTTCCTCCCACAAACCGATGAGGTGAGGGTCGATGGGTTAAGTGGCCACTGTAAATTGCCCCTATTGCCTAAGTGAGTGGTAGAATCTCCGAAAAGTTGGAAACATAGAATTAATTTTTTTAAAAAGAATGAATGTGTGATTAGTGTGTATGGCAGATAATGGTCGGTTTGGGTTTATTGTCGTCACACATATCGAGATACAGTGAAAAGCTTTGTTTATGCACGCTATGCAAACAAGTCGGATACTATACATAAATAAAGTCAAGCCAAACCAAGTGTAATAGGTAGAGCGAAGGGAAAGATACAGAGTGCAGAATATAGTTCTCAGCATTACAGCACAACAGTTCCTGTCACAAAGGCCGGTGTCCACAATGAGGTAGAGGAGAAGCGGTTGTAGCTAGCTTCACTAGGCACTGATTCAGTGGGCTGAAGGGCAGTATCTCTATGATTAAGACTAGTATCACTATTTTTCAGCACAACCCTATGTTCATAGTGCTGAAAAATACAGTGATTCTAGTCTTAATTTTTCACCAGTATGTTTTATAAAGTTGTATTAAAAATCATTGTGTAATTAATATTCTTTCGATTAATAATATTACACTAATGTCTTTAAGTTCTGCTGCTGCTTTTGCCTCGGTCAGGAAAGCAAAATGGTTTCAAGATGTGCTTTCCAATGGTTCCTGTTAATGCCACTTATGCAATCTGCTGAGAGGAGAGATCCATCTCCATTCCCTCATTCGCCCGATAACAGTCAAATTTATATGACAGCTGCAATTGTAACCCTAGGCTTTATTTTCAACAAAATGTATGGCGCTATAATTAATTTGACAGTGCACAAAAATTCCTAGCTCTCTGATTTCTCATGACAATAACATTATTATATATTTTGCATGAATGTCATCTGCCAAAATCTTTGGAAGTCTGTTCTGCAATCATGTACTGTCTGCATGCACACATCAGCAAATGTGGAATGATGTACAGTTTACAGAAGAAGTGGAGGCAGATAAGAAATAACTTGCCTCCTTATCTGTGAGGTGTTCTGGGACCCAAGAAGTGTGCAAGGACTTTGTGGCTTAATTACTTTATCAAATAAGTAAGATGAATCATAAATGGTATTCTAATCAGTGTCTGTTTATATAATTAGCAGCTGGGTTTCTAAGTTGTGTGTTTGTCTTTCAAGGGTCACCAGTTTCTGCCATGCTGAATGAGCCGTTAATATCTGTTTGGTTTCCTTAGGGTCATTGTTGTTCCCTGAGCAAAATGTATCCAAGTTGGCTCAACAAAAGAAGGATCTGAACATTGTTAACAGCATCTCCTGGGTATGTTGACAAACCCTGTTTGCAAACAGCAACAAAAAATATATTGTTTCATTTTTTAATTTTTTTGTGGAGGTTTTGCACAATCTGGTAGGTCATTCTGCTCCTCAGTGTTTATGCTGCTGATTCAGTTGGGAATGACAGCTATGGTGTTGTGGAATAATCTTCTCTCATGGTGTAACAATAACGTCAATTTTTCTTATCCCAACAAGTTCTACTCTGTACCAAAATTCTTTTGGACCTGTTCTGAAAGCAAAGTTAATGATAAATTCAATTTATAATTTTCTTAGATTTTGTCAGTTAGTCTAACAGAAAGACCACTATGCACTTTGTAAATAAAATGTAAATTAGAGACCAACATCTGTAAGCACATATGGATGATTAAGTAAAGAAATCAAAAAAGCTGAATCAGAATTATTTTGCCTCTCCAAATGTTCTGATACCACAGCATCTTGCCCAGATATTTGGCCTCAGCACACTATGAAAAAAGAGAATTGCTCAACTTGTCCACTATACATCCTTAAGGTTTGTCAATTCATCTGTAAACTAAACTGTACACGTTAACTGAATTATCGTTCATAAATTGCTAGTATTGAAAATTAACATATAAGTCTGGAGTGTCATTCCTTCAAGTTTTTAATTTGATTGTAGGTTATACAATAATATTATTTTAACATAATTTAGCTTTTCGGCTTTCTGACTTCTGAGCAAGTGGCTGGTGGTCTCCTGGTCTCCTTCAGTTATAGAACAATTCAGGATAACATGGTGGCATAGCGATAGCATTGCGGCCTGACAGCACCAGAGACCAGGGTTCAATTCTGGCTACAGGTGCTGTGTGTATGGAGTTTGGAACACCAGAGATCAGAGGTAAAGGGAAACCAGTGTGTATGGAGTTTACAGCACCAGTTCGGAGCACCAGAGACCAGGGTTTACAGGGGTACAGGGAAGCCAGTGTGTACAGAGTTTACAGGGTTTGATCCTGGCTACTGGTGCTGTGTGTATGTTCTCCTCTGACGTGTGTGGGTGTTTTCCAGATGCTCTTGCTTCTTACCACACTCCAAAGATGTACAGGTTTGTAGGCTAATTGGCTTTGGTAAAATTGTATATTGTCCCTAGTGTGGTGTAGGATAGTGTTAGTATGTGGGGATCGCCAGATGGCACGGATTTGGCGGGCCGAAGGGCTTGTTTACGCACTTTATCCCTAAACTATATTAACCAAAAATCTTATTTTTACTTCCTCCCCTAAATGCATCCAGTATTGCATGTGAAAGCTATGGAACATGATCTCTCCCTTGTGGCACCATTCTCCGCAGTTTGCCACATCAGGTTCACTCCTTGTATGTCTGCCAGCTCTGTCGTGGTCACATTGCATTTCCTTGCTAAGAGGTCCTGGCTGGTTGTAAGTAGTGAGGACTGGCTCTACCTAGAGGCAACCAGGCAGTAGTGGTCATCTATTGACTTGCCCAGCTAATCTTTGTAATGTCAGTATTGCCTGGAAAACTAAAACTATTGAGATAAAAGGGCAGTGAAGAAGCCTCTGTTGGCTTCTCAACAGCCATTGAGTGCAGATTAGCTCTGAATAACATTTGGAAATGTATCCAATTTATTTCCCACATTTCTTAAAAATGTCCTTTACCTGGGGAATAAAATGAACAATGTCCAAAAATCAACCAGAAAATTTTCACTCCATTTATTAGATTATTTATTTTGATTACTCCTTTTGATTGGAGCTTATGCGGACGTGGCGTCGAAGGTCGAGATGTCGAAACAAAATAACCAAATGGAATCGACGCCGAAAAGCCAAATATCTGAAAGGGTGCAACCCCGAAAAGCCAACTAACCGAACGGGCGCGATGCCGAGAAGCCAAATAACCGAACGGACGCGATGCCGAAAGGCCAAATAACCAAACGAATGCAACGTCAGAAAAGCCAAATAACCAAAAGGGCGTGACGCCTAAAAGCCAAATAACCAAAAGGCGCAACATCGAAAAGCCATACCAAAAAGCCAAATAACGGACATGAGGTCGCCGGGGGGCGGGACTTGTCAACGATTGATCCAGACCACCGCATCCATCACATCACTGGCCGGCGGAGACTGGAGGGTGGGGGTCATTTTCCCCACACAAGACCACCCGCGGCTTACCCCTTATTCTTAAACTGTGGACCCTGGTCCTTGACTCCCCCAACATCGGGAACATGTTTCAAGCCTCTAGCGTGTCCAAACCCTTAATAATCTTATATGTTTCAATAAGATCCCCTCACATCCTTCTAAATTCCACAGTATACAAGCCCAGCCGCTCCATTCTATCAATATATGACAGTCCCGCCATCCCGAGGGTTAACCTTATGAGCCTACGATGTACTCCCTCAATAGCAAGAATGTCCTTCCTCATATTTGGAGACTAAAACTACACAAAATACTCCAGGTGTGGTCTCACTAGAACCCTGAACAACTGCAGAAGGACCTCTTTGTTCCTATACTCAACTCCTCTTGTTATGAAGGCCAACATGCCATTCGCTTTATTCTTCTGTACCTGCATGCTTACTTTCAGTGACTGATGAACAAGGACTCCCAGATCCCGTTGTACTTCCCCTTTTCCCAACTTGACATCATTTGGATAATAATCTGCCTTCCTGTTTTTGCCACCAAAGTGGATAACCTCACATTTATCCATATTAAACTGCATCTACCATGCATCTGCCCACTCACCCAGCCTGTCCAAGTCACGCTGCATCCTCATAGCATCCACCTCACAGTTCACACTGCCACCTAGCTTTGTGTCATCTACAAATTTGCTAATGTTACTTTTAATCCCTTCATCTAAATCATTAATATATATTTAAATAGCTGCGGTCCCAGCACAGTCTTGCGGTACCCCACTTGTCACTGCCTGCCATTCTGAAAAGGTCCCGTTAATCCCTACTCGTTGTTTACTGTCAGCCAACCAATTTTCTATCCGTGTTAGCATGTTTCTGGTAGGATTTCACATTGTTAACAAATAATACAATATCGGAAGCATAAATTGGAGCTTAAATTATGTATATTGGCTCAACGTTTCTGAGGTGATTTTCACTCTAATTTATTATTTATGCCTGTCATGTTTTATTTATTCAGTGTCAGATCATCATTAAAGGTGATGAACCTGCTTTCAGACATCTTTGAATCCCAGCAGAGCTACATCCAGTCTGTGTTATTCCATTGACACTATGTAGAAACAAGGAACTGCAGATGCAAGATTTGCAAAGAAAGGACAACAAAATGCCGGACTAACTCAGCGAGTCAGGCAGCTTCTCTGAAGGACATGGGTAGGTGGTGTTTCGGGTCAGGACCCTTCCTCAGACTGAAGAAGAGACCCGAACCATAACGTCACCTATCCACGTTCACCAGAGATGCTGCCCGACCTGCTGAATTTATCCAGCACATTGTGTCCTCCATTGATACTATCTATTTTGGTGGGACCTAGAAAAGCTTTGGGTTGCTCAGCGCTATTCTTAAATGCTCAATCCAAACTTTGGACTGAGCCAAATGGTTAAAAAAACGATCAGACACAGCATTTGGGGATATTTCTGACTGATTTTATATTACTGCAATGAATCAGTGCAAATAATAATATATTTCATATTCAAGAATAGATAAAGTAGTGATGAAAGGTAAAAGATTTGAAACCATTTTGCAGTATGGCTTAATTGACAATGATGATGAACAGAATGCATGAATATTCAGGAAGATTGGCACAAACTAGGGTAGACTCTGCTGGAGGCCAAACTTGTCAGAAAGGATATTCATTAACACTCATGCTCTGGGTCTCGCAGAGTAAATGCAACAAGACGTGCATAAAGAATGATTTAATACCAATACGCATTAAACCTGTGCGTAATGTGGGATCTAATATATATTACTGTTGAAGTATCTGTAACATGTGAGATATCATTGAGGTTGTTGTGAATAAGGCACTTGCCTGGAGCAGTCAACTGCCTCGTAAATGCCTGCAAATCAGTGTCCTATGATCTAATTAGCTCAGTGCAGGCTGGTCAGATGCCTGCAGTTGACACACTCAAATAACAGCTTCCAGGATTGACCTCAATCACTGCCCCTAGGCAGGCACATGGTTTAAGTGGCCACTCAGCTGGATGCACTCAGTTTAAAAGGTTCTCTGTTGTTATTGTGAGAGAGTTTTGAACTTGCAATTCATTACTTTTCCTTTTTTTTAAAACCCATTTCACAAGATAAGCTGCTTGAAACAATCTTACACATTGAACATTGAATTCATTGAACACCCCCCCTTCCCCCCTTCTCCCATTTCTCCCTTTCCCCATTCCCCACCCCCCTCCCCACACCCCCTTTCCTCCCCTCAGATGTACACGTATTTCTACCACTATCCCACACACCTCTTTCCCCTTCGATTCCCAACCCACCCCTCCCCATCCCCTTCCTTCTAATATCCCTTCCCCTGATTTTGTATTTCATTCCTCTCCTCTCCTTATCTGACACCCTTTTCCCTCCTTTTCATCTGTAACCGTTGTCCATACCTCTTCGAATCAAAAATAAATCTCCTCCTGTCACTTGCCAGGTTTTGTCACCATCCCAGCTTTTTTTTTGTACTTAATCGGACCTCTACGAACACTGATTAAGCATTCTGTCACCTACCCATATTCTTGAGAGATATCGTCTGACTCATTGACTTACTCCAGCTTTGTTGTTGCTATTCTTGTTCTTGTGTTGTTTGGGGTTAAATCTACAGTCTTGGTTGGGAACTGACCTGCACAATCCTAATACGACCTCAACAATGGAACATGATGGACTACTGCTTGCAATCCCTTGCACTTGCTTTCTATTTGTGCTTTGACCTAATGTTTTGGTGCAAACACTTTCTTTAATTTTTATAATTTATTTTTTGTCTATTTTCTGAGTCTATGTGTTTATGATGCTACTGCAAGCAAGATATTAATTGGGTCTCTACCGCAACCTATTCGTGCACATGTCCAAACATTTCTTGACCCAAGTTGACCCGATTCAAGAGTCAAACTGAAATCGGGTGGCATTATCCTCACTCTCTTTGGGTCATAGCTATGGATGTGAAGTTAAAGGAACCTGAGATGTTAAGAGTTAATTGCATTTGAAGGCAAATAGGGATATTTGATGTACAACCTTATTGCAAATAGTAATCCTGAAATGCCTGCAGGAAGCGCACATTCAGAAATGGACTCTTTTACATTATCAGCTTGGTTCAAATTTAGTTCAAGCAGCAGAATTGAAAGCATCCTTTATCTGATTCTGTTAAAAAAGATGTCTGTGTGAAATGAGTTTGAACAGTTCAGAGTGTTATCATCGTGTCCAGAGAACGAGAAATGTTCAAGTCACGACTTTTCCATGTTTTAACTTAAAGCACATAGACGAAAAGAACAATAATACGAACATTTTAGAAACATTTTAGAATTTGCAATGATTGAATCTAATTCATATCATGTATATATCAATAACTAAATAAATTACATGTCATACATATGAAAAACTATTTTATCATTTTCATAAAGTAGATGGTAAAACTTCACATAACATCATAGGTCTAAGTTTGAGTCATAACACAATCTTAGGGTCAAGAGTCTACTTGGAACAGATATAAATATTGTTTAAATGTTGAAATATGGGTCCTGCATACCATTTCCCAATGTTTGTACATTCCGGCCACTCATTCCCAGCCAAGTCCTCATGCAAAAATATCCAAGATGGGTTGTAATTTAGCAACTTAAACAAGTTCACATTAAAAGTTGCAATTATCTGAAGGCACGTCAATACTATCATTTTCTAACAAACTGATACTTCTTAATTTTCATTTTTGCTTTGACTTAGTTGGGTGAGGGATGGGGTGGTAATCCTCATTATCATTATCATTCCTGCAGTAAAGTGAACAACATCTTGGCTTCAGCTTTTGGAGGATAAAGATGAGGATCGCAGGACGCCAGCCTTGGTCAGGTTACAGCAGGAGTGTGGTACTGTTGAGTACCTGCATATATAACCCAGAGTGGCAGAAAATTAATACGTGCAGGGTTTCTATTCTAAAGGATGACAAGACAACAAAATGGATGAAACATAACATATTCCAATACCCAATTGATGGCAGTGCCATAAATTGCCTTGTAAACACCGAGTCACATCATATTCTTACTGCATCAAAGAAGGCATGAAAAGAAGATCAATAGCCAACATTTTTGTTACATGTACTAAAAACCTAATCAACTGTCAGCTTGCAAATTGGTTCCATTAGTGCAGTTTATTCATGGACAAGCTATTTACTAAAACAATTTAACCTGGGTTCATTTTAATGACTTCTTGGTGAAATCCGTCCAGACATTCACCTTAACGCAGAGGATGTTTATGCATCATCTGTTGTACACCCACTGACATCAAAGACCATGCACCGCGTGTTTCCTCCTTTCCTGAGATAAATCGAAACTTTTAGATGCAATATGAGAGGAATAGATCGGGTAGATGCACAGAATCTCTTGCGCACTGTAGGGGAATCGAAGACCAGAGGACATAGGTTCAAGGTGAAGGGGAAAAGATTTAATAGGGATCTGATGGGTAACTTTTTCACACAAAGGGTGTTGTGTGTATGGAACAAGCTGCCAGAGGAGATAGTTGAGGCAGGGACTATCTCAATATTTAAGAAACAGTTAGACAGGTACATGGATAGGACCAGTTTGGAGGGATATGGACCAAACGCAGGCTGGTGGGACTAGTGTCGCTGGGACATGTTGGACAGTGTGGGTAAGTTGGGCCGAAGGGCTTGTTTCCACAGGGTATCACTCTATGACTCTATATGTGAACTTTAATAAACACTCACAATGAAACTAGGAGCACATCCGCCTAAGTCGTCATTCATATAGTCTTCATTCTCATGTTCACGTTCTACAAGCTGTGGCTATCACCTCTCAGACTAATGAAGTCTTGCCCTTGGTTGCCCTTAATAGCAAAAGGATAATGAGGGATAAAATTGGTCCATTAGAGAGTCAGAGTGGACAGCTATCTGCAGAGCCAAAAGAGATGGGGGAGATATTGAACAATTTCTTTTCTTCGGTATTCACCAAGGAGAAGGATATTGAATTATGTGAGGTAAGGGAAACAAGTAGAGTAGCTATGGAAACTATGAGATTCAAAGAAGAGGAAGTACTTACACTTTTGAGAAATATAAATGTGGATAAGTCTCCAGGTCCAGACAGGATATTCCCTAGGACATTGAGGGAAGTTAGTGTAGAAATAGCAGGGCCGGAGGATTGGCGTACTGCGCATGTTGTTCCATTGTTTAAAAAGGGGTCTAAGAGTAAACCTAGCAATTATAGACCTGTTAGTTTGACATCAGTGGTGGGAAAATTAATGGAAAGGATACTTAGAGATAATATATATATAAGCATCTGGATAAACAGGGTCTGATTAGGAACAGTCAACATGGATTTGTGCCTGGAAGGTTATGTTGGACTAATCTTCTTGAATTTTTTGAAGAGGTTACTTGGGAAATTGATGAGGGTAAAGCAGTGGATGTTGTATATATGGACTTCAGTAAGGCCTTTGACAAGGTTCCTCATGGAAGGTTGGTTAAGAAGGTTCAATTGTTGGGTATTAATGGTGGAGTAGCAAGATGGATTCAACAGTGGCTGAACGGGAGATGCCAGAGAGTAATGGTAGATGGTTGTTTATCAGGTTGGAGGCCAGTGACTAGTGGGGTGCCACAGGGATCTGTGTTGGGTCCACTGTTGTTTGTCATGTACATCAATGATCTGGGTGATGGTGTGGTAAATTGGATTAGTAAGTATGCAGATGATACTAAGATAGGTGGGGTTGTGGATAATAAAGTAGATTTTCAAAGTCTACAGAGAGATTTATGCCAGTTGGAAGAGTGGGCTGAAAGATGGCAGATGGAGTTTAATGCTGATAAGTGTGAGGTGCTACATCTTGGCAGGACAAATCAAAATAGGACGTAAATGGTAAATGGTAGGGAATTGAATAATGCAGATGAACAGAGGGATTTGGGAATAACTGTGCACAGTTCCCTGAAAGTGGAATCTCATGTAGATAGGGTGGTAAAGAAAGCTTTTGGTGTGCTGGCCTTTATAAATCAGAGCATTGAGTATAGAAGTTGGGATGTAATGTTAAAATTGTACAAGGCATTGGTGAGGCCAATTCTGGAGTATGGTGTACAATTTTGGTCGCCTAATTATAGGAAGGATGTCAACAAAATAGAGAGAGTACAGAGGAGATTTACTAGAATGTTGCCTGGGTTTCAGCAACTAAGTTACAGAGAAAGGTTGAACAAGTTAGGGCTTTATTCTTTGGAGCGCAGAAAGTTAAGGGGGGACTTGATAGAGGTCTTTAAAATGATGAGAGGGATAGACAGAGTTGACGTGGATAAGCTTTTCTCACTGAGAGTAGGGAAGATTCAAACAAGGGGACATGACTTGAGAATTAAGGGACAGAAGTTTAGGGGTAACATGAGGGGGAACATCTTTACTCAGAGAGTGGTGGCTGTGTGGAATGAGCTTCCAGTGAAGGTGGTGGAGGCAGGTTCGTTCTTATCATTTAAAAATAAATTGGATAGTTATATGGATGGGATAGGAATGGAGGGTTATGGTCTGAGTGCAGGTATATGGGACTAGGGGAGAATACGTGTTCGGCACGGACTAGAATGGTCAAGATGGCCTGTTTCCGTGCTGTAATTGTTATATGGTTATATGGTTATATCACTAATTTTAGTAATTTTGCACATTAAACTTACTGCTCAAAGTCAGCACCAGAAACAATATTGAGAAATTAGATGCAAAAAGCAAATGTATTTGTTTCAAAGTATTAGTCATTAAGAAGTCCCAGAAGTCAGCTATAAACTCTCCATGGATCACTAATTAAATTTGGAATCTTTCCATCTATTGCTCTTTGCTAAAGGCTATTGCACTGTGGATGCACTTGGCTAAAGACTATTGTACTGATGACTATTGCTCCCTAATGTACTGTGAAAACACCACACAGGCTAATTTTGATACCAATTTATCAGTTGCAAAAAAATATTTTTAATAGTTGTGGATTTGATGGTTGTCAAACTAAAAGCCACAAAAGTAGTCATTATGTTTCTTTAAATCATATATATGGGAGGACATTTACAACTATCAATTAGAATGTGTGAGTGATATAATGTGATTGCAAAAATCTAATTTAAATTAAATATACATTTTTATTGATATACCAGCTTTCCTTACTTCCTTGCCTCACCAAACTTGTTTTTTTTAATATCCAAAATCTATGCACACTTTGATTGCTTGTGACATATAGATCGGTTTCACTAAGCCTTTAGGCTTTTCTGATAAAGCATTTCTAATAATAGAACCCATTAAAATAAATAGATCTACAATCAGTCCAAAGATCTTGCCAAGCCAAAACTTAAAAATGAAAATAAATGTATAGATAGATTTGTAGGATTGGGGAAAGTTCTTTTGTAATTCAGAACATTTCCATGAAATAATTTTCAATACTTCAACAAATACATTTTAGTTGTACTGGTTGGTTCATAGATGTACTGCAACAACTTGCTTATGTCTGGAGCTTAGACTTCAAAACTACAATTTAATGTTACTAGTACTCATGGAGATTGTATCGTCCAATAACCTGAAAATGCCAACATTTGCTGTGAATCAAATTGGTTGAAGACAGATCTTTTTGATACTTGGGACTGAGTAGTAGACTCTGATTGATCAGCCATTTGGCACATCCAGCTGAAGAGGATCACAAATCCTTCAATCTTCAGACTACTGCTATATATATGTGTATGTGTTTGTGTGTCTGTGTGTGTGTATGTATATATATATATATATATATATATATATATATATGAATATATGTATATGTGTAGATGTATAAATATATATATATATATGTATGTACATGTGTATATATATATATATATGTGTGTGTATAGATAAATATATATGTATGTATATGTGTGTTCATATGTATGTATATATTATATATGTGTGTGTATCAGTATATATATAGCTGTGTGTGTGTGTGTGTGTGTGTGTGTGTGTGTGTGTGTGTGTGTGTGTGTGTGTGTGTGTGTGTGTGTGTGTGTGTGTGTGTGTGTGTGTGTGTGTGATCGCTTCATATGTATATCTATTATAATATAAAACTCTGATCTTGGATGTGGATGTATTTATTTGTGTGTGGATGTACATGATTCACATCTCCTCAAAAACCCGAAGCGTTAACGGTGAAATTTTTACATATTCCAGTAGAGGTTTACCTCATTATCTTAAAAATCATCTCATCTAAAAATTTGATTCATTATATCCGGAGTTTTTTACTAAAATTATTCACCAATCTGAGATCTTTTTTGAAGTTAATGAGCTGGAGTTGATGACATCATAGTGGCTCTGCTCCTCGTGGCCCGCTGCGCAGTTTTCAACGCAATACCTGCTGGGCACTGTTTTCCAGGAGTGACGTCACCACCCTCCCCCTCTCTCCTCTGTCCCCCGGTTCTTAAAAAGATGCAGAAAGAACAAGAAAGTGGGCTCAGTTCTGCAGATCCGAAGGCGCTTCCGAGAGATTCAGAGAGCTTCTGAAGTCGCTAGACTCGGCTCGGCTTTCCTGAGAATTCCAGAGAACTGCCAAGAGCTTTTTATTAGCGTTGTGCCCTTTACTATAGCTCTCTCTCTCTCTCCCTGAGCTCTCTCCGCTTTTCACAGCACCCTCACTCGCCTGGCTCCCTTCCTCCTTTCCCCCCCTCCTCCTCTCCCCCCCTCCTCTCCCTCCCACTCCCTCCCCCTCCCCTCTCTCCCCCCTCCCCTTCCCTATCCTCCCCCTCTCTCACCCCCTCTCTCCCTCTCACCTCCCCTCTCTCCCCCTCTCTCTCCCTCTCCTCTCTCAACCCCTCCCTCTCTCTCTCTCCCTCTCCCCCTCCCCCCCCCCTCCCCCCCCCCTCCCATCCACCCTACCCCCTCCACACCCCCTCCCCCTCCTCCACCCACCCCTCTGATCTGTTTGTCAATCACCATGATGAAGGTAATGCCCCTTCCAGGGGTGGGGCATGACTATAAAACCCCAGATGACTGGATGTAAGTCAGTCACTCTGAAAGATCATGAGGGAGAGGCCACAACTGTGAGTCTACCCTTTATGTGGTTTATGCGGTTAACCCTTTATGTGCTTGCAATAGATGATTTGTTAGCCAGCAATGTGTTTGCAATAAATGATGATTTGTTAACCCTTAATGTGCTTGCAATACATTATTTGCTAGCCAGCAATGTGCTTGCAATGAATGATGATTTGTTAACCCTTAATGTGCTTGCAATAAATGATTTGTTAGCCCATAATGGAATGAACTGAGTTGTTTGGCCTGCCCTGTGCTTTTGGCTTTTGCTTTGCCTTTGCTTTGCGTGAGCTTACCTGAAATGAAAGCAAATGGATTGTATTGTTGGCTGGCCCCGCCTGCCCTGTGTTTGACTTGACATGATTTGAAATGGATTGACTTAATGATGGAACAGGATGAAGTAGGCATGACTGAGCATCTGTAGGGGGTTATTAGATTTGCAACTAAATTAATGTAATGAGGGTTACATCCTATTCAATAAAATATATCGTAAAATGTTCAAAGAAATGACAAATGAAATGTGAAGTGAAGTATTTTGGAAAGAAAATTTACATGAGGTCACTTTAATTAAAGAAAATAGGCTATTTTCAAGAGGAGCAAAGTCTTGTGGGACCTTGGGGGTCCATATGCAAACATCTTTGCATAAGTTTCTACAATTAAAAATCCTGATATGATTTAGAGCTCTTTTAGGAGAAGGCCAATTCTGCTCTAGGTTCTGAGGTCAGTGGCAAATAAATGTTCAAGTCATTAATTGAAGAATGCTGGCTACAAAGATTTAGTGACATCTGTACTGCAGATTGCAGCGTTCCACATCATTTGCAGTCAAGCACCCATCCGGGAAGATGTCCTGATATCCTGCAATAGTTATGTCATCAGGCAGGTTGGCGCCATATTGGCACAGTGATAGAGTTGCTGCCTTACAGCGTCAGACGCCTGGGTTTGATGCTGACCTCGGGTGCTATCTGCATGCAGTCTGTACGTTTTCTCTGGGTGACCGTATGGGTTTTCTCTGTGTGCTCCAGTTTCCTCCCACACTCCAAAGACGTATAGGTTTGTAGGTTAATTGGCTTTGGTAAGGATTGGAAATTGTCCCTCGTGTTAAAATGCCCTTTCCACAAATTCACACAGGCACCATACCAGGGTGTTAAAGCCACACATTTTATGGGAGCATTGGTCAGTAAAGTGTGATTGAAATAAAGACTGGATCAGGCATGGGAAATAGTAATAAAAACTTGAAAATCATAAAGTTTAAACATTATATTTCACTATTTTAAATAGGAGAGAAATGTTGAAATTTCTAATAAGTCTGCGAATCCCTTGCCGCAAAGCATAGCATGCCCTGGGTAATTTATACTGAAAATAGTTCATGAAGTTTCAAACTTATTGTCAAGTCACTGATTTATGAAGATGATTCGGCACTGAGTTTGATCTGCGCTTGTCACTTCTTAAAGTGAGAGTCAAAGATGGAGAAAACCTTACTCCCTAATACCAATGTTCTTCAGCTTGATGAACTATGGATGTTGCCAAATTTAAATAAATACAATCAAATAGTTCCTACAGTGTCCACTGCAGATGAACAGACTTTATTTTGGAGAAGCAGGTGGATGAGAGTGAACATTAATCAAGTGTAAGAAAGCAACTGGGGATCAATTTTCTCCTGTTCAGTAATAGCATGACATATTCCTTAGCTTAGGTCAAATGATTTAAATTACTTTAACAATACACATGCCTGCTTGTACTTATTCAAATCACCCCTCTTCAGACTGGTTTAGTATAGGGCAGAAAGCTGGAATGAAGAGGTGGCAGTGGAGCAAAGGTTGGCTAGTGATAGGTGGATACAGGTGATGGGGTTGGTGATTGGCAAATGGGTGGAGTAAGTGACAAAAGCTAGATTTGAAAAGGAGATAGAAGGGTGTCAGATAAGAAGAGGAGGGGTGATTGAGGGCTTCAACCACGACAGCAGGGGGGGGGGCAATCATGTTTACTGAAAAAAGACGATATCTATGATACCCTGACATGGAAATTCTCATCTTGGGGGCAGATGTGACGGAGACAGAGAAATTGAAAGGAACGGGTGGTGTCTTCGCAAGAGGAAGGATGAGTGAAAATATAGTCAAGGCAGCTTTGGGCGTTAGCGGGTTTGTAGTAGATGTCAGTCGATAGTCTAACCCCTAGGATGGAGACAACAAGACTGAGAAGTAGGAAGGAGGTGTCAGAGATAATCCAAATTAAGTTGAGGGCAGGGTGGGTGTAAGCAGTAAAGTAGATTAAATCAACAAGATGTGCAGAGGTACAGGAGGCAGCTTCATTGCAGTTGTTGATGTAGTGGAGAAAGTGATGGGGAATGGTGCGAGGTACATTTGGAATGAGGAGTGTTCAATGTAACCAACAGTGGCCAGATATAGTTGGGGCTCATGCACGTGCTCATGGCTACAACTTTGAGTTGAAGAAAGTTAGAGGTGTCCAAAGAGAAGTTATTGAGGGTTAAGACACGTTCTGACAGGCACAGGAGAGTGTTGGTTGAGCAAAACTGATTAGGTGTCTGTTCAAGGAAGAACCAGAGGTCCCTGAGCCTTTCCTGATGGTGAATGTGGATAAAGGGATTGGACATCCATGTTAAAGATAAGGCAATGGGGGCCAGAAATTTGAAGTTATTGAAGTGGTGAAGAGCATGTGAGGTATTGTGGGTTTATGTAGGAAGGTATTGGATAATTGTACTTCCGGTGGTGCTGGTGCCAGCAGCCTCCACCTACAGCCCGGTATCTTTTTGTTTTTTTGTTTATTTTATGTTATGTTAAAGTGTATTTTTTTTTGTGTTTTTTGCTGTTCTGGGGGAAGAGGGCACGGTGCGGGGGAGTGTTCCTGATGTTGAGCAAAACGAGTTGCGTCCTCCCCCCCCCAGCGGCCTACCTACCTGGCTTGGCGTGGCCTTTCCTGCCGGGATCGACCGGAGCTCCAGGACAAAATCGCGGGGCCATGCCTTAGGTCGCCCCTGGAGCCCGGAGTGCTGGACCTGCTGCACCAACTCAAGGAGCTGGTTTGCAATGTGGATAAAGGGGTTGGACTCTGCCCAGCTCGACCTTCGGGAAAGATAAGGCAAGCGGGGGCGGCTGATCAGAATTTGAGGCTGCTCACCGTCGGGGCTTGAAGTGCGTCCACCAGCCCATGTGAGGGTATTGTCGAGCCACCCAGGGTTTATGGTGCTCGGAAGGGATTGGATGGACACGGGGGGACAAGAGCCGTCCTCACCTGGGTGCCATTTATGTTATGTTGTGTTGTGGACTTTTTGTGTTTGTGCTTTTGTTAAATTTTTAATTCAATTTCAATTTTATTTTTTTAATATGTTTTATTATTTATTTATTATTTATTTTTATTATTTTTCTTGTGATTTTTTTTAACGATACTGCTGTACGGGAAATTCATTTTGTTGTCTCAAAGTGAGGCAACGACAATAAAATTTGAATACAAGAATACATGATAAGGGGGGACAAGAGGTATTTGCTGATGAGTTCTGTGTGGCAGGAGCAGGCAGAAACAAAGGGTCTGGCTTGACCTTTGTTAGGAAGGAGATAGAAAGGGGCAGTGCTGTGTTGGGAATTATGTTTGGTGGCTGTGGAGGGGTGATTGCTGGAGGCAAGATCAGTGATGGCTTGGGAGATGATGGCCTGGTGTTCGTTTATGAGATCATGATCAAGCGATCAAGATATGAGGATGTGCCTAAAAGCTGTCCACTGACCTAAGCAAGGTAGAAGGTAGCCTCACAGACTACAATGGCACCTCCTTGGTCAGCAGGTTTGATGACAATGACAAGGAGAAGGAGATTGAGAACCTTGTAACCTGGTGCCAAGGCAACAACCTCACCTGCAGTGTGAGCAAGATAAGGAGATTGCGATTGACTTCAGAAAGTGAAGCAGAACATACACACATTAATGGTGCCGAAGTAGAGATGGTTGAAAGCTTCAAGTTCTTAGGAGTAAATATCACCAGCAATGTGTCCTGGACCAGCCACATCGAAGCTATGGCCAAAGAACACCAATTCCTCTACTTCCTTAGAAGGCTCAGGAACTTTGGCATTTCCACGACAACCCTCACCAACTTCTACAGATGCGCCATAGAAAGTGTTTTGTCGGGATGCATCACAGCATGGTTTGGTAACAGCTCCATCCAAGATCACAAGAAATGCAGAGACTTGTGGACTTAACCCAGATCATCACACAAACCAGCCTCCTTTCCATTGACTCCATCCACACTTCACGCTGCCTCGACAAGGCCACCAGCATAATCATGGATGAGTCTCACCCCGGACATTCCCTTCTCCAATCAGACAAGAGGTACAGAAGTTTGAAAATCCATACATCCAGATTCAGGGACAATTTTTTTTAAAGGTGTTATAATGGCAACTGAACCTTCCTCCCACTAGCTGGCGTGCAGTCCTTGCCTTCCATCTACCACTTCGGAGACTTTTGAACTATCCTTAACCGGACCTTATTGGAATTTAGCTTGCACTAAACGTTATACTCTTTATTCTTGATCTGTACACTGTGAACAATTTCATTGTAATCCTGTATGCTCTTTTCTTTGACTGGATAGCACAAAACAAAAGCTTCTCACTGCACTTCGGTGCCCGTGACAGTGATAAACTAAACTAAATTAAATAATATTGGGATTTTTACCGAATGAGCCGAGAGTTGTGTATTCGCAGGGTGTGAGATTGGAATGGGTTTTTTCCTTTTTTAATATTAATGTAGAATTTTAATTTATAGTGCAATAAACCAATGTGATATCGTTAGTGCATTTGTTTTACCTATGTGGGTCAGGAAATAATCATTTAAATTGCAACACACCAAAGCAGTAGAACTGAGACCCACTTATATAGAGAAGACTATGAGAAAAAAGGCTTCTTCAAAATTGCATTCCTTCACAAATATCAAATGTTGTACTTTAGACTGACAATTCTAAGTATTAGAGAACGGAGCAGGAGTAGGATACTTTGAGTCTGTGCCAGTGCTCAATTATCTCATGGCTAATCTTCTACAACAGCTAATTTGTGAATTAATTAATCAGACTACCTACATTCTCATCCAAATCGTTAATATAAATAGCAAATAAGAAGGTTTCCGAACAGAAAAGTCACCCATTATTTTTCTCCCATGATGCTACCTGACCCATTGAGTTACTCCAGCATTTTGTGCCTACATTTCAACTCAGAACCCAGTACAAATACAAATACCTACTTAATGCCATATACTTTATTTTTTGTTTTAATTCAACCCATCTCTCAATTATGAAATGGTAACATGGAGAAATGTTCAACTACCTTTCCAAGCGGGAAGACTGAGAAGTAATGCTGTCAGTTTTTCATCTAATTTCCTTGAGCTTCATCCCCTTTGATCTGTCATTGTCACACCTTACCCTTCCATATCTCTCATTTCCCACTCAATAGACAATAGGTGCAAGAGTAGGCCATTCGACCCTTTGAGCCAGCACCGCCATTCAATGTGAGCATGGCTGATCATCCACAATAAATACCCTGATCCTGCCTTCTTCCCGTATCCCCTTACTCCGCTATCTTTAAGAGCTCTATCAAGCTCTCTCTTGAAAGTATGCAGAGAACCGGCCTCCACTGCCCTCTGAGGCTGAGAATTTCACAGCCTCACAACTCTCTGTGTGAAAAAGTGTTTCCTCATCTCCGTTCTAAATGGCTTACCCCTTATTCTTAAACTGGTTCTGGACGCCCCCAACATCAGGAACCCCTGACTCTGGCAGCTTGACTCCCCTGACTGGCTGCTTGAAGAAGGGTCGCGATACAAAACATCCCCCATTCCTTCAATCCAGAGATTCTACCTGGATTCTACCTGCCCCGCTGTGTTACTCCAGCATTTGTGTCTATCTACATTGAGCTCATTGCTGGATGGGCACCAGGATTTCACCTGTCAATGTAATTCTGCTGCAGCCCGTGTTAAATCATATTTTAGAATTGAGTGCAGTCTCCAAGTACTTTAAGCTTTATTCGTTTAGGGGTTGTGGATATCACTGGCTCTGGCCGTTAGCTTTGAGCTGAATAGTTTATTAAACCCGTCAGAAGGAGAATTAAGAGTCAAATGCATTGCTGTGTTGGTCTGCAGTTTCAGAGTCACATGTGAATTAATGCTGACACACAAAGTAGGTTTTGTTTCACAAAGGATATCAATTACTACTTGGGTTGCAGGTGCCCCATTTACTGTGAGGTAATTTGAAATCATCTCTGGACGAGCACCCCTAGCCTCATGTCTGGTGGTTCTATATCATTACCACTTTGCAAGTACATCTGTTATCATATTAAACTCAAGGAAACACACAAAATGCTGGAGTAACTCAGTGAGTCAGGCAATATCCCTGGAGAACATGCCTGAAGAAAGGTCCCGACCCGAAACATCACCAATCCATATTCTCCAGAGTGGCTGCCTGACCCGCTGAGTTACTCCAGCATTTGTCTCTTTCCTTGGTAAAGCAACTTCTGCAGTTCCTTGTTTCTGTCCATAAACTCAATATTGTGAACTCAACCCGAAAGAAAGGTATGATGAACAGTATTGCTAGCCCATTTAATTGGCTGCAGCAGTTTTGAGGACCAAGGAGACATTTGTTGCAGGCATTGAATTGAAAGAAGTACCGATGTAGCAATGATTTAAAACTGAGCCTGGATCTTCAGTTGGATATTATTGCTTGTTGATATCTGGTATGGGGAGAAATGAGTCACATACATCCTGACACAGGACTCTAATCTTTTAGCAATCTTTGGTGCTTCAATGCTATTAGAAGGGTTATGCCCTCACCAGATAATCTAATGTAAAATAGGTAGCCAGGAAACAAAATATATGTTTAGTTATATGCACAGTTAAATGTTCTATATTAGCTCAACACAAAGTACTGGAGTGACACAGGTCAGGCAACTTCTTCTTCTTGCGTATGGCATGCACAGCCTAAAGGACCTGTCCCACGAGCATGCGGCAAGCGCGACCAAACCAGAAGTGGGTGCCGCGCGGGGGTCACGCGGAGGTCGAGTGATCCCCGTACAGATCCGGTCCCACCAGCATGCGACTGCATGTGGCGAGCGCGACCAAACCGGAAGCGGGGGCCACACGGAAGTCGAGCTAATAACGTGAAGTTCGAGCGAAGTCCGCGGGAAGTTCGCGCGTGACGTACGGCGTCGAGATGGTGCGTACAGCATCAAGACGCTGCGTATGTCCGTCGAGGCAGTGCGTACGGCCTAAATGCGGCTGCGGGCCGGCAGGCCGTTGCCGCGCGGAATTTTTGAACACTGTCAGTTTTCCGGAGCCCCGCGCGTTGTCGGGACCAGCTCCGCACAACTCCATACGGCTCCAGCGATTGAAGTGGGACCGGCCCCGCGAGGCCATACGGCTCAAGCGACCACGTTAGGTCGCGCTTGCCACATGCAGTCGCATGCTCGTGGGACAGGCCCTTAAAGTTGTCGGACAACCTGTTCTATTTGATCTTATTTGATTGTGCACACCAGGTTGATTGCATTCGTCGAAACAGGGCGGACCACGTGAAGGTTGCAACCTCCCACCCCAGGTCAGGTAGCATTTCTGGTAAACTTGAATAGGTGACGTTTCGGGTTGAAATCCTCCTTTGGACTGAGGAAGGGTCTCAACCTGAAACATCACCTATCCACGTTCTTCAGAGATGCTGAATTACTCCAGCACTTAGTGTTGTGTAATATGTACTTTGTGTATGGACCAGCATCTGCTGTTCTTTGTTTCCACATCCTGTACTAGCTTCTTGAAATGCCATTTAGTTTGAAATAACTCTTAATTTTCTGTACATCCTTACACATCCTCACAGCCCAGAATTAAGAAAATCTCTGAAAGATTTAGTTGTTTTCTTTTCTCTTTTGATGAGTTATATGCTGTGTCCAAAACAGGAAGCATCTTCCAGCTTGCCTTTTGCTCTGTTCTGCTCTGAACATCTAATTTGCTGTGGTGAGTGTGCTTAACCTCTCAAGCATTCATCCTCCATCACGAATCCTTTCATTGCCAGTACACCTCTAGCACAATGCTGCTTATCCACTCCGGAGAAGAATCCGCATTGCTACTTGGAATTTGTAATGTGTTGTGACGTAAAATAATCCCTCCTGCAGCCCACAGACTGAAATGGATGCTGGAGTAAAACCACAGGACCACAAAAGGTGCCGCAGCTGCAATTAGCTGTGACAAGAAAAGAATTGGGCAATATTAATTTCCCAGTCAGAATATCTTGGGAGAGCAGATTGGCTCCAGCACTGCTTGCTTGCCAATGTACGTGCCCAATGAATAAAAACTGTAAAGATTTTCATTCCGTACCCGGTCTCCATTTCAACAGCTTTTTAGAGTAGAGTATGAGTGAATTCTCAGTGGAGAGTACAGAATTTAAGATGATTCCTTATTGCTGACTCCAACCTTCTCTGAATTTGTTCTGAGGGCCAGACACATTGTTATCTGAGATCTTTGAAGTATAATTGTGAACATCAGTTACTTTGGTTGTAGGCTGTTTAAGATCTGAGAAAGGGGCACTTTAAAAGCCTTTGTGAAAAAGATAAGGAAATATAGCCTAGAGTTCAGTTTCGCCTTGTCAGAAATTATTGAATGTGTGCTATAAAAGAA